>NC_140636.1:7514637-7794637 GCF_057382275.1 Copadichromis virginalis | reverse complement strand
GATGAGTGATGGACGATGAGAGAGCAAGAAAAAAAATGAGCTCATGGGGGGAAATGGCAGTCTGTGAAAATTCGCACACATACGAATGACACAAACACACTCACAAATACACAAACACAAACAACAGTGGCAAGATTTAATACGGAGTTGAGGGTATTGAGGGTTTGGAGGTGTGATTTGGGAGGAGTGGGAAACGCCGCGCCTGCCTCCTCTGGTGAATTGGATCATCAACCACATCCCAGGATGCTCACACACACACAGGCGCACACACACACACAGGCGCACACACACACACAGGCGCACACGACACTTATTAGGTGGAGCAGGTACAGCTGGGGCTTGGATTTAAAGACAACACCACCTGGCCTGATGGTAGTCTGACAGTGATTAACACACACGCTCATCACACAAAGACACAGATGCATTTATACACTGCTACTTCACATGCACTAGATGATACACTGAATGCAGATATCACACGTAAAACATACAACATGTTATTTTTCTCCTGTGATGGCACAGATGGTGTTTTATTCTTTGTTTTGACATGTTTTTATGTCCATTTGTGAGTCATAAATGTGACGGACACTAGGATCAGTTCAAAATTGTGTCAGAGCCTCTTGTTCACTGTCACTGTGAAAGCATAGGACATAAAATAGCATGAATTTAAAGAAGCAACAAGCGTGCATACACAAGTAGAAGTATATAGGAATATATATATCCAATTATTGCAGGCCAACACACCAACATCAGGCTTTATGAAAATATAAGTTGTCTCCTAATATTCAGCAGTACTTTTAAACATGATTTGTATGCATGAAATAAAAATTTTCATGTCCAATTTGGTTTACGTATAAATAGCGGCGCTATCCTCAAATGCTGTAAAAAGTTTTTACATTTTCTGTAACATCTCTGATACATAAATGTTGCCCAGAGCCCAAACTGAGCTCATCACATTATTCTCTTTATTTCACCAACAATACAAAACAGACACCGTTTCAGGGGGTGTTGGGTAGTGTTTAGCAGCTCAGTTTAGTATTTTCACATGTTTTTAACCTGGTTTTGTCCATTTCTTTTATTCATGACGCTCACTGTTTCTTTGAATACTGTCACATGGTTTAATATGCTCTGCTGATTCAGCTCCAGTTTGGTCCAGTGTTCACCATTTGAAGGTAGGGGCAGTGGAGTATTTGATTGAAGTGTTTTTGCTAGAAACGCAAGAGCCAACAGAGCTTACAGAACTGATCCATGTCAGTTAAGTAAATGTAAACGTTAAGTTCCCACATGAGTGAAACCTTGCTTGGTTTTGTTGCATTTATACGGAATCACTCATCGCCTTTTACTCAACAGCAAAACTGGAACTCAAACACAGAGTAACGTAATATTACAGCTACAGTCTGCATACTGATGTCTTTGTTCACTAGAGTAACTGGTTAGTGAGGAAGTCATGTCTGTCTTTGGGCCATTCAAAAGCTCTTGTTAAACAGCTTTTCACACTGTTCCGGTAGTTTTACATGGGGGATTGTTTTGACACTTAGACATTCATATTGTTTAACAGTGTAACAAAAGATTTTCAACCAGGTTCATCTTAAGCATGTAACCTCAAAAACCACTCCATTAGTTTGAGCACATTGAGTACATTTTACTAAGACGCACTCCAGGTCTCTGTACTAAAGCTAATGAAAGTTTGTGTTGGGAAAAGTAAATATACACATACACAAAAATGCCAAGTCAATGCTATTTCCTGGGAAAATGCAGAGTCTGGAGCATTAGATACAGGAAAACATGTTGGGTTTGAGCTTGATAAATTGTTATACACCAGAGCATAAATGGCTTATTAATAAGATGCTTAATAAGAAAAAAAAACAGCAGCATCCTTGTTTTATTAATTTTGCTAAATATGTTACCTGTACATGCAGATATATGAAGTTTTTTCTCTGTAGCAGAAACAGCTAAAGTAGGAACCGTAAGTAGGAATAAGTACATTTAGCAGACGTATTCTTTAAGTTGAGGGGAACATTATTATTGGATATTTTAAAGGGAAAGATAGGTGTCAAAGAAAATGATAAAAACGAATGGAGGAAGTCAACAAAGAGACATAGACATAAACAGTGACAGACTGTTGGAGAGTTGCTGAATTCCCCTGATTACCGTCACACAAACACAAAGTTGACACACAAAGAAACAGTGATATGCTGTCTAATGTGAGTAACACACACACACACACACACATACACACACACAGAGAGAGATAAACCCCAGAGACAAGAGAAGCTGAGGGGATTTGTTGCAAAAGTCTTTGTGTCTGTAAACTCAGTGAGGCTGTTGGGAAAACAGAAAGCCCAGAGCTCAGGCTGGCAAACACATACACAGAGTGAGAAAGAGTGTAAAAAAAAAGACTTGGAAAGACAAAATAGAAATACATATGACGAGAATCATAAACCATGCCTTCCAGAACTTTTTTGCTGTTTGTGCTATTTTTTGCCATTATTAGCCTAATTAGCCTATTAGCCAAATTAGCCATTAGCCTAATGCTACATTGCGTTATATTGCAATGGAATGATACAGCATACTGTATTCATACTGCATACAATTAGATCACATGGTACGGTGTCTCAAGTTACTGTACATTTTGTATATTTTGTTTGGTCACATTGTTTTTGTTTGTGTTACATCTTACTAAAAGCAAGTTGCATCACATGATGGAAATATAATGACACACAGTCCATCAAGAAATCAGGCCACTTGACATTCCTTTTGATAATACTTCTGGGCAGTTATTTGGGGCTGATGAGACTAAGCTCCTTTAAATGAATGACAACAAAGCCACAACCTTAATTTTGGTGGTAATAAAAATATCATTTGTCATCAATCAAATCTGATCATCCATGCATTTTCCGAACACTTTATTGATCCTGTGGTCACAGGGGAACTGGAGCAGTTCCCAACTGACACAGCGGAAAAGGAAAGGATTGCTCTGGACAGGTCATCAGGGCCAATACCTGGAAGAAACCCAGGGTGAAAGTTTCCTGCTAACCAGGATGTTCCAACCTAGAACCTTCTTTCTATGCGGCAGCATTCTAAACACTGTGCCTACATATTCTTCCCAGAAATGCACATTAAAAGTTGAGTGAGTTTGTACTAACATAAGGTTTAGAAAGTTGCAAGTTTCAGAACATTTTTCTCCCAACATTTGCCAACAGTTTTTACTACTGCTTTTAAAGCAGGTGATTGGCTCTTTAAAAAGAGAGAGGGGTAGAATAACTCCAAACTGGATTACTGTTTTCCCATAGAGTTTTATTGTCATTGCTTCATATCACAGCGTATTATATTTAAAGTTCCTGCGACCATTTGCTTCGCACTGTGTCACACCACTAGTTGCAATGTTTTTAATGATGAACAGTATTATGTCACTTAATCAAGCCGCAAAATGTTATCAAAGTAGCATGAATTTAACATAATGTCATGCTTTTCTTAACCCATGAAGCATTTTTCTCCCAAACCAAAACCCATAAGAATTTCTCAGTCACAGTGAAAACTTTCTCAATTGACTTTATGATCCATTGGAAGCTCCTTAGCATAAGGCTGGTTCTACGGGCAGTCTCCAAACTAAGCCCAACCTTTATTGGATAAACAAAGGCGGATGAATGAAAACAATAATATTGATTTGAGGAAAGATGTCAGCTCTGAGCGTGATGCTGACAGTGATGCTGCTCTGTTTGTTTCAGCGGAACAAAGCAGAGAGCAGCAGCATCAGCTGGCTGATTAGCATGGAAAACAAAAGCACACACGCTCCAGTCATTCTCTTTATTAACGCACTGTTGTCTTGTTGTAATGACACCTAGATGCAAACAGGAGGACGCTTTCTCACACTGTGACAATGACAGACAGCTACACATACACACACACAGGATTCCACTGATATATGGGGCCAATAACAGGTTTTTGGTTCAGTGAAAGATATCTCAAGAACCTGGCTCACATGAAAGTTAATACCTGAATTCATTTGCTCCAGAGGATGTTTCTTAATGATCTGAACATTTCCATAGTGAGAGAGTGTTGATGCAGGACTTCTTTTGTTTAGTTTTGGTGTGTTTTGGATTTCTAGAACCAACTCTTCAGTCTGGCTTATCCAATGAATCGGGATTTACTCACCCAGGAAGTGACATTTAATGATGTTGTTGTCAGATGCCTCTTACCTAGATAACAGAGAGTCAACATTAGGAGGTTGGTGGGGTGGTAGCGGCAAAAAAAGTTTGTCAGTAAGCTGATGCCTTGATGCACTGGGTTATTGCAAGTGATCTCTAAGTGCACTAAAGGACATGCTGTGGTATAAACGAGCTACTCAAGTTCAAATCTGGAACTTTATGTCATATCTTTTTGTAAAACTCTTTGTTCAGACCAACATGTTAAATTGCATGAAGTACAGCAGGGGCTTTAGATTAAGCTGATGAAGGTTTCTGGTCTTTAAAAAAATTGAGTATATAAAGACAGTTAAAAATGCTTAATGTTCTAGACAGTGAACAAGTGTTTTCTTCTAGTCATCACTTTTCAGAGACTCCCGCTGAGGGCGTGTGTGTGTTTGTGAATGTAGATGACATAGCACCTCCACAACATAAAGACACAACACTTGCACAGACTTTGATTACTGTAGTAAATACACAGCATGGGTGAGGCAATTCACCGCAGTGTGTGTGTGTGTGTGTGTGTGTGTGTGTGTGTGTGTGTGTGTGTGTGTGTGTGTGTGTGTGTGTGTGTGTGTGTGTGTGTGTGTGTGCTTTAACTGAAGGAATGAACAAAGACAAATCTAGCTAAGGGTCTATCAGAGGGATTGTTTGAGTGGATCAGGGCTTTGTGGGTAAACACACTGCTGCTGTTGGAAGTTAAACATATTGTTAAACTCACCATCAGAGCCACTGCTGCAGTCTTCAGTAGCAGACCAGCATAGTCTGTGGTTTTTTTACCCTGCCAACAGCAATTTCATATTACAACCGTGCTGCATTCACTTGCCTTGAAAAGATTGTGCATTTTCCTTTCCGTTCCTTTTCCAGCAAACAATTTCATTGTATTGTCTTTTTAGTGTCTTCTCAGGGCAGCTTCTGTCATTTCCTTTTTTTTTTCTTTTTTTTTTTTTTTGCGAATTCCGTCTGTCATTTCCATTCAGGAACACAAAGTAAGGTTGTAGCAATTTGGAGGTACACAAACTGTTGGATCTATACAACAGATGCTAAAACAATTTAGACATACTGTAATATAGTACAGAGACATTTCAGGGAGTTTTTAAACTGGGGTTTGGGAGTGGAGGTGGGGTTTAAAGGTGAGCTAAAGAAGTTCAAGAAGTTCTTGTTCTTGAAGAACAAACCAGGGAAGAGGCGGGGGTGTGGTTGGGGGAGTGGCTGTAATACGATAATGATAATGATAAAGTAGTGGAAGTTATGTTTTAAATCTGTAAAATAGTAACAGAAGATTACTGGTGACATATGGCTGCAAAGGTTCACTGGTGTAGGTGGGTGCTTCACCATGCAGAGCCCTATGTGAGAAACTTTAACAGAAAAACTGAGATTGTATTTAAATTTAACATTGTTGATAGAAAAAAACGTCACTTATTATGGTTTTGTTTAGCTCTAAGTGTTGTGGGTATATCTGCTCTCTGTCGGCGGGGTCGTGTCGAGGTGTTAATGAATGCAGTTGTAAGAGATAATGTTTCTCTGATTTTTTTTTCTTTTGTGTATTTATGGTTTTATAGGAGCACAGATGTGAAAATGCCATCACATCATAATAATGACTTTATGTTAATATGGTCCTCTGCTGAGATGTGATACATGTAACTAAAACCAGCAGCAGAAGCTGCAGCATGTATTCTTCCCGACATCTTCTCACACCGTTCAAGGACTTCTCTCTCCATTTGATCACAGATGTGAAGAATCTGACGGGACATATTCATCTATATTTCATACATCTGTTTGTTTTTAAGGATATTAAATTGATAATTTCAAAATAATGAAAGCTATTCCTTTCACAGAAGTAAATAAAGATAAATAAAAATATGAAAACATAAGAAATGCTTTACTGATAGCAGGAATGCATTTTTAAGTATTTTTATTTAACAAAAATAAATAAAATGAAAATAGAAGATATAAAACAGTACAAGGTGAATAGCAAAAATGTGATTTTAATAATTTACTAAACATTTGCCTCTCATCAACAATCATGTACTCTTTTGTTAAAATAACCCAATAAAGAGATAGTTTAAATATTTATCAAATATTCTTGTTATTTAAAGGGGGAAAAAATCATGAAAAACAACAATAAAATTAAAACCTGATTTTACCAGAAATATTATAATTAGCGTGCATTTAATAAATTACATCACTTATGCAAAATTACATATTTACATATTAAATTATATGACTTCCTATGTCTTTCTAGTAGCAAGCCTTGCCAGCTGCTTTTGAGCATTTATTTCGGCAGTTATTTGGGGGCACACATTAAAGCTGTATCTATGGAATCGAACGAAATAGAAGGTCCTCTGTACAACTTACAGTATACTACTGCAATTTAAAATGTTTGAGGGCATCTTACAGGACCTACCTTGAAAATCTTTCCTAAATATTTCATCAGAGAAAATGTTTTACAAGTAAAAATACAAATTTTTTCAAGGAATTTGCATTCAAAAGAAAGATGTTTTTGTGTTTTCCGAGTGCTTCTCTGTCCTGTATCTCTTCCTCCCACATGCCCCCCTCCCCGCCTCCTTTCTGTGCTTCTCACCCAGATGAAAAGCTGGAGACAACAACAGCGATGGCAGTACGACACGTTCCCTTGCTGAGCAATAAATCTCTCAGCTGTGTAACACAATTCCTGCAGCGTGATACCTGCTCTGACTAAAATACCTGTTGTTGAGATGAAGACGAAAACAGGAATAATTGGTCCGGACAGCGAAGGGTCATAAGACGGCAAACTGCTGTCGGTGTTTGTGTGAAATTGTTGGCCTGACAAAGCGTTGCTTTAAACGAGGGAGAAAAGTAAGACAAATTATCCGCCACACATTTCACATGAATCAGAGGATAGTTGCAGATTCAGATAATGAAGTCGGTGTTCACTATATCAGGTAGACAAGAACAAGACACAGACAGGAAGCAGATCTGTATTTGGATGCATTGTGTATTTATGGCGGTTTTGTTCCTCTTTGTAGTCATTTTTGTTGCTGTATTGTTTTATTTATATAGTCTTGCCTTTCTTTGAGATACTTTTGAAATCATTGTAGCTGTTTTGGATTTCTTTGTGGATGTTTTGCATCTCATTGTAATCTTTTGCTTCTCTTTCTTTTCCCAATTTCTGCCTCTCTGGTCATTTCAATTTTTTGTAACCAATTTCTATCTCTTTCAAGATCTTTGTGAGGCTGTTTTGCTGTTTGTTGTGTTGTGGGTTTGTCTCTTTGTATTGAATTTGTGTCCCTTTGTACATGTTTTGCATCTCCTTATAGTCTTACAATTCTCCTTGTACTGATTTTGTTAGTTTGTCTTTCATTCTTTGTGCCTTTGTAGTTTTTTGTATCACTTTATTGGTCATTTTGTGTGTCTTTGTATCAGGTTCAGTTCTCTATTTTTCCTTTTTTTTTTAGTTTATACGTCTTTTTAGTTATTTTATCGCGCCAGTAATTTTGCAGTATTTGTCCCCTTTACTGACTGTGATTCTCAGCGGTTGTTTACTTATAAAAAAAACTATTTAAATCACATCCAACAGCGTCTTTCTAATCTATTGGGTTGTATGCTTTGAAGAATGCGACAGAATAGCAGAACAAGTTGTCATAAAATATTTATAATACATTCATAACTGGTTAATAAGACCCTTAAACTGACCTGTTGCCCAATTTTGCATTCTTGATTCTTTGTTTAATGCTTAGTAACTACTCATGTTAATCTCACAGAATAAGAATGTACTGACAAGGTCAGTAATGCCACAGAGGACAACTAAAGCGGATGAATCCTTTCATTGGTTAAGAAATTCAAAGCATACCACATTATCTGTTAAATATGGTGGAGACAATGGTATGGCATGTGTGGTTGCCAATGGAACTGGAGGACTAGTCCCATGGATGATGTGACTGCTGCTAGAATTGGCGGGATGAAATCTGAAGTGTACGGGACTATACTGTGCCATGACTGAAAGGATTGTGCAAAATCAACAAGTTTGTCAAGCTAAAGACAAAGTAGGTGAAGCTAGCAAAGCATGCTTTTAACAGAAACAAAACTAAGAGAGAAGACAAAGGCTCACAAAAAGCATTAACTGAAGACAGCCGCAGTAAAGGCCTGGCAGAGCATCCCATAGGAAGAATCACAGCATTTAGTTTTGGATTGCAAAACTCCAAATATTAAACACAATCTCTTGAGTCTCTGTGGCAGTGTCCACATGCCAAAGCATGCACTGGAGATGTTCACATTAAAAACATCGGTGCATTTGCGTTCTCGGCGATCTGTCAGATAGGGAACAGGACTTGAACTAGTCAAAGAGACATCTTCTTAATCGTGATCTCTTTAGCAGAAAGAGCAGCTAGCTGCTAATGCTAATGCCAGGTGAGTAGGATGGATTTTTAAAAAAGTCTTTCGGAGAACAGAAATGAGAAAAGTAAGAAATGGATTATTTCATTCTTTTCTGTTAACTTCACCACACATAAAACCTGTAACCATGACAACCAAACAAAAACGCATATACTCAACCTCAAAATGTTTATAAGATGTAACAAAAATAAAGCAATCTTTTTTTAAAGGAGAAAACTCGATTAAAGTAACCTACAGGTACCACAGAAATAACAATACTAGTAAAAGGTTAAAGGTACTTGCTAATATTTATGCGTGTGTGTGTGTGTGTGTGTGTGTGTGTGTGTGTGTGTGTGTGTGTGTGTGTGTGTGTGTGTGTGTGAGAGATAATATGTGTGTGGTGTTTGCAGGCTACAGTCATCCAGCAGGGCTAGTTGAAACTAATCTTGATATGTTGAACAAGCAAAGCTGCAACAGCAGCAGCAATCCTCTCTCCACCTCCCTCTCCTTCCTCCTCACCCCTCCCTCACCTACTCTGATAAATAATAAACGACCGTTGAGTGGCTCCAATTTATGAGCCGGTGAGAGCGGGGGCCCGATAATGGACTAATTAGTTGTATCTCACATTAACTGATATCGGACACTCGGCTCCTCAATGCTAACTTTTATGTCTGGGATCTGCCCCAGGGGCCCTGATTTGGGACACCCAAAATGGTGGGGGAGGAGGAGGTGGGAGAAGGGTAAATGGGGTAATTTTCTGTTCCGGTGAGACCAGGGGGTAGGGCGAGGAAGTAAGAGGAGGTATTTGGGAAAAGGATCGCCAACTACTAACAGGTATTTCTGTGTATCAAAGCCTCCACAATCCCCAACGGAAACAAAACCAGAGAGGAAAACGCACAAACTGACAAAGTGGAGGTTTTCAGACTCTGGTCATGCAGCCGCGGCGGTGGAGGTGGTGGTGGTGGAGGAGGAACAAGGTAGGGTGGTGAAAACAGGTGAGGCTTTGTTTGGCTGAGATTCTGAGGTAGATCCATATCAGGAATCCTCTCCCACCTTGCCTTGCACTCTCTCTGAGGTGGATCAGTTTACGGTGTGGAGACTTGCTGTCGCCTCTCTGTCGGTTGACAGACAAGCAGGACGGAAAGGAGGAAGGCATAAAAGAGAAGAGGAAAATAAGGAGAAGAAGATTCTCAGTCATGAAACAACTCCCAAAAAGAAGAAGAATTCAGATGAGATTAGATCAAAGTTTTATGATCCCTCGGGGAAAACTGGGATCACCCAACAGCAGCACCAGAGAACTGGATACTGATAAGACCTAAGAAAAGAGCAAACAGACAGTGGTGAAGATAATACAGTGTGCACAAACAATAATAAACATTATGAAAATAGAGCACGAGCAACAAAAGACCTGCATAAGAATACAAACATGAAACTGGAGATAATGTGGCCCAGAGATTATAAATAAAGCTGCTTCATGACAGAGGAAGATTAATGAATGTCATCAAGGTTTCTGTTCTGCTTTCTGTAATCTGACAACAGTTTAAAGTTCCCATAAGGTCCTGCAAGATTTCCATGAAAAGTTTGCATGAGTTTACTCACACTGGGAATATTTAAAAGCATTTCTTTTTTCCCTTTATTTCAAATAAATGAGGACATAAGAAACCAAACACACTAATCTGAGTTTTTAAGCACACATGAGATCAAAGATGAACAAAAGCAAAAATGTGACCAACGGGGAGCTTTTTAAAATATTTCATTGTTTTCTGCCCTACCAGTCAGAATTCTAGGTCTCACAGTTTGACTGTGAGCCACACTGTAATCAGTCAATTGATCATTCTCTCACCCCAACCGGTTGCAGCAGACGGCCGCCACTTCCTGAGCCTGGTTCTGCCGGAGGTTTCTTCCTGTTAAAAGAGTTTTTCCTTCCCACTGTCGTCAAAGTGCTTGCTCATGGGGGTCGTGTGATTGTTGGGTGTTTCTCTCTATGTATTATTGTAGGGTCTACCTGACAATATAAAGCGCTTTGAGGCAACTGTTGTGGTGATTTGGCGCTATATAAATATATATAAATAAACAGAATCATTCAATTACAGATACTCCTGATTACAACTCATGTGTATAAAGCACACCTGTCCACAGAATCAGATCTTCCACCACAGTCAAGATCAAAGAGCTGTCAAAGGGCATCAGGACCAAGATTTTAGAGCTGCACACGATTGGAGTGAGCTACAAGACCATCAGCAGGAAGCTTGGTAAGAAGGTGACAATTGTTAGTAAAATTATTTAAGTATTATTTACCGCTGTGTTCTGTTTCACCACAGTACTAAGACATGTTTTCCTCAGTGATATTCAAATCATCATCAAAACTTTTATGTAATGTGAGTTTTTTTGTCTCTCTCTATTAAAATTACTACCATAAAAATTAGAGACTGCTCATTTCTTTAGAAGAGAGCAACCAGTCCTATACAAATCAAAGAACTTTAAATGTGACCATCTCTCGTTCCAGCTCATCTCCATCTCAGCAATGTTATGATGACTTTGAACATGACCCAAAATTCATTTAAAGAATCATGCAAGTGATAAGAGCTGGGTCTAAAGCTAGGACTGTGCAATTTTCAGTCAAAGAATCCATGGTTTCCATTCCCAAAGGCAGTGTGTCAGGTAACAAGATTGGGAGCACGCTTGGTCATTCTTACTTTTTAACATTCAAGGGTTCAGCACTATGGATTTTTCCCACAGGGTGAGACTGTAAATGGGTTTTAGGTGTCTGGTGAAAGCACTAAGTTGACACAGTCTAAACTGTCTGTGTATGTTCAAAACACTGACTCCTAGGTGAGGTGTTTCAGGCATGTCCAACTGGGAGGAGACCCCAGAACGCATCCAGGACACGCTGGCGAGATTGTATCTCTGCTGGCTTGGGAAGGCCAGTGTCCTCCCCAATAGAGGTAGTGTCTTTTCTGCTGCCCTGTACCTGGATAAGCAGTAGAAAATGGGTGAATGGATGGACTTTTTTTTAAACTATTTTAATCACATCATTGTGTTCTCTTGTCTACAGACTGGAGAACGGGCAAAGAAGTTAATATTGACTTAACCAGGCTTTAATTTGCATTTTCTTTGAAGAACATCTGCAGAACATTGAATAAAAACACAGGACACACAGAAAAAAGCTGGTATTTGATGTGCAGTTGAACCCCAACATGTTACCTGATTTCTGCCCTGACAGTGAAAGCATGCCACTGCACCATACAAAGAGAGGAGAGAAAAACCGAACAGCAAGTGAGAGGTAAAACAGGTTTGGATAATTAGTCACCTCATTTCCAATTAATTAACACAGAACCACACAGTTCTGTAACCTGGGCTGCAGGTGTGTGTTTTATGTGGCACGTTTTCTCAATTGTTCAGCAAATGACATTTCTGTTCAGACATGTCTCAGCCTCCTCCCCACTGATGGGGAACCCAGCTTCTTCATGAGAATCAATCACATCATTTTACGACACCACACTTAAAAATCACATAACAGTAAAAGCTTAAGGCTTTGACATTTCGAAAATGACATTTACTCTTGTTCATCTTGCTAAGAGTTAAAAAATTCTAATTGAGTCCTCCCGTATATCTTGTTAAGGTTCAAAATATTGGGGATGGAGACAAGAGAAAAACCACAATAACAACACTGGTCCGGTCGGGTTGAGTCAAACGATGATTTAATGATCACACACGTGGGAGATGGACACTGATGCAGACAGCCTCAAATCTCAAAATGGTGGAGCATTGCTCAAACTTTTATAGCCTCTGGTGCCTCCACCTTATCATAAAAAGCCTAAACATTCACATGCTTTCTCTCACACAGCGCCTAAGCTACGACCTTGGCTCCCTGTTTATCTGCTCCTGCTGAAATGGGGCAGAAAACTCCAGCACACTCTGTTCTCTTCTACTCAGACAAATTAGACAATAACCTTCTGCGAACAGTATTTCTTATAACTCAGCAATATAATGCATCATAAAACAATATCATTCATTCACAACAAGTCAGCAGTTTAATGTAATGCAAATCAGTTTAACTAATGTAATAGTTATCAGCTTCTTCTAATTCAGGAGAATAATGCAAACTAAAACTACATAATAATTCACAATCTTTAATTAGGGGTATAACATGGCATAAAATAATATTATAATCTAACAATCTGTACATACAACCCTAAAAAACTCTTAGGAAAGACTCTTGATAAAAATGTCATAATATTTGTTATTTTTCCTGTAACTCTAGACCTACAGATTGTCACATGTTACTAAAATATGATGCAAATTGTATTAGATTAGTTTTTTTTAATGGAGCATCACTAAAAAAATGATTTGCACAATGTTTTGCATTTTCATTTGATATTTTCTATTTAAAATGTTTTGTTTAACCTAAAAGGTACAACACATGCAGCTATATAACAGACACACAACAAGAGAGCTCTCTACACAATACTTTAAGTACTCTGAGCAAATTTGCTTTAATATTCAGTTGAACAAGTATCAACAGCCAACCCATACCTCATATAACTTTGGCTGCTAACTCCTTCAAGGTTGCCTCCTTCTGAAGTGCTGCACAACTCCTGCTCCTTGAAAGGTCAGTTTGGACACTTTCTTTGGTAATACTGGACAAACATTGACCTACATTCCAAATGAAATTATTATCGGTTTGCTCCAATTTATCAAACTTCTTCATTTATGGACAAGGTGACAAGTCTTGCATGTCCTAAATCACATCAATGACAAAGAGACCAGTCACAACCAATCACTAAAAAAAAGACACCAGTAAATGTGGAAAATAACTAGAAATACTGTCTTGTTCATGATTGTTTTGCATGTTCCTGTTGTTGTTTTTTCAACAGCGTTTTAAGGAAATTTTGTTCTTTTTATGGCAGTTTTTGTGATCTGTTCCAGTTTGCCATTATTTTGTCAATCGGTGGTTACATTGCACCTGTTGTCATTTGATTTTCCAACAGTAAATGTCAGCTGTCACTTAAAACTCAATTGCTGGCCTTATCAATGCTAGTTAGGACTGTTTTGTTCTGTACTGCATGTGAAACGTTTTGTCACAATCAATGAAAATGTAAAAAAAAAAGACAAAAAAACAATTGTTCCTACATGATATATTCTAAAATTGCAGCTACTGATGCAGCAAATTAGAGATTTGATCTTAATCGTCATCTTAAAGCTGAGGAAATTATAGGCAGACTGTTAATCAGCAAATGGCCAGCAAACCATTCCTCATGTTTGTTTCATAATCAGCTTTTCTGCTGTTTGAGGACACGTTGGCAGACTACAACTGCACTGATTATCTTTAAAATGACTGATTGAGCTGAAGTGATCTCTTACCTTCCACTGCCAACATCTGAAGTGTCAATAGAAAAGACAACCATGAATCATTCCTTCTCTGTTACTGTACAATAGCACTGCTGTGGAAAGAGACTATCTGAGCTGAGTTTGTCGGTCTTTTCATTTACAACCACATAGAACCATCATTATTCAATATTGTACTAAAATAGATTAGCACTGTCATGAAAGTTAGTCACATTAACCTTATTTTAAATAATTCTGAAGTGAGGTCTATAAACTCTGTTTGTTCCCTCAACTAAAGTCTCACCAACTGTTAGGAAGTAACCTTGTCAGTTTTGGCAAAGGCAGGTGTGCATGCTGAAATCTTCCACCTACTAAAATAAAGCCTATCCTCCGGCGCTGGCTGGCACCCATCCCAGTATGTCAAAGCACAGGGTCCAGACATCAGTCCATTTACCATCAGCTACTTAAGTTCAGTAGTCCAGTTTTATTAGTTTCTGCTATTTTAAATACTCTAGATATGTTCGACCTCTTTGATCCCTTGTAGCTAAGCTTTTGATCATGAACTTTATCCACAATATAAATTCCAGAGGTTCAAGGACAAGAAAAAGAAACAGAAATACACTAATTTTCCCTCAATCTGTGTTTTTCATAAATATCCCCCCTTAAATTTCCAAAATATGCAGCAAAACTCGACGTATTTGGGTACATGTTTAAAGAGTTTATCCAAAGCAAAACAAACAAACAGACAAACAAAAAAACACATTAGATCTTTGTTTATTGACTTTTGTTGTGAGATTAACTTACAGATGCACTGACCCATCCACAGTGTTTCGGACAGGATCTTTGTCTTCTAATGGTTATATTTAATGGACAGAGAAACAGAGAGTGAGAGAGAGAGAGGGATCCCATGATCCCATCTTCTGTGTTAAGTGGAGGTCAAGCAAGGTTCATTTCCAGCTGATCATCTTACAGAGAGAGGGAGGCCCTGGCTGCCCTCAGACTTACCAGTGTGTAAAAGAGCCTTTTGAAGTCAGCACAACAAGCATTTTTAAATTAGTGTGTTATTATTGTTGTCACTGTGACAACACTGTGACAATACTGTAACTGCATCAAGTGAGAAAACAAAGAACAATCTCAAAGAGTGCTGCTTTAAATATAAAGTTAAGATTTTCAGTTCATACTATAACCATTTGCTTATTTTCTGTTTGACTTTGTTAAAACCATAGTTGCTGTTAGGAGCTGTTTTCATAACCAGCAACCAAGTTAGAGCTGATTGATTTTAGAATGAAAATTATAAATTAAATCACGTCAAGGCAAGTGTGATTTTAAAATAGCAGATTCTTTTTTTCCCTTTTAAATCACTCAGCATTCGTGCGAACATGTTGGTGTATTTTATCCGCAGGTTGTGAAACCCAAATCCACCTTCAATAGCACCTGTATGAATTAATGAACGGCGTACATGGCTTTCTTTTCTGCACACGGACGATAGTTAAGTCAATTTTGACAGGCAATTAGGTAAAAGGCCCACAGAAATATTTTTCAAACAAAGGTTTTTGATCGCTTAATGGTTGGTAAATCCAGGCCTCCTGCAGGATTGAGCTGGGTGGGCGGTTCAAGGAGGCAAAACACGGTCATTTGCGGTCATAAACAGACCTCAAGGAGAAGTCAGGACTGGAGATGTAAGCCATACCTGAGCAAACCAAACCAAATGGCTTCACACAGAGAAGGCTTAGGCACAGAACTAATGTCTTAAAATTCTGTTATGGAAAAAAATATTCCTATGCATGTTCAAAAATCACTAACACAAACAGCTGCATTGATAAAAGCTATAACAGGGTATGTATACATAAAGAATGCAAAGAAATAGATTTATTTATTGTGACTATTGTTCCTTTTGCTAGTAGGCTTGACATTCTGTAGATCACACACCTCTCATCAAAACTCTTCATATTTGAACAATTTAGGTATATATTTTAAACTCTTAACATCTACCTGAAGATTACTAACCCATGTAAGGTATAGGGAATAAGGACGAGGCTTGGAGGAGGGATAGCTACCCTTTTTTTATATCATTTTTCCCCGTTTGGAATAGAAACAATTAAAATCTTTTACAGAAAACTATAATGCAAAAATATGAGACTGACATATATGACATATAATATCTTTTAATTTCTGGAAAGTAGGCAAAAATTGCAAAAAATAGGTCATAAGCCTCTCTATTAACAGGTCACCTCATAGTGATGAATTTTATAAATAAGTTTAGTTGTGGAATCGAATGATTCAGAGCTTTATCGATATAAAAGAATCTTTTTAAACTTACCCAGTTGGTGGAAATCCTGGTGCCGCTGTATTCTGAAAGGGATCGTCTCACAAGATAGCAACACAACAGCAGCATTCTTTACTTAGTTTAAAATGCTTTCTCTGTCCACTGTCAGGGTATACACCTGTAGAGGTTAAACTTTCCGTTTGTGTCTTGATCTAAGTTAGAACAGTGCATCTGCAATTCAGTGTATGAAGTTGTTCATGTCCTAAAATCCGTTAAATTGAACTACATCATCTCAATATTTGTCCATCTACTGATATTTTTGTACGCTAACATCCTTTAAAAGTTCCGAACATATCAGTTATTTGCTAATACTGCCCAGAAAGCATTTCCCCAACATTTTGTGCACAGTCCTACAGAAAGGCATTTGTCAGACCACAGATTGCCAGAACAATTTTGGATCATAACTACATGTCCTTAGTGTTCGGAGATGAACCCCAGACATCTCCAAACGACCTTTGGAGAATCTCTCTGCTCCATTCTTTGTATTTTTTGGCTTTTCATCTCGGTTTGACATTTCTGTGTTTGAAATAATTTAAGACAACAAAGAAATACACTGGGAAAAAAAGCCTTTACACTTGTGTGTTTTTTCTTCTTCTTTTCATGTAACATTCTTGTTGATCCCTGAAAATACATTCTCACCTGAAGCCTCCAGAAGCTTTCCAGCAATTGGGAAGGAACATTAAACTGTGACACAACAACCATCATCACTGCAGGGCTGAAATGTGTGCTGTTCGAGTTCAAAAATAGAGTGATGGCAAGTGCATTCAGCCTCAGAAAACTGAAAAAATATGACGCCTCAGACAGCAAGCACCAGCATCAGCTGTTTACGCAAGAAAGAACAGCGAGTCTGTCCTCGGATTTTATCTTTACAATGGAGAGCAAACATCATACAAAAGTCACCAAAGACTTGTTTGGAACCTCTCTGCAAATGCATAGAGAGTCTATGCACAAAAGGCTTCACAGACAGTTAGTTTGATGATAGAAAATGGTTTGTAAAATCTATAATTAAAGGGTAATAATAAAAGACAAACCATGAGCAAAACAACACTACACCAGCCTGTGGTTGGAGCCTGTGTCTTTCCTCAATGTCATTCTTAATCATGTAGGAAAAAACTGCTTTGTTTTGACATCAATATTTTTGAGACTATTTCATGGGGGTTTCAGGCCCAAATAAAGTGAATTGTAGTCCCTATATCTCAATTAGAGAAAAATGGAAGCTCTGTTAAGATGACATGCTTAAAGACACTGCTTTCCTGTTGATATACACCTTTTTGTCGAAGGGGTCCCCTGCACCAGAGAAGCGAAAACATGAAGGAAAGAGACAATGCCACGGGCATCTTAACAAAGTGTCATCCTCTTCCTCCTCACCTCAGATCTCATCTCCTGAATGGTCAGGGCTCTAACACACGAAAAACATCACAAACATGCTTATTTATCCCGATATTGTCACAGCTACTTATTATCACAGATCGTCATGCAACTCTCCCGTCTCTGTACATCTGAAGAGAACACAAGAGCTGGTTATAAGCTAACATTATGCCAGCTATTGTTAGATCGGAGTTTCCTAAAAAGCACACTTTTCCTCTGATAAACAGCTTGATTACATTCTCTCATTTTATCAGAGTTCATTCACTAACTGTCAAAGTCCACCCTTAGATTCACTGCAAAGACTGTTTCACTAACGCTGGCTAACAGCAGCTAGCAGAAGTTTACAGCCTCTGCTAGCTGCCTGTAAACCTTTAGCAAAGGTTTGCAGGCTCTCCTAGAGTAAATTTAGGCGGTGCTTCTCACCTGGGAATGACAGCTAAGATAAAAAGCAGACTGACAGCTGGATTTGGTCTAGAGTCACTTTTCTGTCTGACTACACTCACTACAGATGAGCGGTAGCCAGAGTTTGTGAGGTGACTCTGGAGTAAAAATGTAAAATATTGCAAAAGTTTAAATTGAATTTTAATTGATCATATCAGTTTTTGTTTTCCTGATTTAATGCTGATTAATGTTATTCAAATATCCTAATATGTACTGTGTACAAAAATGTTTTGTTTTATACAGTAGTAGAAACACACCAGCCGGCCATGGCTGTTATGAGGTACAGTCTAATTTTAAAGTTTTTAGCTAATGTTCCAATTTAAATGGATCTGTGGTGTAGTAGTTGACACAATAGTTTTTCTTATTCATCACATATTCATTCACTGTAGTAACCCCTTAGAAAATAGGGGAGCAGCTGAAATTTCTAATCTCAACAAGTTAAGGTTAGGGGTGCAAAGCTTCAGCACTTGCTTTGTTATGCTTATACTGGAGTTTAAATGTTTGCTTAACTTTGGGAAGTTAAAGTTGGTTTAAAAATGAGTTCTGTCTATAAAGTCAAAATTACCATTTCAACTTTAGCTGTAAATGTGGAAAGTTAAAGTTAGAATTTTGAATTTGGCTATGATTGTGCAGTTAATACAAGCACTTAACATTTAGCTTTCACTTTATTATACTTGTGTTAGCATTTAAGAACTTGCTGTAACGTCGGGAAGTTAGAAATTAACCTGTATCTTTGTAGAGTTAGTGGTGCATTTTAACTTTGGCTTTGAAACTTTATAAAGTATTCTGGGGGGAATGACAAGTCTGGACAAGCTACTACTAATCCTGTTTTAAGAAGATTCCCTTTTATTCATATCTGTGCATTAAACTGGTGTGTGCCACAGTGAAGAAACAAACTCCTAGTTTTGTTTTTCAAGTTTTCCTTTCAAAAACAAACAAAATAATCTTGGTTTGAGTCAAATTACAGTGATTTGCACCATTTAAAACACTTTGCAAAGGTAATTATTCCAATAGATGTGTGCAGTGCATTGCTCCTTATCAAGAGAAACTAGTTCACATGGAGAGGAGGCTTTTCTATACATTCAGGGAAAATAAAACTCACATAAAACATAGTATGCCAATACAATATGCTAGTTAGGAAGTGAAGGTCCCGCGAAACTGTAATTATGAGCTCTCATAATTCTTATTAAATAGCCAGAATGATATCCCACTTTTTCTTGTTATTTTGCTCTTTGCATGCCTCAGATTTTCTCATCATCCCAAAAAGCATCGTCTCATCACTCAAGTTTACAGCAACATGATTCTCTCGTGCACACCTTTGTTTCCACCCTGTTAAACTAAATCGGGCACACAAGTTGGAAGAGATTAGCTTTACCCCCTCCAGCAGAGTAAAACGGTTCTTGCAGATACAAAACACATTCTGCCCCAAACAATTCATGTTTAAATCTTATCTAACAACCTTTCCATTATACTTATTTTCCTGGAAATATCCTGGAAACACTTCTGCTTCCACACATGCAATCATTCTGGTCTGTGTATTAACTAGCTAAAAAAAATTATAAAATAAAATTTAAAATTTGTTTTTGCAAGACTTAATACATATAGTAGGTCTATACTAAGTTGGTCAGGGAGTCGATGAGCTCAAATAAAACAAAAGAACTAATCATTTAAACCAATAGTAAGGGTAATAATAAGCAAGCATTGGTCAAAGACAGCTTCATTTAATTGTACCCTTGCTGTGTTGCTGAAATGTTATGTGTAACATTTGGGGGGGGAAACAGTCAACCTTTCAACAGGGTCATGAGTATTTTACTGTTCATTTTGAAACCCACTCTGCTTCCCATCACTTCTGCTGTTTTCATAAATGGAGACTCCTCATCATGTTCTGTCACTTCCATACACTCTGCAGCTTTTCTGGTTCACACTGAGCAGAGAAAGATAAAAATCTGCCCACGACGAACAGAAAGGAGCAGACTTGGGTGTGCTGTCAGCTGCAGTGCGAACAGAGCCCGACTCTGTGGATCCACCGGCAGCCTGATCAGCACTCTAAGCTGTGGAGACGCCTGATGCCAAACAGATCAATGATGGTTCCTGTCTGGCCAGGCGGACACTCCTTCTGGATAACCAAGTCTTCCATCACAACATATTGAGGGCAACAAACCACCACCCATCACCCCTCCTCCTCTCCCACAGAGAGGCAGAAAGACTGCAGACAAAGACTGGCAGAAAAAACATTGCTGCTCATCAGAAAAGACCGGGTTTCAGTTGTGCACAGAGAAGTTAACTGTAACTGGAAAATCCAACCACAAGCAGTTTATCAAGAAAATGACTCAAGTTTCACACAACTAATGCTCAATATAACATTACAGAAGAAGATCCAAAACTAGTTTTATGCTCATGGTACTGAACACCTATACTTTTCATTTGTCAAATCTAGACATTTTAAGGTTCTTTATATTTTATCAGTGAAATGAAAAAAAAATGTCACATTGTTTTTTCATTCATTCTTGAAACCTTAAATGGTAAACAACTGGGAATTAAATTAAATAAAAAATAGGAAAAGGTAGACTTATACATTCTAAAATTATGTTTTTTTCTGTAATTGGATGAAGTGATACAAACTTCTAGCCCCAATAAAGCAGAACAGTCCACATATGTCACCAATCTATTCTATATGGAAGATTTACAAAATATATATATATGCAAAAATATTTTGGAGATATATAAGGGCTATAATGTTGAGATATAGGTGATGTTTATGTTCTGTTTCACTTGAGAGAAGCTTGTTTTATATACGTATTATAAGTGCACCATATGTCAGATTTTGTATGGTATTTTTAAGAAGATCAGAGATGAGTTATTATACATCTCTTTTGCTTTATTTAACTTGTATATCTAAAGTGTTTTTATGTGACGGAAACTGATTTCATTTTGTCTTGATGTCAAAAACTTCATTATATGCAAAGGGCAATAGTTTACACAGAAAACACTCAAAGGGGATTCCAAACTAATATTACACTGTAGGCTACCTACACCCCACTCTGATCTCCAGTGGGCTGAACCAGTGAAATGCAATTTCAACAATACATCTCAGTTTTTCTACATGAGAAAGTAATGCTGCTTGGTGCCTAAATTGTAAGAAACAAATGTGTCAAATTAAAGAAAAGTTAATATTAGGTGATTGTGCAGACCATCCTGCAATTATAAAACTGAAAATCCATTAACAAAAAAATAGTTTTTGTTAACTGACAGAATATCCTCTTTTTGTTTTGTTTTTTAAAGTGAACTCTCGGTTAAAGAAAACGTTTCTATCATTGATAGAAAATAACAGAAATGTCTGTATTTTTTTATCAGTAGGAAAAGCTAAAAACAGAAACACACATACACACACGCACACACACATACATACATATGCAATTATAGTTCAGCTAACCACTCCAACATCTGACTTTCCTCAATCATGACATTCTGTGTTTGTGTCTGGAAAAAAATGTTTTGGGGTTTTTTTTGTTTTTAAACAAGTGTCATTTTTAGCTTTCTCTGCGGTTGTTTTTGTCATTATGCACAGCAGCTGCGACTCACATAGTTTATACTCACTCCATCACTGCTGACACAATATTATTATCTGGTCAGTGTGATGATTTTTCAGCTTCACCACAGAGGAAAAAATTGACTTTTAATTAATTGTTGCTTGACTTTTCATTACAGATTTGGGTTGCATATTAAACAAAAGGATTCTGCAGGAATCAGACCTCAAACTCTGAGATTTTTCAACCACAAAGCAGATTTATTTTCACTCTTCATACCAATATCAGCCACAAATTAAGGTTTAGACTTCAAGTGATGGAGTCTAACTACATTTGTTAATAATTTAGGGCACTACAGTATTTTCTTTATACTTTACATTTAGTTATACAGTTAGTTTTTACATTAGCTAAACATTAACAACTTCAAAATAATCGCTGCTTTACAGATGTATGAATTATTTTTAAAAGTATATATACAGATATAGAGGAAAACATTGACAGATTGTTTTAGAGATTAAAAACATAAATACATTTTCATTATTTGTTTTAAATCCATCTCTCAGTACATTACTACAGTCTCTTAGAAAACACCAAAATATATGTTTTACATTACAGTTGACTGGTTATAGTTAATAGTTGGTTTAGTAATTTGTTTACCAAACACAAATCAACTCACTTGCAAATCTCAGGATTGGTTTGATTTTCTGCATTCTTGGTGGTGTATCCGCAACATTGTTATCAATGCTACCATGCCATAACTGACTGAAGATGACTGAGGCCAGGCTATTAGCATGCTGCATGCTGCCACATATGCCCACACTGTTGCTGCAGCCTTGTCCATGAGAGCAGTTTCTGATCTGATTGTTCCAGGAAAGCTAAACTAGACAGAGGTGCTGAGATGAAGTGTTGCAACCTGTTCTTGCAGGAACGCTCTGGCCTCCCCAACACTGCCAGAGTAGCAGCCTTTGGTTATCAGGACCATGTCCAGACACTTCCTTGGCCACCATTTAGTCCCAAATGTCTCGTACTAAATGGGCCTGAAGACATGCTGCACAACATGTTCATAAGAGGCAGCCACAACCACTGACCACTGCACAGCTGGAAGATCTTCTCATCCAGGAAGAAAGTAATTCTTCAACAACAGATCCAGAAAGTTGTGCAGTCCACACAGAGAGGCTGACTGTTTGCATCATGTCCACAGAACACTATACCTAGTATGAAACATATAGACTGGTATATATTAATGGAAACTCATTTTTGGAAATCTGAATGAAAAAAAAAGTTTTTTATTTGTTGTTTTCAGTTGTTTTTTGTTTTCCTAATACAATCCATTTTTCTGTATTAAGTCCCGTTTTGTCTTGGTGGGTCTGCGTCATGACATAAATAGTCAGTTTGCCCAAGTCAGTAAAATGTTCATGTGAAATGCCCTTCCTCAAAATCTCTGACTGTACAGACTATACACTGTGAGCACAGTAACTGTAAGGGCTTGAGGAAGATATGATGAATCCTTGGTTCAAGGAGAAGATATGACAGGAATTACACCTTTTTAGTTCTGCTGGCCTTTGTAGCTACTTTGATTAGCAAATGCTTCCCATAACCCAAATAAAGATGTAAGTTCAAAATTCTCTAACAAAAATCTATATTAGCTCGGGTATTGGAAATGGGCACAAACAAACTCCACTTGCACGCTATTTTATAGCATCAGGCACACCTCAGGAATAATGGCTGAAGTGGTACTACAGCTCAGTCTGTAACTAGCTGCCTTACCTCCCTGCAAGAACTTGAATTTTTGAGGACCAGTGGGATACATCTGTGGAGCAGAACAATGTCTTCTTTAAAACTTGTAATAAAAATGTGTAGTATGATCCAAAATTAATCTGAATTCTTCCCTCACCAATAGCTACAGTATAGGTCTAACTGTTGATCTGAAAATGACCAAATAACCCAGATGATGCTGACCAAAACATGAAGTCGGTAAAAAAATAATGTGTGCAGCATCCTGATGATTCCCACGTGAATATTGTTCAGTTATAATATTAGTTAAGTACATCTGAAACTGGAATTTATGCTTTTGTAATATGTGAAAATTATACATGCTTATATCACATTAATTCATCACATCCCACAAAATGTTTTACACAGGAAGCTGTTTTATGCATATTAAATTTGAAAAAATATACAAATCCCTGCTGTTTGTTTAAATGCATCAAATCTAACTAATATATTTTATTAATATTATATTAATATAATGCCACAAATTGTGGTTTTGTTTGTTTGTTTGTTTGTTTGTTTGTTTGTTTGTTTGTTTGTTTGTTTGTTTGTTTGTTTGTTTGTTTGTTTGTTTGTTTGTTTGTAGTATACAGTGCTATATCACAGTTGCTTCAAGGCACTTTATATTGTAAGGTAAAGACCCTGCATTAATACAGAGAAAACAGAGAAAATCCCAACAATCAGATGCCCCCTGTGAGCAACCACTTTAGTGACAGTGAGAAGGAAAAACTCCCTTTTAACAGGATCAAACTGGTTTTTGTTGTTATAATTGGCAAAAAAAAAAAAAAAAAAAAAAAAAGGGAAACCTGCATTTACAAAAAAATAGGTACATAGTGTGAAAGCACAGGTTCAGGCTAGCTTAAGGTCATCATGATTGAGGACTTTCTTAGCCTGTAAAGAAAAACTTGACCTTTCCATTTGAGCAAAAAACAATAATATCTAAAGTTGAAGATAATTTTCACAAGGGAGCAAAATACATGTGCAGGAACATTTTGGTTTTAAGACAGGGCCATGCATAAATAACAGCTCAAACATTCTGGAAACTCCTCAAATAAATGCAGTGTGTTGGTATTTGTGTATGTATTTTCTGTACTGCAGTGTGTACTCCCAACATATTGGTCATAGGATACACACTAAGGCCTGTTTAGCTAAAAATACACAGCAGGCCTTGTTTAGCCATACAGTCGGCAAACACAACGTCAACACAGAGACACGGATACAGACCAAACATGCAGTGAGCCAGTATAAAGCAGGCAGAGGCTGCTGGTGTGTGCTGACAGATTTATATTGCACCTCATTATATTTGTGGTTCCTTTCTGTGTCACATTGACCGCCCATTTGCTGCTGATCCTTAGTCTGACTTTTCTGTTTGAAAACTCTCAGCAAGCTTTTGACGCTAATCTAATGAGCCTTTTTTACCAGAGGGGTTTTGATTATTTAACCAACAAAGCTAAACCAGCTTTTCACCTGTTTACCTCCATATGCCTGTCTTCTTTGATCCTTTAATATTGTATTTGCTAATCCTACCATAATTGTGATATTGTCTCTGTTAAGGTGGAGGTTTAGCTGTTTCAGGCAGAATGATTGAATACAAAAGTATTCATTCTGTATTAGCTGCAGTCAATTCTTCTCTTTTTATGTGGCCTAGTAAATCAGTGTGTAACTCTTGTGTCTTGTCTATCAATAATTATATGTACAAATTATGTATGCAGCACACGGTGTTATTCATATCTTTACAGATAGCATGGAGTATAATGAAGGTGCCCCTAAATTATGTCTTGACTCGTTCCTCTATCAGATTGGCATCTAGTGACTAAGAGAGTTGCAAAAGTCGCAACAGAGGATTCAAATCAAATCCTTTTTCTACAGCTGTCTTCTATACAGTGTGCCGTGTGCCATGCAGAAACTATGGCTAAAATGTATTTCATGGTTTTCTGCTACCTTTATTATATTATGGCATTATGGGAATTTAAAAAGATGTTAATTAGATCACTTAAGATAAAAGTAGCCAAATGAAATTTAATTGAAGAAAGTCAAATTTCAGTGTAACCTGACTGAAAGACAAATAAAAGCATTGCATTAAGTTTTTGTAAAAGCATCACCAGACAGTTGTTTTTTCCAGGAGCTTTCAGACAAATCTTACCATCTGGGAGTCAGTATGATTTGTTTATGCATACAGGTTGCACACACACCCACAAATGGAGCTGTGCATTAACCAGTTCTGACTGTTGAAAGTACTGTAGAAATCTATAGTGGACCTCTAACTTTTTATACTAAAAGTGTACTCTTAATTCCAAATTGGTAAATCTATTCTAAGATTATAACAGCCTCAAAATATTTAGAAACTCATTCAGCACATTATAGGTCACAAAAATGGACCTGACCCAAAAACTTTGCTTCCACAAACCACATTTCGCTATACACTGTAAAACTATAACACGTGCAGAGATAAAGATAGCTGTGAGCTGCTGAAAAGAAGAAACGGTGCGGTGAGCAGATAAAAAGGAAGTGCTCGCTGCTGAGCCATCCCTGTTGATGCTCCATTGACAAAGAGCAGCGGAGCGCACCAAGATCAGCGGGCTTTTTAAAACAACAAAACCAAAGATCACACCGGGTTTAAGAAAATATTATTATGTCTTGTAATTGGCATGACTGAACCAGGCAAGGGTGGGGAGGTGGGGGGAGTGGGTCGGCCAAAGGAAGCCAGAAGGAAACGGGGGGGGTGAAACGACACCACTTTTCATTTTGACAATCGGATTTAGAGAGTTTGTTTAACCCGACAGGCCCTCACTGAGCCGCCTGCTTTTACACACTCATTAAAACGATTATTCACGACCCGTCGAGTGTTTTCTTGCTCGCTCACATGAACTACCACCACCGACCACCACCACCCCTCCCAAAACACACCAAAGCACACAGTATTACATTTCAGCTTAGTTAATTCAAACCTGGACAGCTTTTACTGTTATCTTTATTTAAACTGAGGTATATTGTGTGCATACTGTATCACATATGCTTCACTTCTCCTATAACATCAATTTATAATAATGTGAGCTGAAACAATTGGGCGACAAAAGCGTAAAAAGTATATTTGATGATGTTTGGATTGAATGGTGATTTTTTTGTGTTGTTTTGTTTTTTTACCTGTTTTCCAATCAGTTAATTTATCATGATCATTAACTATATTATCATTAACAGCAAGTAATGACAACATCACTGAACACAACTTGGGCATGGGTACACAGCAGAACTGATTAAGAGATGACTTTAACAAGGTGGGAGAGCTGGAAAAAGAAAACATTTGTCACATTTGATTTTTACCTTTAAAGGACTTTTCAGTGCTTGTGTTCTTTACTTTTTAGTTTAATGCTGTTTTACTCTTACAGAAAAGATTTGATTACAATAGTATCTAAAATTGTCATGCTATTTGCCAAAAACACAGACATCAAAATGATCAAGTTTCTGCTGTAATTCCTTATGATTCTTATTCTTTATCATTTCAAAGAAAGTCAGCTGTTTGTTTTTGAGTGTCATACAGCAATGATGCCTAAGCAGGAATCCTGGAAGCCACGTTTTAACTAATAAAGTCTCATAAACGTAATCAGAAGTCTTATAACACTTGAAAAAATATAACATCAATGCCATATGACTGTTGTTGCAATTGGGAAACGCTTTCCCTCAGACGTTTGATTAACATTGTGGAAAAACTATATTTTAGCCCAGCTTATGGTACTTTCTTCAATCTTTTTCCAAACTAAATAGCAAAAATAAATAAATAAATAAAAATGAAACAGTAAAATAAAAGTCTAGCAATAGTCATCAAAGATGGGGTACAAACCTTTCTGTTCTGTTTGAATACATCCTGATATTATTACTATTATATTACTATTATACAATATTATATTATTAATATTATACTTTATTGACGTAAAGTATATACTTTACGTCAATAAAGTATATTGACGTAAAGTATACTTGGTATAAATGGAGATTTACTGAGAAATCTCCATTTTTCAGTAAATGGTTGCATAATGCACCAATCCACTATAATATTATGACCACCTGCCTAACACAGTGTTGGCCCCCCTTTTGCTGGCTAAACAGCACACAAATCCAGTCTTTAAGTGATGACATGATGAACCCTGCTTCAGGGCCCAAACTACCCTGCATTTAATAAGGCTTTTGTGTTTTTAACATGTTTTAATGCTTCATGTCTTGTTCTAATTAATCTCAAAAAGCATCTAAAAAACAGTCAGCGATCACTGTTGGCCTCTCTCGGTTTTTATTACCATTATTCGTTTTAAAGCTCAGTTTTTAAAACCTTACTATGCAACTACAGCCCAGCCCATACAGAAGTATATTAATGACTAACCTCATATTGTGGATGGATTACCTGTTGTTTTCCTCGTTGAAGTTTGGTCTGTTTACAGCATTCCGGAATACAGTTACGTTTGTCCCTGACCATCGGAAACTTTTATCGAGTGGAAAAAAGTTAGCGTTCTTCCTCCAGCGTCACCATTTGTGTTATGCTAACATAGCTGTGTCGCTAGCGATCACGCAGCACATGGTTTTATACCAGCCTTTGTCTGGCAGTAACCCTACAAAACGTCACTGCTGTTTACTTCCCTGTGTTCATTTATGTCGGAAGTGATAGCAGAGCTGTACGTCTTAATTTGTTTCAGAAATCTCTCAGTCAGAACATGATATATTGTATTTAGATGGAAATTAGTGAGCTAACTCCTTGCTAACTTCTAACTCTGTTAGTGATCGTTTGACTTAGCAACCTGCAGCGGAGCTTGGGCCCAGACACAGCTAATGACGTCAGACCGGATATGATGCACAGTGTGTTCTGACACCTTTCTATCAGAACCAACGTTAACTTTTTCAGAAATCTGAGTAGCTCGTCTTTTGGATCAGACCACACAGGCCAGCCTTTGCTCATCACACACATTTCAATTCAATTCAGTTTTTACAATTTCAATTTATACAGCGCCAAATCACAACAACAGTCACCTCAAGGCACTTTATATTGTAAGGTAAAAACCCAACAATCATATGACCCCCTATGAGCAAGCACTTTGGCGACAGTGGGAAGGAAAAAAACCCTTTAACAGGAAGAAACCTCCGGCAGAACCAGGCTCAGGGAGGGGCGGGGCCATCTGCCACAACCGGTTGGGGTGAGAGAAGGAAGACAGAATAAAAAAAAACATGCTGTGGAAGAGAGACAGAGATTAATAACAAGTATGATTCAATGCAGAGAGGTTTATTAACACATAGTGAGTGAGAAAGCGGACTGAAGAAGAAATGCTCAATGCATCATGGGAATCCCCCAGCAGCCTATGCCTATTGCAGAATAACTAAGCGAGGATTCAGGGTCACCAGATCCAGCCCTAACTATATGCTTTAGCAAAAATGAGTTTTAAATCTACTCTTAAAAGTAAAGATAGTGTTTGTCTCCTGAATCCAAACTGGAAGCTGGTTCCACAGAAGAGGGGCCTGAAAACTGAAGGCTCTGCCTCCCATTCTACTTTTAAATACTCTAGGAACAACAAGTAGGCCTGCAGTGTGAGAGCGAAGTGCTCTAATGGGGTGATATGGTACTACAAGGTCATTAAGATAGAATGGGGTCTGATTATTAAAGACCCCAATCACACATCAGTGAGCTTTGAGTGCCCATGACTCTGTCGCTGGTTCACCACTTTCTACCTTGGAGAACTTTTGACAAATATCATTCACAGCAGATCAGAAACACTCTACAAAAGCTGCCTTTATGGAGCTGTTCTGATCATCACTATTTGGCCTTTGTCAAACTTGCTCAAATCCTTTTTTAACTTTACACTTACATGTTTTTCCCACTTCTAGCACATCAACGTTGAGGCGAAAATGTTCGCTTGCTAACCATATAAGGTCATAAGCAGTGTGGAGAAACCAAAATATTTTTACAAAAATGTTTTTTTTTCTTGAAACAATAAAGACAGTATTTTGGTTTGTTATTTGTTTGTGGATTTGCTCAGATGAACTACTTACACCTACACATTGTCCTCATTTAAAAAATGAAATTGTGTTGTTATCTGTTTATAGCGTCACCCTGACTCAATAGTGAATATTGATAAACAATCCTAGATGTATGGTATCTGAAGTCAGAGACATACTGTAGGTGATGTAAGTCTGTCCTGGATTATTGACTGTCTGCTGAGCTTATGCCAGAAAAAAAAACACCAGGCACTTGTTTTGATCTCCGTATATATTTCATGATGTCTCTGCTATGCTTTCTGTTGAACGGTTGCTCACTGTTTACTCTTTTTGAGTTGTCTAATAAAATGCAAACAAAATAGCTCTTGTTCTTCCTTTTAGAAGAGTATAATTGGTTTGTGTGGGGAACACAAACCAGAGACAAATATGGTCGAATTGTCAAGTGCATGAGACATTTAAGCCCTTTACACACACGTTTGAAAGTCCACATCTCTGTAAGCACTGCATAAAGGAATAGGTCATAGCACTAAGGTTAAACACAGTGTTCACTGACTACATTTATATAAAAAAGGGAAAAGGGAATCGAGTTCACAAGTGCCTTTAAACCTAATGGTCTACAGGGGGCGATATCACTGGTTACAAAATAATTTGAATTATATAGAGGGCTATGGGAAAATGAGCTCCCTATAATCCCAGTAAACACTTTCCTGCTGAGGATATGGTCTCAATCACTAGTTTATGATTGAGAAGCCCTGACCTCCTGAACAGAAAGTGTCTCTCAGTATCCGCCCCTCATTCAGCTCAAGCCTTAAAAAGTACACAGACCCCTTATATCCATCCATCCTTCTTCTTCGGCTTACCCAGTTCAAGGTCATGGGGGGCGCTGTAGACTACCCCAGCTGTAATAGTATGAGAGGCAGGGTATGCCCTGGACTGGTTGCCAATTTGTTCCAGTACTAACACATATAGACAGACCCACATTCACAGCTAAAGTCAATTGACAGTCTCCAACTAATCTAAGAGAGAGAATCTATACAGGCAACGTTGGCTGTAACAGGTTATTGTATAATCACATTGCATTTTTCAGTTATGCTGTAATTTAACGCATAACTGTACTAAAGTCAGTGGAGTGATCTACAGCCTTTGCGGAATAGAGAAAAGGGTTGGTGAAATTCAACAACAACATAACGCTGCTAATACTGCTAACACAAGCAAGCATCTGCTAACACAAAGCTAGCCAAGAATGCAGAATAATGTTAAGACTGACCGCATACAGACCCCAGCCCAGCAGCAAGACCATGAACTTCAACAAATAACAAAGGCAGTGATTAGCAGTCGACTTACAGCATTGGTGCAGCCTCCATTTCCACCTGCGCATGTTTCAACAGTAGGATCACTGTGCTAATCAATTTAAAGTCTCTATAGGCGTCTTTGTTTTATGTTATGGCTTTTGTGTACATACACAAAAACTCAAATATGTTACAGTGAGTTTCAGGTCATTTTATGGAGTAACATGAAAGTAATGTAGTGAGTAATGTAACAAATTACTTGCTCTGGTGAGTAATGAAACAATACACCGCATTCGTTTTAAGAAAAGTCATTTGAAATATATTACTTTGAGTAACGACGCCAACACTGGATGCGGGAAGAACATGCAAATTCCACACAGAAAGCCCAGGGCTGGATTTAAACCCAGTAACTTCTTATTGTGAGGCTTTTTTTTTTTTTTTACAGTTTTGAAGCTACTTTTAGAGGCTCTGATTCTCAGACAGTAGAGTTGGAGTGTTGTCTTAGGTTGTGATAATAACAGCTAGTAAGATAGGTTGCCTAAACATGCAAATAGGTCATTCTTTAGAGTGCTTTACAACAAACAAATCACTTGACTCCAGCCTACTATGTGGCGTTGCTGTATTCATATAAGTCTGGACTTTTGTTTTACGAGACTCAAAAAAATGTGTAGTATTTGCAGTGATTTAAGCAACAAGAATGTTAACTGAACATTCTGAGCGCCTGTTGTGTGTGTGTCTGTCTGTGTGTCTGTGTGTCTGTGTGTGTGTGTGTGTGTGTGTGTGTGTGTGTGTCTGTGTGTCTGTGTGTCTGTGTGTCTGTGTGTGTGTGTGTGTGTCTGTGTGTCTGTGTGTCCAGGCCTCATCTGTACCAATCAAATCCAGATTAACCATTTAACGCAGAAAGAAAAACAGCGCATTGACATTCCCAAATCTTAATCGTCGTTGATTGGCAGCCGGCCATATGTGGCTGAAAGAAATAATGGAGTGGGTTCTGAGACACACGCAAACACACACACGCAAACACATATTTCCACTGTATCCACACAAAACCATACTTGGTCTCACTACATGATAATTCTAATTATCGTTTGGTATTTATATCTCTCTTGCCCTCAGATCATCTTTTTTTCTACCCTGAGGTCACATGGCACCTGCAGGCTAACCTGATCACTAAAACCAATAAAAAACCAGTAAGCATGAAAGAGCTAACTGTGACCATGGTTACAGAGACAGAAAAGGTGCCATGTAACCTCCTTGCAAAAGAAAAACTAGCAATAGCAAAAGGAAACAGGAATCGGGAAAAACAAACAATCATTAATGTGTCGTCGATTATGTTTTGGTTTTTTATTCTTTCATGTGCACAGTTTATAGGTCTTTTATTCATCACTTATGTCTGTTTATTGATCCTTTCTCTGTGTTTATGCATCTGTTACCTTGATTATTAAGTTTAAGATTATTATTTTTTCATTTCCCTTCATTCAGTGGTGGTTTTTCTTCAGTTTGTTGTTACAAAGCAGGAAACTATCCATAGAGGCTACAGCTGTTTTGTACCAGGCTCTAAACATGCTTTTAGTGTTGTAGAATTGGACATTTGATCACAGGAGTCTATGGGAACGGACTCCTTTTTGAAGCCAGTCTCAAAGGGCCTCTGCAGTTTTTTGGCACATTTGCCTTGGCTTCATTTTTCAGGTACAATGACTAAAGCTTGATATGTTTATGCAATTACTTTTTTCTTTTTTTTTTTCTAGTGCATGACGCCTTGGTGTCTCTATAGTCACTGGTGTAAACAAAGTGCAAAGTGTAATCTCTAGAAGACAGTTTTGGCTCAATTGGGCCCGTCTATCACAGAAAATTTTCCTTGCAGTGTTTCCTGTTTGTTCAAATTCAAAACAAGAAGAAGAATTTGAGCATAACCTGCTAAACATACAGAAGCATAGACTGCATCTGAACTCGAGGGTACCCTCACAGTTTGACAGATAAATGCTCTCTGGGGAGATCGATCAGTCACACGGTCCGTTCCAAGAAAAAGCTGCAGAACATCTGGAACAAAACACTGCATATCAAAATGTATACATTTGCAGGTTTAAAGTTTTTACAATCACAGCAATATTAATAAACTACTTGTGGTACATAAATATTTCATAGAACAGTATTTTGTATCTAAGCAACATTGCTGTTTCCTTAAAGTGCCAGTAACTTTTTAACTAAAGTTACACTGTGCTGCTTCTAAGTCTACGTACATCTTTAAATAAAATACAACATGCTTTAAGTATTTCATTTGAATCTATGAAAAGGATATTTAACATTAAGCATTTCACTGCAGCTCCTTTTGGAGCTAGAACAGGTGTAAAGACAATTTACACTCACACACAAAAAAAGATTCTTTACACTGAAACAATAATTTTGAGTAAAATAAAACTGAAATATATAAAATTAAGGGTTTATTTAGTCAAATAAATCCTCATTAAGGAAAATGTGATTGATACAAAGTGAATGTACAGCAGTCAAGTACATTTAATTTGTCCAGATTCTGGTACATTTGTGTTTATGCAACAAAATTACATTGAATTAAATGGGTAGATTTTTTTATTTAAACTGAACTGTGGCCAAGAATTTTTTATATATTTTATTTTTGGCTTTTTACTGCCTTTATTAGACAGTGCAGTGAAGACAGACAGGAAAGTTGGGAGGAGAAAGACGGGAACCGGCCGCTCCCCACCATGGTCGCCCGCTCGTCCCAGTGATCCAAACTGTGGCCCTTTTGTCTTTTTAACAAAGGCAAAAAATCAAAAAATCAGCTTGGAAAGAAGGAATGAAAGAAACGAGCCAACAAATAAACAAACAGAAAGCATAAATCCAGACAACAGCTCAGACCATTTCTATGTAATTATTATAAAAAGAATTAGCCATGAATGAAAGACATTAGCTAAGTTTTGGTTTTATCTGGACATGATGAACCCAGATTGCTTGTATGTTCATATGTCACATGTGAACCTATACCTTTTTTTAGAGTCAAACTGGGATGTAGTAGTTTAAACTTTTTTACTGCAGTGCTGTCAATCCTATGAAACTGCTGCTTCACTGAGTGAGTGGGTTAAATGCAGAGAGGAATTTCCCCATGGGGATCAATAAAGTATACTTCATTTATTTATTTATTTATTTATTTAAACAGCTTCAGTTTACAGTAAAAATGTGCAGGTATGTACAGAGCCTGAAAACACTTCTGAATTTAGCCTGCTGTCCCAAATATCTGTAAATTAGATCAAAACAGCTGGAGGAAAGAAGGAAACGCTGAACATTTGATTCCTACAGTTATGGGATGTGGGGGCTCTGTTGTGCTGTGAGATACATTTTCTGCAATGTTTTGTGTCCACTTGTCCCCTTAGAGGAAAGGGTGACTGCAGCTCAACCAAATTCTGATCTGAGTGACCGCCTTTATCATGCGTTGATCATATACAGATGCCACATCCAAGAGGCATGAGTACACTGCCCAGTTGATCACTTATGGAAGGTTTTGGACCAGTGTGCTAAACAACACTCTCTATAATCATCCAATAATCATCCTTAATCATCCTTAGGTTTTTTGTCATTGTTTCCCTTTTAAACCCAGAATTGAATTTAGATCTCACATACAAACTCCAGCTTGATCCTGGCCTCATCGTGTCTCATAGTATCATATACCATATAGACAAACGTACACCTACAGGACCTGCTTTGAACCCATGCCATGAAGCTCATAGTTCTTGTGCTGCTGTTAACACCAGATGAGGCTTGGAAATCCAGCCTTAGCTGACTGGAGTTTAAGCATTAAGCATCCTACCACTTCACTACCTTACCACTTGACTCATTTGCTGTGATTCCTAAACACTTCCACTTTGCAATAATACCTCCTACAGTATTGTAGCGTGTATGTGGAATATATGACCAATGAAATTTCACAAACTGACTTACTTACTTACTTACTTACTTACTTACTTACTTACTTACTTACTTACTTACTTACTTACTTACTTACTATGACAGTACCATTCTATGACCTACTGTAGTTGCAGCTCATGACCCTGAGCCAACTCCTATCCTTCATCATATAATGAAACATACAAACTTGAGTTTTTAAGGTTTTGGGCAGGCAATTTAACATCAAAAAGCCTGTTGTTGTTTTGTGCCTAATGTGTGTTTCATAGCAGTCTCTAGGAGTCTTCATTTATTCAGAAGAAGAGGGGGAGATGTTGTCCAAATGAGTGCATAATTGGCAGGGTTATATGGCTCAAACCTATAAGTGAAGTGCCAAAACTTTCACTCAGTCGTATCCCTCTTTACTCAGGTCTCGCTCATAGTGTTTAGAGCTGAGCTGCACTCATTCCTGCTCAGGGAAAATCCTTGGATTTATTGAAACAGAGCTGAACTCAACTTAACAAAGCTTGGAAGTAAGGAAGCGTTTTCCTTTTAACAGTATTCCAGTGTGTTGTGCTTTAAGCCACTTTTCTACTCTGAGATCACTACAACAATTTCAACATCTCTTCCTGCCTATTCTCAGCAGCGCACACACAGAGTAACCTTCATGTTTCTTTGTTTCTTTTACTTCTCTAAAAAGGTACTGTTACAAATGTCAGTCAAAGTGTAGCTATCAGTGAGACTGTTAGTGTTTCAGCTTAATGTCAGAGTGTTCCAATATATTAGGATTAGCATTAATTAAATTAATATTCGCAATATTCCCAGTCTCAGTCTTTTCTCTTCAGATACTTGCAATCAAATGCAGCAGCACAAACATCTGCCAGAATTAAATCCCTTGTCAACTTCCAACTATTTGACCAGCTGTTCAAGTTAAGTTTAATATTTAATATGAAAAGAATGCCAACATTCTTGTTTTATAGCACCATGGACAGCAAGTTCTAACTAAAATTGGCACAGTGAATAATGGTCAGGTTAGTGTTGATTTTTTCACTCAGGAGTGGGGCTGCTTCTCTTTATCAGCACAGCACTGCGCTGCACCATCAGTTGCAAAGCCAACAAACTGCCCATAACATTTCTTCAGAGACGCCCTCATAGCAAATTCTAACTGCAGGCTGTGTGACAGCAACTCTGTTAAATAACTTCAATTCAGGTTCACACAGCACTAAAAAACACAGAGATTGGTGTATTTATGCACGCAGCACAAGACAGCATCGTCATTAAAACAGGGAAGGCAGTAAATAATGGTTTCTGTTCACTTACACATCATACATATTAGCTGGTATATACAATTTTGGGGTTTATATGGAGGAATCTTTGTAATAAAGCAAAACGCTATAAACCCTGTACTAAATCTCTGTTCTAATTCAGTCTGCAGTCTACATCAATACATCTAAGACAGAGGTCTCAAACTTGCAGCCCATGTCACCCCTACTTTGCAGCCATATATTGACATGAAGAGATATAGCGCAATTTGGCCTTTGAAGTTACTTTTTTGTTAGGGAGGATTTCTATGTTGTTGAGTGCAATGTTAAAATAAGTTATTTTAAAAGCAAAAAATGATTTAGTATCAAGGCAATGTGAGCAGAGAGCACAAACATGTGGAGGGATTGGCTGTGTTAGTTCAGTGAGAAAGTCAAAGCCTAATGTGTACACTTAGGTCTGCATTTTTATTTTGTTAAATGCAAACAAAATGATTGCAGAAGTGCTGCCACGTGTCTGGCCAGAAAGAGAGGATCAATTTGTTTATTTGGTAGTTCAATGAAAGGCTTCAGTTAAGAGTTCTGTTTTGTCTTGTTATAAAATATTTGGAATTTTTAAAAAAAAAACAGGACATTTTCAGACATATTTATGGGTGTTTTCTTGTTTGTTTGTTTCTTTGGGGGTGGGGGGGGGTGTACTACTTGAACACTAAAGTGGCCCTCCAATGAGATGATAGTGTCAGCAGTGGCCCACAGCTCATTTAAGTTTGAGACCCCTGATTTAAGAGAAGAGCTCTATTATAAAGATATTGATTCTTCTTCGTCGCCTCTCATTTGTCTGGACGAAAAATTACCATAAATGTATGAAACTACATGCAACAGATTTACAACACAGTGCAATATATTTGAGAACAAGATTGCACAATTGATTGCGATATTACAAACCAACTCCATGTGAGTGCTGGCTTGACCCAGTTTAATTGAAAACTGAGAGCAGACTGCTTCAGTCTTATAGCAGTTTTATCTGCGTTTTATCACCACCTTGATGCACCTGATCGTCAGTGGTCTCAGACCTGGTTCCAGCCTTTAAAGTAACCACGTCAAGTTGATTGTACGGTTGTAATGTTTGGTTGCGTAGCTTCTCCGTCCACTGCACAGCTAAAGCCTTGCTTACTTACTGCCGTACTGCCATAGGTTTAGGCTGCTGGGAGACTTCCTGTGATGGACAGAGCATTTCTTGTCTTCCCTCTTTTCACTCCCCAGTGCGTTTTACTGCTACATGCCATAAATATTTGTCATCTCTGTCCCATAGTTTGTGTTTGTTCTTGCCTCTCTGCGCTCGCTTTTTTTCTCTTCTCTTTCCAATCACTCCCAGAGCAGATTCCTGTCCCCTCCCGCGTGGGTTCTGCTGCATTAAAAGGGAGCTCTTCCCTCCCGCTGTCGCCAAGTGCTGCTCATATAGCCCCTGATTTATTTATTTATTTTGTTTGTTTGTTGGTTTTGGTTTTTTCTTTTCCTTTTATTTGTTTTTCTTTGCTTGCTTTTGTCTCATATTGTACGACGGTTACTTTACAACACAAAACACCTCTTCTTAAAAGTTTTAGTGAAAATAAAAAGAATTGAATAACTGCAGAAAATTAACTCGTATGTATTTGCATAGCGCTTTACTTAGTCCCTAAGGACCCCAACGCGCTTTACACTACATTCAGTCATTCACACACTGGTGACAGCAAGCTACATTGTAGCCACAGCTGCCCTGGGGCGCACTGACAGAGGCGTAAGTAAATGGAAGTACTCATCGTCTGGTGGTCCTCCTCAGGGAACTTTTCAGGATCAGATATTTTACGCCCGGCATTCACGTGACTTTTATGTTTAATACATATGGGGGTTTTTTTGTTGGTTTTTTGTCTTTATTTGTTAATGTAAACATTGACCGAAAATGTTTCCTCCCCCTAAGTCGTAAGTGTCGTACATCTGATTAATAACTCATAAATTATGAAAAGACTATACAAGAAAATGACAAATGAGCTCGTCCTCTAGCTATGAGTTATGAAGATTACGGGAACCTTTATTGGAAGACAGAAGGCTGTTGAGTAAGTGTGAGACAGAGAATCTTAAAATATGTTTTAAAAAATACATCAGCGAACGAGAGAACAATACAGAAAGCGCTATGGCAAGTTTTATTATGAGCTAGTTGGCTCCATGCAAAGAAAATATTTTATTTTTTATTTGTGTAATCGCTTCATCACCTCCTCGGTAAACATGACTGCAAACACACACAGTGGACTGATTCACGGAGTTTCGGTGGTGCGTATAAAATCGCTCTGAGGATTTGAAAAAAAATGCTGTGAATTTATCTGACGCTCACGTCACACGCCTCCTCTCTGCGTTCAGGTGCAACCGATGAACATATGGTCACGTGGTGGTCGAGTCACCAAAGCAGAATATATATTTGGGTAGAAAATGAGAGAAAGACGAAAACAAGAAAGCAAAGCGTGTAAACAGCTTCACAAATTAAGAAAAAGAAGAAGAGGCTTCATTTTAAACACACACACACGGGGAGAGAGAGAGAGAGAGAGAGAGAGAGAGAGAGAGAGAGAGAGAGAGAGAGAGACCATCGCGTCACCTTCTGAAGCACACACACTCATTAACCTGTTATTTATTTGCCTAAGTGTTTTGGAACACTTTTTGTATTCATTATTGTTTCTGTTTCTGCTCATATGCCATACATTTGATTAAAAAATGCCAATTAGCAAACTATTATTAAAAACGCATATGTTCTGTAAAATGTTGTCAAATGTTACTGGTTTTAAAAACTAAATAGCTGTTACTGAAAATAGTAAAATTCTAATGATTATGTGCGCTGTGGTTTTTATATTTTTCCAAAAAATGTGGAAACAGCAGAAATCAGCCTGGAATATTGGGTGTGTTTTAATAAAAGTCATAATGTCAATAAAACAAGCAACAACAACAAAAACTTTGTTGTTTCATTTATATCAGGTTTTAATACACAGTGTGTTGCTGATGCCATGTTTGGAATATTCGCTAAACTATAGGCCCCAAAGAAATTGAGAATTCCTCTGTTTTCTATATTTACTTTGAATTGACCTTTTTCGTGACTGGTTTCTGTCTACAATTATAAAGTACAGAAATATAATTTATCATCTCCATTAAGCGTCTTGATTAACATCTGCGTGGTACCTCTTAGCTGTTTAAAATGTAGTTCTTTATATTCAAACTACCACAACGAATATCATACCACAGCTGCTGTGTGACCGCGTGTTTTATACACTGTAAAATAAAAAGGGGGGGGGGGGGTGCAGGACGCACTACGATCTGTTTTATTAAGTTAATGCAACTTCAAAATGCCTCGGTGTCTTCACGTATTCCACAGAGGATATGAGAAAGGCTTCTTGTTTTTCTTTATTATTAGATTGTCAAAAGTGTTGGCCATTGATTTCCTTCGTGGATTTGCCTAAACAAAGTCAGTTCTAACACTTCTCCAGTTGGGTCCACTATTTATCTCAGCTCTATATCGGGGTAAAGGCACCATATCCGGCTCTTGGTTTGTTGGGGAGTCAAAAGGAGACATGACACTTGACGCTAATGGTAAGGACAAAGCTGCTCCAGGAAGGAGCTTCTCCCCTGACATACAGAGATGGTGAATGGGCACAGCAGCGTGGGCGTCATGGGCGGGCCTCGGGGGTCCAGGCCATCCTACTGGTATATTTCAACTACAACATACATTAATTCATGTAGTTTGTTCATTAAACAACAACAACAACAACAACAACAATAATAATAATAATAATAATAATAATAATAATAATAATAATAATAATAATAATAATAATAATAAATTCCCCCAAAAACGCACAGATCTCCGATTCCAGTTCACAGTCGAGCTTCTGCAGTAATCGCTCAGATTTTGGGAAGCAGCCCTCATGTCACTATGAAGCTAAAAAAGGGGTCATTCATCAGCCAGTGCAGTTCTGAAGCATGATCCTATCGAAAATGGGAAAACAAATGGAAATGTGTTGACTGCACTCACAGGAAACTGTCCCGGTGTGTGCTGAGTTCATTGATCTCCTTCCGCATGCGCCCAGAGAAAAGGTCTCTCCTGTTCGTTTCCTGCCTGCGCAATCTAAGACACGTGATTCTGCACTTCTCTGACTGTAACCACTTTTATCAGTGAGCCTACTACGCGTAAAGAGTTATTATGTATACCTGTTCATGATTTGTGGTTTCCCTGTGAAGGTGGCCCGATGACTCCCGTAGTATTCTGTAAAATGTATATTAACGGGTATTGCTGCATTTTGGTTTGTAACCTCTGGGCACAGAGTGTGTGAGCGAAAGCACGTTTATTTTATTTTATTTTATTTTATTGTAAATGGCAAAGTGACGTAAGCCAAATGCCTTCTGTCAAAGGTGGCTGGCCATGCACTTCATATGCTCTGGTGCCGACCCTGGGGCACAGTCAGCTGACCTTTTCGCCCTGAGAATTTAATCCTGTGCGCCCTCCAAGAGCCAATCCCTGCAGTCTGAACCATTCAGATCCATGGAGAGGAGGATCACACACACCAGTAAAGTCAGGCTATTTCTAAAATTAAGCTCCTCGTCTTTAGGATCTATTTCAGGATAACTAGAGAAGAATAAACCTAACATTGTTTGCTTATCTATAACAGGTGGTGAGTGTCGGTGAATTTATAGCAGTCGCAGAAACTGGTTTGAACTAATGGGAACTTTTTGGGCGGATACAAAATAAATAAACAGATAGATAAAACATCTCTGCATTTCCACACAAGCGGTCTACTGAACACGAGTAAAAACTGCTGTCATATGGTCTACTGACATACAATCCGTTTTATTTCATTTTATTGTATCCGTTTTACCTTATTATTTGAATTTTCTGTTTGTCGCCAATATTTGCCAGTTATCTGTGGTATCTTTACAAACTGCAGTCAAACGTGTCCCGCTGTGTCTTTACTGTTTTCGTCTGTGATGCCAAATGTTACGTCAGTGTTTTGGGTTTAGTTTCGTTTGTGTATTTCTTTTAAGTTCTTTTAGAGACACCGATAAAAAAATAAGATTAAGCCTAATCTAAAGCAGGGAGGAAAGACTGGAGAGGAAGACAAAAAATACAAGAAGGAAAATGGCAAAATAGGGAGGAAAGGGAAGGAAGGAAGTCGAGTGAAAGGGTGGAAGTAAGGGAAGAGATAAAAAGAGGAAAGAGGATAGGTAGGAAAGACGGGGGAAAGAACAAGGGGAGGAATGAAGAAAATCAAGAGGGGGGTGGAAGGAGAGATAAAAGGGAAAGAGGGTAACCTAGAAAGGAAGGCCGAATGGTGTGAGAAGGAAATAAGGAATAAAATCAAGGAAGGAAAGAAGGAAAATAGGAGAAGATAGAAAGGAAAAGAAGGAAGAGAACGGAATGGAATGGAAGAAAGAGGGAAAGTTTATCTTCACTTCCTCCCCCTCCTCCCCTGTGTCCTTCTGTTGCTTCTTTTGTCTTTTGACTGCTGGTCACCCCATTTAACATGGGACAGATAGCATCAGCCTGACAGATATTGGGTTCCCTGGCAGCTCCATTGTTGGGGGGTGAGGAGGGGTGAGGGGGGACGGGTTAGTTCTTGCGTTACAGTGGGACTCGTTTAACTCGCAGCCCTCTTTTAGGAAACGAACAAATTGCCGCTGAAAGTCCGCCTTTGTTGTTATGGTGGGCTGATCTGAGAGCAGCCGAGGCTCAAACACCAAACAGCCTGCAGAGAACAGCAGCGCTTGGATCAGACCACGACACACCGAGACACCGACCGTCTGCTGCTGCTGCTCCACAAACGTTCACTTTTTTAAAAATTATTATTTTTTTAGATCGTTTGATCAGACATGGGGTTTTTTCAAGGCCAGTGTCTTTCATGTGTCTTTTCGGTTTTCCTATTTGTGATGTTTTGAAGGCCCATGCTGATATTCTGAGGCATGTATTTACCAATAACCTGCTGTTCTTTTTAACATTTTCCAGCAAGTTTACAAGATTGTTTTAATGATTTGGAGGATTATGGGCCATTAAAAATCTCCGCTGACATATTTATTTGGACAATTTTGTTTTTCAATCATAAACTCCGGTGCCAGGAAGATGCTCACGAAATAAGATTTGGAGTGTTATTTTACACTAAAAAGCCTGCTACTGCATCCCAAACATATTTTTGAATAACACTCACCGATAACGTGCAGTTAAATGTTCAAAGATTTCTGGCTTTGAAGAAGCTGTGAATCAAGCTTTCGAGTGTTATGGGACTAAAAAACTCAAACCTTGATTTGAGTTAAAGAGGTTCACACTGGTTTCTTTAAGGTAGTACGGTGCACTTGGTGTGTGTTCTAATCTGCTTCCAAACATCCAGGGTGTTGGTCACATATACACTCAGTCTCTAAATCACCCCCCTCCCATTGGATTTATTTATTTATTTTATTGTATTTTTCAGAAATGTCATAACTTGGTACAAAAGAGCTCCTGAAATGGATTTTAGAGCACAAAAAACTTTTATTCTGTAGTCACCAAGAACACCCAGTTACTTTATTAGTATATCAAACTTGGTGCCTAATATACAAGCTTTTGAGGGGGTAAAAAAAAACTGAATCCAGTTTTGAAGTGATTTGAGTTTCAGATACTGATGTTTGGACCTTAACTATTTCCTAATGTAAGATATCTGCTATGTTTCTATATAATTAACATGGAGCAGAACATTTGAAACCTTGATTTGAGATTTAATGACCCACATTTTACAGAGAACTCCTTAGTATTTAGTTGTTTGAGCAGACCTGTGGTGTGGGTTTTAAAAGTCCTGATCTGTGATAACTCAAGTTATTTCTTTCACAAAGTAGCAAACTCACTTTTTACAATCTAAGCTCTTAAGATTTCTATAAATCAGCCTTTAGAGAGAACAGTGGGAAAATAAAAATCTCAAATAAAACAATCATGTGGGTGCTTTTTTATTTTTTCTAAAAAATAAATATCCTTGGAGATCAGAATTATAGTGTTTCAGTGATTCTGTTTTCTATTTGCTAATTTGGTTCCAGACCATGTCTGTGAGTGTGGATTTACAACATTGTTCTGCATTGTGTTGTTCTGCACCACCATAAAATAGTAATGAAATGTTGGTCCAGGATCGACATTGCAACTAACCAATCATACTGTTGTGATGTCATAGCTTATTTGTGTGGAAATTAATGTGTCGAGTTAGGTTTGCTGGCAGCCAAATTTAGATCATTCATGTTGGTTTACTAATGATCTTTTTAAGCATTAGCTAGCTTCTTGGCTATTGATTCACTGACCAGCTGCAATGGTGATCAGCATTATTATGATGATGCAGGAATAACATCAATACAGCTAAGGGAAAAGGATGGGGGAAAAGGCACGGTCAGGATCCTGTTTCTTGACTTTTCCAGTGCCTTTAATACCATCCGGCCCTGTATGCTTCAAGAAAAACTGAACAGGATGGAGGTGGACCCCTGCCTGGTGGCTTGGATCTCCGACTACCTCACCGACAGACCACAGTACGTCAGGCTGAAGGACATCACGTCTGACACAGTGGTCAGCAGCACAGGAGCACCACAGGGAACTGTGCTGTCCCCTCTTCTCTTCACCCTGTACACCTCTGACTTCTGCTACAACTCTGAATTATGCCACATTCAGAAGTTTGCAGACGACACAGCCATCATGGGGTGTATCTGGGATGATCAGGAAGAGGAGTACAGAAGTCTGGTGAGGAACTTTGTCGCATGGAGTCACACAAACCACCTGCAACTCAACACCTCAAAGACTAAGGAACTGGTTGTGGACTTCGGGAGGTCCAGAGAAGGTCCACTGCCGGTTCAGATAGAGGGGGAGGAGGTGGAGGTGGTCAACAAGTACAAGTACCTCGGGCTGTGGGTGGACAATAAACTGGACTGGTCATGCAACACAGAGCACCTGTATAAAAAAGCCCAAAGCCGACTGTACTTCCTCAGGAGGCTGAGGTCTTTTAACATCTGCAGGAAGCTCCTGAGGATGTTTTACCAGTCGGTGGTTGCTGGAGTACTTTTCTATGCTGTGGTGTGCTGGGGGAGCAGCACAGCAAAGAAGGACTCATCCAGGCTGGAGAAACTGATCAGGAGGGCTAGCTCTGTGGTCGGCATGAAGCTGGACACTCTGGTGACAGTGGCAGAGAAAAGGACATTAAAGAAACTGATGGACATTATGGACAATGCCAGACATCCTCTGCACACGGCCATTAACAACCAGAAGAGTCTGTTCAGTGACAGGTTGCTTCTCCCCAAGACAAGAACTAACAGACTTAAAAACTCCTTTGTCCCACACGCCATCAGACTGTTTAACTCCTCCCTGGAGGGGAGAGGGAGGGGAGACAGGAGGACAAAGGAGGGGGGAACAACTAAGCTGTAGTGCCTCTTCACCTCACTGTGCAATACCTTTTGTGCAATACTTTTGTAAATAGTCAACAGTGCAATAGACTCAATACTTGAAATGTGCAATTCACTTGTATTTTTATTTTTATTCCTATTTATTCTATTTATCCCCTTCGTATATTTTATTTATATTGTCTCTGTATTTATATATATATATGTGTGTGTGTGTGTGTGTGTGTATTATATATATATATATATAATATTCTGTAACTCTGTAACTTCTGTCGGTGCTGTGCTTTTTGGAAATCGAATTTCCCAGAGGAACCCACCCGAGGGATTAATAAAGTTCTATCTCTAATCTAATATCAGATTATGCAAGAAATCTGGGATTTTAAAGCCTGATGGGGGTTTTTTCGGGGGGGGGGGGGGTTGGGGGGGGGGGGGGGTTGGCAAGCTTTGTGTTTTTCTATTTAATGCCAAACTACCAAGATACTCTGAATTTTATTCCTACTTTTCAGACTGTAAAAATCTCCTAACCACCAGATCTAGTTTCTCAAAATATTTCCCATTTTCGTTCATGATAAAGCTAAATCTTACAATTAAATCCTGGATTATGAGATCACATGTTTAATCCTTACAAATTAATGTTGTTATTTTTGCTATTTTGAAGACACCTACTGGGAATGTTCATTTATCCTTTAAATCTCTAATATAAAATAATAAAATATTTCGTTGTCCTCATGGACTTTACTGCCCCTCAGAGTCCACACTGAAATGACTCTTTCTGTTTTTTAATCAGATGTTTTGATGGCAACAGGCCGACACTGTTCAGCGCCTTAACTGCGTTTCATTTCAGTGCCAAAGGAATTAGAGTTTTAAAAACCTACATTTCAAAGTGTTTGATTTTGTTGCGTTTTATCACTGACAATGAGATTCTCGTGAAATGGTCCAATCTGTTTAGTCAAATTCAAACATTTAGGGCTTTCTTCATATGTTATCCTCTTGTTGGTGATGGAAAACTCTGATTTGATGCCCAGATGTAATGTAAATCGTTGTCACAAATTAAACCAAATTCAGAGTAGTGTGTGTGACAGGAATTATTTTTTACTGCAATTTTCTTTCAGAAGCTTTATTCTTCTCATAAAAACATGTAAGCTCTATACCTGTTGACTAAATGTGCTCAGAACTTCACATAATTGAGATTTTTCTGATTAGAAGAAGAGCTACTGTGTAACAAACTTTCTCCATTAAAGGACTGATTTGCGGTTTAGAGGCCAGACTGACTGATTGTCCAATAATCACATTTTTTTTTAAAAATTTCAATTCATTCTCTTTTCTTTTCCTCTTCTTCTCAAGGCAAAAAATCCCTCAAAAGTCATTATTGTGCCTTTAAAATGCCATGCTGAACACTTTAAAGTGAGTCTTTTCTGATCTGAAGAAATAAGTAAATGAATGTCTCCTATAACTTAAATCATAATCATTATCAAGACATAAAAAAATAAGTTGATAAATAAATAGAAAACCCAGGAGCCCTTCTGGATGAAATGTGTTCACCAGGCAGCCGAAACAAGCATGCATAAGGCCTCTGACAGAGTAGCAAAACACCGGCTATCGATCCGCAAAATAAACCCTGAAGCTGTAGAATGAAAGATCACACTTGATCCACTGAGCACTAAAGCCGCAGCAGCAAACAGCACAAACAGCCGAAGGTTTTCAGCGACTCCAAACGACAGATCTGTGCGCGATAAAAAGGCGGAGGAGATCCTGAGCCATCTGCACTCAGACTGAAGCTAGCAGCCACTGCGGTGATGCACAGAAAAAATAAATGATTATCAAATAAAAGCAGAAAGACACAACTATTAGCGTCATTGCATCTTCATTCTTTTGTTCCACTTTCTGCTACTTTGATTGCAGGTTCAACACAAGCACTACACGTCTGCTACACATGGGTCGCACTTGCGTCCTGTGGAAGCTGCAGGCAGTCTGAAGGTTTGACCTTTGACCTCCTGCTTTAGTTACTGCAGGTGCAGCAGTGAAATATTTCATGATCCAAAATCTCTTAATAGGACACGAATTTTGTTTAAAAAGCAAAAACATTCAATAATAATAATGAACTCTGTTTTGTTTCTTTTGGGATTTTTGTTTTTGTTTTTTGGAATAATTTCCACTGAAAGAAATGAAGAGATTTTAAGATGGTTGCTATTTTAACACATATTAAGAAAAGTACAAAAAAGGATGGAGGTTTAACCTTTGACCTGTGGGCAGCAGACAGGCATGAGGGCAATAATCCTTATTCTGTCATTGTCATTATTTGAAATAATTGCACTACCTGTTGTTGTTGTTGTTGTTGTTGTTGTTGTGAGGTTTCTTTATGAGTTTGTTTTAACTAAATAAGATAAATATCACATTTTTCTCACACTGACTCTATTAGAAACTCAGTGTTTGCTTTGCAGGCTTATTGTATGAGCAGAATACTCTCACATCTGCATGGATTATGAATTATCTTTCCACCAAACGACAGGGAAGACGGGAAACAACATTCTGCAACAACACCAAGACCTGTTGTTTCTGAGACAGAAAATTGGAGCTTTAAGATGGATGGAGGGGACCTATAGACCTACTATACTCCACTATAGGACAAATCACGTGATAGCGTTTATCCAAAACCGAACAGAGACTCATTCAGGTTAGAACGTGTTGTCAGGTGAGGAAGGACGATCCTCACATCGAAACAGCTTTTTTTGTTTTGTTTTTTGTTTTGTTTTTTTTCCTTCAATTGAGCAAACATTATTCGAATTTAGCAACAACACTGCAAGAAAACGGGCTTCAGAAAGCATGAGGCACCAACTAAAGTGGACTCTAGAGAATTTAAACTCCTGAAAGTGGAGAAAGAAAAAATGTATATGGGTGTGCAGCCTGTGCTGAAATGTTAAAACACGAAGAATAAGCTGGAAGGCCTGCAGCGCCTCAGACAGAGAGGCTCAGTTTACGGCTTTACGCCACAAACCTGCAGAAAAAAATGTGAGGTGGCGATTGTGCACCAGCATAGAGAGAGAGCGAGAGAGAGAGGAAGAAAAGCTGCAGGCCGCGGATCAAAATCACACCAGCTGCAACAACAAACATCCACGCGATCACAGCGACATCTGAACACACTGTGAGTCTTTAGGCGTTGCTCATAAGCGCTGAGGAGGAGGACGCAAACACATCTCTACATCCAGATCTCACTTTTCTTTTTCAGGGCTGAAAGTAGAATTCTGATTTCAGGTTGAGTTCGGAATCACGACAACTGCACAAAAAGCGATCAGAGCACCTCAAAGAAGACACTGAAGCTGATCCCGGCAGCAGCAGAAAGCACAACACAAACGCACACGCTCAGCTTTGAATCAGACTTCCTGAATGAAACACACAAACACCCCCAAAAAGCGAAAGAACAAAACAGAAAGTGGCACATAAGCTGCAGCCACACAGAATTAAACGCAGAGCATCAGGTAACAAAGAGAGAAAATCTCCAAATGTGAGACTTCACGACCAGCACGTGCATCCCTGCTGGATTTAATTCATGTTTCTTCTCCACAGAAGCGCAAAAATACTGAAAACCGATATGTGAACCTGTTTACTGAAGAACCGAATTAACACAATCTGAAATGTAAGGTGTGTGTGTGTGTGTGTGTGTGTGTGTGTGTGTGTGTGTGTGTGTGTGTGTGTGTGTGTGTGTGTGTGTGTGTGTGTGTGTGTGTGTGTGTGTTTATTTGGAGAGATTTAAAAACCAAACCAAGCATCTGCGACCTATACATGAAGCATACATGTGGATCTCAGACCGATCGTTGCATAGTACAAATATGACACCACAAAAATAAATAATTAACTTCACACAACATTAAATAGTTCCAAACTTAAGAAGTAAATTTTCAACCTTGTTTAAGTTTCAGCTGTAAAATAGCTTCAAGAAGGCGCAAACCCGGCCACCAGCATCTGAAATACTCAAAATCTAAACCACAGTAGCGCCAAGGGGAAGAAGAAAGAAAGTCTCCTGACGGTGGAAATATCAGAAATTGTAGTGGAAAAAACGCGCCATCACCATTTGGCCCCTGACCAAGAAAAAAATGCACAAATCTCTAAATTTAAGGGGGAAAAAATCATCTTTTTCTGATTCTTAAAAAGAAAAAAAATCAGATGAGGCAGAATGATTAAAAAACAGAGAAGAAGAGTCATCTCACCATCAAAGTCATCACCTGTTAACACATAAAAAGCCACAGACAGACGAAAACACTGCACAGCGCCAAAGAAAGAACACCAGTGACCACAATTAGCCTGCAAAAGCTGACTCTTGTTTAGGAAAGATGTCAAATCTGAAAATGCAAAGGGGAAAATATCCAGAAAGTTTCTGCTCTGGGGCTTAAAAAAACAAACAGAACTGAGCAAAGTGAGCAAGAAAAGCCGCATTTAAAACATTAAAACGCATCAGTGACACAGCGCTCAAATCTGCTCTCACATCCTGACTTTTCTTTGGAAAAAAAGACTGAAAAAACTGGAGCTCCTTACAACTAGTGTACGGTGGTTTGAGCTGTGAGCAGTTTAAACCAAACAGACATATGATGATAAAACAGTGCAAAGATGACATTATTAGGGAGGGGGGGTGGAGGGGGCTGCACACAAACCCAGAGGCCACAGCCTCCAGCGCCTCAGATTTCACTGCTCAGAAGGAGAAAATGTCACAACCTGAAACACCAAAGACCCTCACACAGTCAGTCAGGCTTCAGCAGCCTTAACGCGACCTCCGGTTGCATCATTTGACAGTTTTTTCACCGAGACGCGCATAAATCTGCACGTGTAAAAGCTGTAACGCACAGGTTGAATTTTTTTTTAATCCCAGATGTGTGCGTAAACAAGAACAACTAAAACTCCAGGAAAACATAAACGGAAACACTCGTGTGGATGAGGTGGGATATCGACCTTAGCCCACAAATGAATCAAATGATGTTTGCTCTCCATAAAACCATAATTCAGAATCTGATTAAGAAAATCCAAAATTTAAGTTAAAATCTAGAAGAAGAAAAAAGGTGGTTTTGCTGTTAAAAAAAAAAAAAGAACAATAATAATCCTAAATTGATTTTTGTGCTTTTCAGTGAAATCAGTGAAAACACGGACGGCAGGAATAAAAAAAGACAAAAGGATTTTCATTAGTTATGAATGTAACCTATTCTTTTATTTTTATTTTTTATGATTATTTTTTTCTTTTTTTGTTCTTTTTTTAAACTTTTGTAAGCGACAAACACGGGAATAAGAATAAGACCACAATAGTATCACAACCATGAAAATTTTTTTAGAGACGACAATTAAAGGACAATCATTCCAAGTAGTATTAGATAATGAGGCATTTTTTTTCTTGTCAAACAAACGGGTTTTTACATCGTTCCTCCTTTTATAGAAAAACAGAAAAGCAAAGGCCCACATTCAACTTACAAATAGACATTTCTCTCTCGCTCGCTTTTTTTTTTTTACTAATAATACAAAAAGTAAATAAAAGGAAAAGAAGCGTGAACGTCCGTTTTTATCGGCGATCACGTTTACAGTCAAAGAAAGCACATCACAGGTTGCACTGCGGAAAATATCCATCAGCAAAACGAGAAATTTGTGCTCAATATTCAGCCTTGAAATCTGAATTTTCTATAGCACGAGCAGTTAAATTCAAAAGGTTTAAAAAAAAACAGGCAACAGGAGGCAAAAAAAATCTCTCCAGCAGCACTAACAATCCTTCGCTGATGACGCTGAAAAAAATCGGCGCCACCAAACTCCATTTACGTTTCAGCTAATTTAAAAAGACTGCAAAAAAGCAATATAAATCTCGTTTAAATGGATATTTTCTGCAGTGAGGGAGGCATCATTCACTCCGTCATCCACACCTTCTCCCATCCATTCATTCAGTCCTTAATTCTTTCCACATTAGGCCTGTAGTGTTATGCAGCTGAATACTGACTCTAAAAATCCTAAAAAACCGATTCTTTGGTCTATAGAAAGTACATTAGCAGTTTTCAACTGGGAAATTAAACGAGTGGAGAAACAGTCTCGGGACTTTAAACTGCGGGAGGCAGAGTCGCTAGAAACAAAAAAATAAAAAAAATATATAAAAAATGTGTTTCAATTTTGTAAAATAAAATCACTCTCCGCCGCTTTTCTTCAACCCCGCATGATACTTATAATACTGCAAAAATGCGGGCAAAACAGGCTATCAGAGATATTATTATTATTTTACCTTTTTAAATCTTAAAATTAGACGAAACTATTTTAAATACATATTCTATAAAAGTAATACCTCCTCGAATAATAATAACAGAAAAAAACAGCCTGCAGCTCTCCTCGCGCTCTCTGTTTTTTGTGTTTTTGTTTGTTTTGTTTTGTTTTTTTATCTCAGATCACATTGCACGTCGCTGACTGACAGTACTATACAGAGACAAACCCCGGACACTTATAGGAACAGACATTATGTACACAAAAATTAAAACTGCTGGAGAAGATGGAGCAGAAGAAGAAGCAATAATAATAATAATAACAATAATAATAATAATAATAATAACAATTAAGATAATAATAATAATAATAATAATAAAAAATACCTGGAAACTTCAGGGCTGCTTTCTGTTAGTTTCTCAGTGCTGCTCTTTTTTGTTTTGCAGTTTTAAGCCTCTTCTCTTTTTTCTATAGTAGGTAGTTTATAATAATTTTGTCATTTTTTGTACAATGTAAATGTTCAGTGTAAAATGTTCAACTTACAGTTCCAGTCACTTAAAGATTCTCACTCCTTCAGGGCAGAATGAGGGGATGGATGCATGGATGGAGAGGTGAGGTGGGATAAAGTGGAGGGGTGAGGCTGGGGGTGAGGGTTTGGGGTGTTAGTGTATAAGCGGGTTGGAGGTTGAACTCTGGTTCTGATGCGTAAAATAGTCAGACAACCCCCCGGAAAGTCCTGAGGAGAAGGCCGGCAGAGAGCCGGACAGAGCGGGCCTAAGAGAGTCACAGGGCAGCGAGGAGGAGGACGGAGCCTGCGGGGAATTGGAGGCCGAAGCCCGGGCGGCCTGCAAGGTGCCGCCGCTGCCGCCGGACTGCGTGGTCATGGACGGGTGTGGGACATGAGGGAAAAAGTAACTGGTCTGTCCGGCCAGTAGATTCACCGAGCAGGGGTTCAGGGAGTAAGTGGCCCCGGAGCAAGGCACGGAGAGGCCGCAGGGTACCGCCGAGGCCGCCAGGGCCGCCGCTGTCAGGTGGTGCGTCGCGTAGGGGAGATCCCCCCCGACCAGCCGGTCCATGCTGAGCCCGTTGGAGGATGGGAATGACGAGTGGTTGTTGCTCATGTTCTGGGTGAGCATGGTGCTGTAGGACATGGGATGACCCGGGTATCCCGATGAGGTCCCGTTGTAGCCGAGGGCGCCGCCTGCCCGCGGGTGGTGTAGAGAGAGGAAGGGGGACATGGGCCAGTACAAGGAGCCGGCTCGGTCCATGAAGGTCAGCCCAGAGGTCAGCCGAGCACCCCGCTTGAAGGCCAGCTTGGCTCGGGACGTGGTGGACCTCCGTCGGAGTTTCCCGGTAGTGCCGCCGATGAAAACGTCGTCGCTGCTAGGGTCCAGCATCCAGTAGTTCCCCTTGCCCGGGTCGTCGTAGTGCCGCGGCACCTTGACGAAGCATTTATTGAGGCTGAGATTGTGTCGGATGGAATTCTGCCAGCCCTGTTTGTTCTCCCGGTAGTACGGGAAGTTTTTCATGATGAATTCATAAATGCCGTTCAGAGTGAGCCGCTTCTCCGGACTCTGTCTGATGGCCATCATTATCAAAGCGTTATAACTAAAAGGAGGTTTTTCATACTTGCCGCTTTTCTTCTCTCCGTCCTTCCCTCCAGCGCCGCCGTCTCCGTCCTTTGCGTCCTTTTTCTCTTCCTGCTTCTCCTTCTCGTCCGGGCAGCTCTCCTGTCTCGAGGAGTCACTTTTAGAGTCCGCCTTAACGTCCGGCTGCGCGACGGGAAGAGGAGCTTTCTGCTCGGCTTCGTCCGCGGCGCCGGGCCGGTGGTGGTGGTTCTGGTGGTGGTGGTGAAGGTGGTTTTGGTGGTGATGCTGGTTCTGGTGATTGTTGTTGTCGCTTTGAACGGCCTCGGGCACCAAACTGTTTATACTAAACGACGATTTAGGAATCATTTTCACCTCTTTGCGCTCTCCCATATCCAACATCACCGGGCAATAAGGGGGGAAAATGGCAACGACCAAAAGCGACGATCACAGCTGGGTTTCAATCTGTCCTGTCTCTGCCTGCGAACCAGGACGGGAAGGAAGGAAGGGGGGATAGATAGGAAGAAAGAAAGTATAGCCCAACAAACTATTTCATGTTCGGTTTGGGGAGAAAAAAGGAAACACACACACAACACACATGTACACACACATCGATAGGAGACAGATAGCTGCAATTAATTAGGGAGCCACAGCCACTAAAGCAAGTAAAAAAACATTGGTTGGACCTTTCCAGTCCTCAGCCAACCAGGGGAACATTAGTATTAAATATTAAGGCGTCCTCTGCGCTTTCAGCCAATCATGACGCACAGGGAAACACACACATCCACCAATGCCTTGCACGCTGCAAAAAATGCCCACCTTCCCGATACATTTCATGGTTTCTGTCCTAACGAATCGAAATTTGATCAAAATGAACATCGAACTGCGACAGGAACTAGTCTGTTTTTATGGTTTCCAAAGCGAATCGTTTGCTTCGAAATTTTCGTTGGATGTTAGACTATTTTTCTTCAAACTCGTGCTCCCTGTCCTCGTATTAATCTCATCTGCGAAATCATACCCTTGAACTGTAAACGGATTAAACTCGAATAAAAAAATTGAGATTTTTTAAAACCCACTCGTTTATTCACCTGACATTTTTTTTATAGAGAAAATGAAACTTTAGAGCCTTTTTACGCCGCCAAATCGGACACTTTTTACAGCGTAGAAAACACACTCACCCTTATCAACATTCGTGTGCCTTCCCCTCATCCCTCCCCTCTCACACTCTCTCCCCCACCTAAACCAAAAAACCATAGCTGGAAAACACACACCGTGCATGCGTAAACCCAAATCCCCGCCGCTCCTCATATTTACACTCCTCCGATTCAAATATTTGCCCCTTCGGCGTCTCCAAAACTGTTTACATCCCGGGAAAATAAACAGAGGAGAGGGGATCCGGAGGGCACGCGGACACGGTCAGGACAGGCTGAGGTGATTTATGTGTCAGATCGCAGCAGACTGCGCTGCGCAGAAAGGCTGCGGGGCTGCTTCTCCAAAAGCCGCTTCTCCGTGCGTAAAATGTGTGCCGGGCATAAACACGGTGTCATTTCAATCTGCCACTTTAAGGAAGGTTTCAGTAGTCACTTACTTTCCTCCCAGCGGAGGAGAATTTAACAACAGCACGAAGTGAACCGGAGGCAGGAAGAGACTCGGAGTGTGGGAAAGGGTGGAGAGCCGAGGGCCGCCGAGAGCTAGAACCAAGCCGCATTCACAGATTTATTTTTTATTTTTATTTTAAACCGCCATCGACAGAAAAATGTGAAATAATTTAACACAACATTTCAAATAGGGATTTATGTAATTTTTTTTCCTTCGAAGAAATAAAACAAAATAAAATAAGATACGTTGCAATTATACGCATATACTGTGACTGGTACGGCACCCCTGCTCCTTCATTTACTGCTGCTCTAACGGCACTGAGGGATGTAGGCAATGAAGTCCACAATATCTGCCTTATCTGCCTCCGCTTTAACGTTCATAAAATTAAAGACGGGGACGCTGTTTATGGGTTGATGTGTTTACATTTATAACAGAATTTGGTTGCCAGCCCGCGAAGAAATGATTGCGAAAAGGAAATGAAAAAAGTTCAAAGTGTCACAGTGGAGAGGAAATTAGTGAATAGATACCGCTGTTGTTCTTACATTGTTAAATGTTTACATTATTATCGTATGTTAATAGTAAACCGCTAAGAACACATATGGCTTTACAGATACTACACGAATTGGACTGTGCAGTAATATTTACGCACTTTGTTGTTGTTGCTGTTGTTTGAGTCAGATATTGTTTCTGGTCTCACTGGAGTTCATTTAATTCATGCATAAACTGCAACTACTGCTAAGTGTTCCCACAACAACTACACGACTATCCACTCAAATACGCCTGTAGTACTTCCAGCCGTATGCAGCTGCTTCAGCCCCTGAAACTACACAACTACCTCTTGTTAGTAGCACTGCTGGGGTTTTTTTATTGATTCACTGTCATTATTGACGAAATGAGTACAGCTACACCGCTGTTATTAGCACAGTAATAGTAATATTTCCATGCAGATATCACAAGTATTGTTGCTACTACAATGAAGTTTTTCTCTCCATATGAGCGCAAAAAATAAATATATTATGTTCCCCCTCAACAACACCCTCACGTGTTGTCTGGAACAGATAATTACAAAAGGAAAAAAAACTGTTAAGTCTACAAAATAAAAGCCTTTCAGAATGTAATTCCACCTTAAATAGTTTAATGGGAGACACACTCAGCCAAATCTGTCAGTCTGTAAAGTGCACAACAGTTGATTTAACACGTTTAAGGTGGTATGAGGATCTTGATGTCAGTGTGTGCGAGGGGAAGACAACCGAAATTGTAAGCCTCCCCACACACACACACATTTTTTTGACATCATTGGAGCATCGAGGTGTCCAAAACGAAACCACATAAAGCTAATTGAACATTTTTCCATATTTTTTATTTTACTTTGAATTTCTTAACTTTACGTGAATCATGTGGAAATCTGCCAACAACTCACAGTTTTCATCCAAAGTGGAGACTTTTCGGCAGAAATGTGACTCAGCTTGCTGACACACAGAAAACCTACAATTTAAGAGGAGAAAGCTCATTTATTAACAAAGAGCGACTTTTAAGAGAGTCGCGCTGGATTAAATACACCTGACGTAATTCTTTGTGTAGTTCTAATAAAAAATGAACCAGCTGCTCGGACACGCTCCGCTGTTTTTACGCATGAAACACTGAATTGTCACGGAAGCGTTTGCGCTTCTCAGACAACCACAAATATGAATTTATTTTCTGTGAAAAGGTGAAGCAGTCTGTCAGTGACGGGCGCTCATCACTGAAGCAAGGCAGGAGAAGACTTGTAGCAAAGTGAGCGGGTTTATTTCGGGCTGGAAGGTTTTTAACGCACAAAGAAGAAACTGAGCACTGAACACATTCTCAGAAACTACAAGTCTGAATAAACTCCATCAGTTTGTCAGAATCTCCTTTTTTTTGTTTTTAATTATTTTGTTATATAAACCATTAAGGTTCATCACCGGTCATGTTATTATTATGGTATTTCCCGTCTGTGAAGCTTTATATTTTGTTTTTGTTTTATCTGTTTTGCTAAAAATAAATCATTTTTAAATTCGAATTTAATTTTTTATATGAACATTTCATATATGTATGATTTAATGCCATATTATTATTATTGACTGGTCTTTTACAACAGAACCAAAAAGAACAATTTGCTGGATGAAAACGTTCATGGAAAGGTTCTGTAATTTTTTTATTTTTTTATTTTCTTCATTTGGATCTTTCATTCACTTACCATAGTTTTTATAATACAGGATAGATTCAGCTTCATGTAATGCTTTTTTTTCCCTTCAAATAATAATACCAATGATGAGACGATTCAGGGTGTTGGTCAAGTGCAAGCAGGTGCCAAAAACTGATACTCATTCTTCCCACTAGTTTTATTCGTGCGTAAAAACGCGCGCATAAAGGAAATGTATTTAGAGGGACATTCTTTTCTCCATTATGCTTTTATTTTGACAGCGTAATCTAACTCGGTGCTGTTTGTTTATGAGCTTGTCTGTTAACTGAACATACTGGCTGTTTGCTCAGAGAAGCTCAGGATGTGAGCGGACTGTTCGGCTCAGCTTGCATGTTTTCTGCAGCGCTTCCGTGTTGTCGCTGTATTTCCTTGTTGTGTCTGTATGTGTTGAGGTAAATTCCTGATTGTGTCTGTCGGGCTGTGAGACTCTGCAGCATCCAAACAGACCTGAGGAGGAGGAGGAGGGGAAGGTTGTGGAGGAGGAGGAGCCGCAGAGAAAACCCTCCATCCAGTCTCAGAAGGACAAAAACAGGGATGAATAAAAATTGGTGCTCTCTGGTGTTAGTTTGTCCAAAAGCATCTCAGCAAAGCGCCTGTTTCAGAAATTTAAGGACACGTTTTGTCCCTTGAAACAAAAGCAGCAGGTGGATTCGTCGGAGAGAGGCCAGGAGGGGTAGTTTCTGCGGTTCCAGATGTAAATCTGTTTGTTTTAATAAAAAATAAATTCACGTAACAACAGCTTCTTTCTAATTTTTCTCGACTTTTAGATGCTAATTCTAACATTTGCTTGGGCGGGTAACAGCTGGTGTTTAAATTAAAAAGCTGGGGCATTCACATGAAACCAGGATCCAGTTATTGTCCTTGTAATTTAAAATGCCAAAAATAAGCATTGAAGAAAGTGGCAACAAGTAAAACTCCAAATAAAACCATATGAGCGTTACTATTTGGAGAATCCAGAGGTCGTGGAAAAACGGCTGATTAACAAGGGGGACTGAAAACGAAATTGAGTTCTTTTATGGGGGCAAACGCCCTCATGAAGGATAAGATACAGTAAAACTTGACCTCAGCAACTTGGGAAACACTTTAAACAACGTGAAAAAATTTTTATTTTTTTTTAAAGTATAACAAATAAAAAAGAACCATCAAAGTACACTCAGTGCTAAGTTCTGAATATAGAAACTCAAAATAAACTTTTTTGAAATTTTCCGGCAAAATAGGAGCGTCAGAAACTTTCTTATGCAAGAGATTAAAGTGAATCTTCTTTGTTTTTATTTAATTCTGTTGGGAACAAGTTTCCATTTACATCCTTAAATCGTTTACGAATATGAAACATTAAATAAACCTTGTTAGAAGACTGAAATATTTTTATTATGACCTTTTTGCGCATCGCTCTACTTTTCATGATATATCAGTTTAAAAAAAAACAAGCATATTTACAGCGAAAAAAACGCAAAAGAGACTTCCGACCTCCAGCTGTCTGATCATAATTAGGATTTCAGCCATCACTAAAAGAAAAAGATTATATTCTTATAGATTATATTTTCAGCATTTGTTTTATTAATTTTAAGTGTTTCTGGTTGAATTGAAAGGGAGAGGCAACAAATAATAAAATACTTCTGACCTTGCAAAGCATTAAGGTGCTTTGGTAGTCTCTGAGGGCATCCTCGGGGACTCAGTGGGATCTGAAAGTTTTAAGGTTCTTTTGCTGCTTACTGTAGAAGTGGGTTCAATTATGAGGGTCTCAAGAGTTGTTATTTGGGATCCAAGAGCTTCTTAAGGAGGGGAATGGTGATCATTGGCGCTCAAGAGTTTAAGGGGAGGTTAATAAAGGTCAAGACCTTCTTAAAGTTGCTAAATACCAACCGAAAGAGGACAGTAAAGAAGAAAAAGCTCAGACCAAGAAAAGCATGAAGGGGGTTCCTGAAGTTCCATAGTTCAGTCCAGGAATGTGACTAAGGAACTTCTGGTTCCATATCAGGAATCTGGAAATTCTTGTGGGGTTGCTAAGCAGAATATAAAGAGATGGTTAAAGGGGGTTTTGGGGCTGCTTCTTGGGGAAAGACTGTTTATTTGGGCACTGAGTGATTCAATAAAGAGTTTTTTAGGTGGTTCGATTTTTTTTTTCAGTAAGCGCTGACGGCTTTCAGATTTTCTTAAGTTAAACCTGGTGTTTTAATAAAGTCTGGGAGCTTGTTAATGGTGTCTATGGGGTGGATGGGGCATTCTGTCAATAAAGGGTTCCTTGGGTTCTTGTAAAGGCTTTTGGTTATCAAAAGGAGTCATAAGTGAGTTCTAGGGGGTCTTACTGTGGTTTCAGGGATTTGTTGCAGCTCTATAAGAAGGAGCAGAGGATATCAGAGATACATTTTAGTTCACAAGTCTATTTAGATAATGATAATAAGTATTTCTTTTTCCTTTGGGGAACAAAGTAATTTTCCCAAAGTGTTTTTTTTAAACACGGGCATTTGATTTTTGTCCCCTATAGTATGCCTTGTTGGGGGAGGGGGGGGGGGGATCGACCAAAATAATCGGTGTTCCCTTAAATCCTACACAAAGACGATGGAGCTAATCTGCAGAATTTACTGCCTTAGAGTGTGAATGTTTGAACACATGACGCTGTGTGATTTCTTAACATCAGTATTGCCATTGATTGGCTTTAGAGCTCAAAGAAGGAGAGATGATGCCACCCTGCAGTGGAAAGTGGAACTGCACCGAGACAAATGCCACTCTTCCTGTTGGCATTCATATTGAGCCTCAGTTTATCGTGCGCAGTCTTATAACGTCGTTATTTTTTCAAGCAGTAGTGTGATTAAAAGTTCGTGTCTGGAAAACATAAAAATGAGACTGTGATGGCAAAAAGCAAACACCTGAAACTTTCTCTGGTAAATGTTGAAAATTCCAAATTGTTTGAAACGACAAACTTGCTTGCGTCTGCTCACATATAAGTTCTAACAGCAGGCGATAATATGCAATAAAATATTTAAATCATGTCAGTGTATCCCATAAATACTCAAGCGAGAGTGAAACTGATTAAAACGTCCCTGCGGAAAGTGTGGCAAAGGAGAGAAAGTAACTTAAATATCGCTTTATTTTTAAAGTGAGTCAATAAAATCCTGACATCACCGCGCGCTGGGTTTTAATAGTATACCGCCCTCTTTTTTCACACACCAATCTTGCTACTTTTGTTACATTAACACGGAGATCTGGTGTCATGTTGATGTTACAGCTGTAATGATCTTACAGTAATCCCGTTTAAACTGCTGGGAAGTCTCTTTTTATAGTAAGCCGAGTTCAAGAGTTTTTAACAGGAATAAAAGGTTTATTTGGATCAGGCCTATTGTGAACAAGATATACTTTTACAAACACGATTTTTTCATCACCTGGAATATAGAGAACAACCTCCACATAGAGCGACCAGCAGCAGAGACTGTGGGGTTACGATGCTGCAGAGGTGGTTGAACTGCTCACATGCAACTATACAGGCTACACATTTATTTCATTCACTGTTTCATTTCATACATTTTTTTTCCAAATAGCTCACAAACAGTATGCACTGCAACATTATGCGTGTTTGTTTGTTTTTAATAATTTGATGATATTCTCTTTGTACATCAGTGTATTTTGTTTTTCACAGTAGCGGCACCGCTGTTATATCCGCTGTTTGGATGCGTCCGCTGATCTGTGGATTTCTTTTTGAGCCACACGTTTCTTGTGAGATTGACTGCTGACTTTAGTAAACTACAGCCAATCAAAATGTGGGACATCGTATGTGGAAAAGGGGGAGGAGGAGAGATTGGTCAAGGTGATGAAAATGCTGTGCAGTCCCACATAAAGTGAAGCACTTGGTCACCCTAACCTTGCTTTTTGCCGTCTAAACATTTGACCTGGAATAATATCAGATTCAATATTTAAATGTGCAAACCTAGCCGGGTATAATGCACAGTTCAAATACGGACGGACCTTTAACCTCCTGTATTTTATATATATATATATATATATATATATATATATATATATATATATATATATATATATATATATATATATATATATATATATAATTTCTCGTGTATATTAATATATTTATTCAGTTATCTATGAGGGAAATTGAATTAGAATTCTTGATTACTTTGGAAAAGGTGAAAGGAAATAAACCTTTAAAACCAGCAAGCAGCTTCAGTGTGAAAAGCAATAGTCCACTCACAGAGGTAAGACCTGCGCTCTTTTTAAACAATAAATTTAAAAAAGCAGGTTGATGCATTTCTTTCTTCTTTAGAACACCCTCTAATAGCTGAATGACAGTAAACTTTACTATAGCCCAAAGCACCTTTAACGTATAAAAAGTAGAGCACCTATGACGCGCAGTCAAAAGCAACATTAGAGCCGAACACAGAAACACAATGAAGTTTAAATGAGAGACCTAAAATGCCATCGTCAGTATCTGGTTTCTGGATAAGTTCAACTTGTTTCTGCACACTGTTCCTGTCCTTGGGCTCCTGCTGTTTCTGCTCTCTGCTGGTTTCTCTTGTCTTTCTGTCGCGCCGTGAGCTGAATGCTGAAGGGGGAATCAGACGGAGGCCTGGAGGGACACAAATAGGTCCAACACCACCAAAAATGGACGGTAACAGTAAAGCCCGATGGTCGGTCACATACTTCTATACTAGCAGTACAATCCAACAGCACGAAGCCCATCTAAAAACAATTTAATCGTGGACTGGCTGAATGTTTCGAAGCCCCACAAATAAAGCCGAATATAGGCTTTCAAAAAATGTACAGATTTAAAGAAAACGTCACACCTTTAAAGCCATTCAACTGATAAAATGCCCTCTTTTTCGTTTATTAAGGAATAAATATGAGCTCGATCACGTTAATTTGGCTGTTTAACATATAAATTGCGTTTTAAGTTTTTTCATTAAGTGATCATGAGCGCATTCCTCATTTTTGGGCAACCTTTAAATGAAAAATCTGTGCAATTAAAATCAATTCAAATACAACAGATATATGATGCACACAAGTTCACGATTTGTTTCCATATTTTTGGAGTCTGCTCAGTGACTGTTTATATCTATTTTAAACGCGCTTCGCGCTTTATTCAAGGAAGGTTTTCGTTGTGGACGAACACCACGTGTTGGTGCGGAGGACTTCAAAATGATATAATGGTTCAATCGATGACAAACGCTGAAAACAGACTTCAAAAGAATACAACCAGATGACTGGAGGCCGCATGTTCACGCCACGAGGACGACAGACACGGTGTGAGGCTCATTCCTGCACCGACAGCGACACCAAGAGGACGTTTCGGTTAGAGGAGCTTCACACAAGTGAGAGTTTCTGCAGACAGGAAGACATGACCCGTCTGTTCATCTGCTCTTATCCAACCATAAGGTCATGTTGGGACTGGAGTCTGACCAAGCTCACAGGGCGAGAGTTGCGATGCACAGCAGACAGGTAGCAGGGTCAACACAGAGACACAGACAAAAACACACACTCACATCCTGTGGTTCATTTAGAATCACCAACTAACCCAACATGCATCTCTTTGAATTGCAAGAGGACCAGAGCACCTGACGGTAACCCATCTGAGCTGAGGAAGAACACGCAAACTTCACACAGAAAAAGCCTCAGCCAGCCAGGAGGTAGAAACCAGGAAGCATCCTGCTATGAGACCAGCTGTGCTACCATCACACAATAACAACATGAAAGAGAAACTGTTATAACATTACCAGGAAAGGAGGGTTTTTTTCCTCCCCCAAAATGTCATGCCTTTTTTGCATTGTTGACCTGCTCAGTTGCCCAGAGTATACAGAAGGTTTTGAAATAATTTAGAATTAATTTAAAAAAGTATAAAAGAAAAGGTTTTTGGTTACACTCTGACTCTCAGATCTGGAACAGAGCTGACTGCAAGGGGAGGCAGGAAAGTAAGTGGGCTCTGTTTTTGTGCTGATATTAAGACCAAGCAAGAAGAAGACAGAACTGTGGCTGATTTGTGATTAGTAGGTGACCTGCTCTGAGCAACCACCCCACAATTTGTCAGTGCAAACTTTACAAGGGACTGGCATGATCAGTTTAGCCATTCCACTTCATATTACTGCCACTGTAGGAAGAGTATTGTCACAGCAGATGACACTCATGGGATAGTTCACAACATGTAGATCTAAATTTAGAAGAATCACTGAAGGGAAGTTTTCCTTCCCACTGTTGCCAAAGTGCTTGCTCATAGGGGGTCATATGATTGTTGGGTTTTTCTCTGTATCTTTTTTTTTTTTTTTTTTTGCCTGTCCCATTTGGTTCTTTAGCCGTCAGAATTGTTGTCTGAAGACCAACAAGGATACCCAATAGATTTATTTTGCCAAATGGATCATCGTGGCATTGCCGCATTGGTCCATTTGATCGACCTTTGTTTTTATTATTTATTTTATTTTATTTTCAGTTGTTACAGACGGGACAGACATGAGTGAGGGATAGGAAAGGGAGAAAGAAAGAGGAAGGAAAAGAAAAACAGAAGGGGAGAGGGACAGTGAGAAAGGGGAAAAAATAAATAAATTAAAAAAAAATAAAATAAAATCTCCTGGATCACCTGTTGAGAGAGAAAGAATAGAAAACAAGCAAAAAAAAAACCAAAGCAACATACTAAACACAACACCATCGCATTAATCTAGCTAAGTGTAAACAGCAGTAAATACTAAATATTCAGTGTTGTTGTGCAGCACGCAGGACAGACAGCGCACAATGTGCTTTGAAGTAGCAGCCAAGAAAGGTGTAATTTAAGTCTACGAATAGTGAACACCCGTGTGCACACCTGTGTGGATCAGCGCGCTTGTATTCAAATGGTTTCCACATGTAATGGTCTGCAAGAGGATGTAGAGAGCCATAGCCCTGTCCCCCAGGGCATGAAGCAGGCATGGAGGAGATCCAGGCCCCAGACATCCAGAGTGCGAGAGCCCAAGGAGGACCACCGGAGGGGCATCCGTGCCACCCTCATGGGAAGGGCTGAGGATCCCCAGACGAGGCGTCACCCAGTAGCCACCGAGCAGAAGCTAGAGGGGGCTGCACCGGCGTGCCCGCCGGCTCTGCCGGCAGCCAGCTGTGCCAGAGTGAACCGGGTTTTTCTCTGTATCTATGAAGCGCCTTGAGGCGACTTTTGTTGTGATTTGGCGCTATATAAATAAAATTGAATTGAATTGAATTGAAACGATCATTTCACCTACTTCTAGGAAAAAAGCACAAACTTTTAGTTTTGGCAAATAAAGTACTGCTACTACTGATTTTGTCATATTTTATCAAAAATGTGGTGGAAATACTTGATGAAAAATGTTTAACCTAAAATGTACATTTTGGGACTACATTCATATGTGACTTGACATATAAAGGCTTCAGCTTCTCAGTTAATGTTTTACCTGCTGTCAGTTTTTTGAAGCCAATAGGAACTAAATTTAAATGATATTATCAACTAATGTGCTCCGAATAACTCATAACAGATGTTGGCTATTTAGTAACATATCTAAAATAACAGAATTCAGAAAAACGTAAGCAAGTTTTTGCTCGTCTGTCTTCACATGCATAGGAACTTGAGGGACATTTCACTCTTAATCTATTGGGGTTTAATATGATGTCAGCCACCTTTGCAGCTACAACAACTTCAACTCTTCCACACCAAACTCGCTCATCCATGTCTTTATGGACCTGGCTTTGTGCACTGGTGCACAGTTATGTTGGAACAGGAAGGGGCCATCCCAAAACCATCACCACAAAGTTGGGAGCATGAAGTTGTCCAAAGTGTTTTGGTATGCAAGGGGCTAAGCCCAGCTCAAACACCCATACCACCACCTCCACAAACATCACACAGGGCACTATGCAGTCAGACATGTGCAGTTCTTCTGGCAACCGCCATCCTAGATTCGTCCATCCGATTGCCAGACAGAGAAGCGTGATTCGTCACTCCACAGACCACGTCTCCACTGCTCTAGAGTCCAGTGGCAGTTTGCTTTACACTACTTCATCTGACTCTTTGCATAATGCTTGGTTGCAGCGGAAATACATTTCACGAAGCTCTTTATACACTGTTCTTGAGCTAATCTGAAGGCTACATGAAGTTTGGAGGTCTGTAGTGATCACATTTTCAGAACATTGGCAATTTTGAAGAATTAATTTGCTTCAGCATGCTCATGCTCTGTGGTTTTACTCTGGCAACCACTTTGTGGCTGAGATGTTGTCATTCCCACTGCTTTTGGAGACAGCCTCAAACAGCCAGTGGAGATTTTGGCACATCATCAATAGCTTAATTCTCAGTCCCAAAGGTTGGTGCATGACATTTAGCAATAATCATTTTCTTTTTAGATATTTAAGTATTTGGATATTTAAAATGGTGTTCAGTAAAGTCAAATTGCCTCCTTTAACACCAAAATCCAGTGCCACAGAGTTCAAATCTAAGATGAGGATGGTCAAATGTTCTCTGCGTGACCCTTGAAGTCCAGGCAGATGACCTTTGAACATGTGAACATACTGGTGCTGTGAGTCAACACACTGATGAAGTTTTAACATGTGGCCAATCGTTACCATAGTTCCAGTGAGAGAAAGAGCTCAATAATGGTTGATAATGAAACATGGATACATTTTATTAAAGCAATTCAAACACATCAATAAACAATCTTAGAGCAATCAAACAAATACAGAAAAAGATAAGTAACATTGTCGAAGTCTGATCTGCAGAAACAGATACAGATAAATGATGAAGTTACATCACGTTTTTGATTCAGTTTTATTGAATGACTCTCACTTTAACACTTCAACTGAGTTTAATTTCTTTTGCCAAATGATTTCTTCAAGTTTCAATCTGACTCATTATTTTTATTGATTCACTTATTGATCTGATTGAATGGAGGAGAAAATGAGACTGGAGATGTTTGGATTTGTTGCTCATTAATAAATAAATGGAGTTGAATCATTAGCCAAAGTTCTTTGTGTGAAAATGCAGAGCGTCATCTCTGCTGAACGATATCTTCGCGAATCTTTTCTCCAGTTAAATGTGACAAATTTGCTTGAATTGATTTGCTGTCAATCATTCTGTATGAGAGCAAGTGTCAATTTTGATAAAGTAGTGATCATGTCGTGCAGTCAAAGTCTTCACATGGAGTCACTTTAAACTGTTTGGGATCAGGCCGAGAGCAGATTCTCATTAGAGGTGATGTAAACACATCATTAACATCTGTCTGTAGAACTGCTGACCTGCTGGCTGCTTCAAATCCTTCCTTACTGTGGCCATGGCATAAAGTGCTTCTCCAAAAATCTCTTAAGGAGTTTTTTTTTTTTTTTTGCTGGGGTTTTTTTTGTACTTGATTGCTACTTTAGTTAGAACTTCTATAGTAAAAGAAGATTATGGTATTTTCATTTGCAGTTATTTACGTTACCTTTCCATGTGTATACACAGAATGACAGAGACAGGGAGAACAGCAGTAAGACCCAGTACAGTACAGAGAAGCACAGATTAAGTCAGACAATATGAAAAAGAGGAGCTGGGCTGGAGGTGGGTTGCACAGCTGCTAGCAGATAATCAGCAAATATGGAAAATAAGCAGCCAATCACAAATCTAGTAGTGGTATGAGCCGTTACTTTATCATTTCGTCTGTGCTGGGCATAACCTCCTTTCATTTGCTGGAGGTACTTGTAAAAGAAAATCTGTATTTGGTATATGATGTGATTTCTATGAAACTTCATGCAGAGTCATGTCAAGACTTTGTATCCTTATTGTTGATGGTAACAAAAATATTCCAAATCTGAAACGAGACTGAGATGGACAGCATCACAAGATTTATGGATGGAAACCAAAGTGTTACTTCTTAGAAAAAAACTTTCTGAAGACGTTCATTTTTGGCTTGTCTTTGTTCACAGGGTCCTCTATTACTTGGGGGCTCACAGCTGGCGGGTCCTGGGGGTCAGGAGAAGCAGGAGGAGGCACTGACGGCTGGCTTTGGAGACTCTGTGGATCTGCAGTGCATCAAGTCACAATCAGGCCAATTATTGACATAGAAGTCATCTAAGCGCTGTTCAGTGCTTCGTTAAAAACTATAGTAATGCATGGATTACAAATCCAAATGATTGACAAAATGAAAAAAAGGAGTTTGCGTTGATAAAATCTTCAGCAACTCTGACTCCAAGGTTGCATTTCCATTTGAAACCTGTAATATGCGTGCATTAACAATATCTGGAAATGAACTCCATCCTTGAAACAGTGTGTAACCATGTGGAACAAACGTTAAGGTATGTTTTCTGCAGTGATGTGCAAATAAATCCTGTGAAAGTCAGTGTGCACATAAGCTGGCACTGGTGTAACACTTGCCTAACATAACATGGTTCTAAATGCACATTTTACAGCAGTCTATCCTTTTTCTTGGCCCTCATGGGACAGAAGCTGAAACTTGACTGAGACAAGTTTGAAAACCAGTTAAATTTGCTGTGACGTCTCACCTGCCGTCCTGACCTCCCCTCCATCAGGATAGTTATGTCTGCTGTAGTAGGTATGGGGAGGTTTGGGTGGAGGTTGGCCCTCTGAGGATAACTGTCTCTCCAGGCTCTCAGCTCTCCTGCTGAGAGGTTTGGTTGATGAGGAATCATCTGGAGACTCAGCCAGCTTCTCCAAACTGAGGTTGACAGATGACGCTCTCCTGAGTAGCAACAAGTCATCTTTAATTTTAGTGTATCTATTATACCCCTTCCATGCGACTCTGAGTAACTGTTTTACATGATTCTCAAACTAGTCTTTGGCAACATTCAGGGGGAGATCTGAGATACAAGCTTTCTACTTAAAGGGCTAACTATTACAGTCATTTCTGTCTCTACTTGCGAGGCCACTCAAAAAAAAAATACTGGTGGCCACCAGTGCTACCCCTCAGCCTCATATATGGTAAAAATGTACAATTCCTAGGTGATGTCTTGAGTTATTGCATTCATAAAAACTTTTAGACAATCTTGCTAGAGGATATTTAAACTCATGCAAGCTTTTCAGTAGCAGTTTGACAATCCTAGGTGGCGTTACCTTGTTCACAAGATTTTCCGAAACCTTGACATATGACTTTCAGGTCAAGTTTTTGAGGTCAGGTGGAGGTTTTTTCTTGACTCACATTTTTTTTCACTCACTATGTGTTTAGAAGTCACTCTGCATTTAATCATTAGTTATTAATAATCTCTGGCTCTCTTCCACAGCATGCCTCTTGTCCTGTCTCCTTCCCATCACCCCCCAACTGGTCACAGCAGATGGCTGCTTCTCCCTGAGCCGGGTTCTGCCAGAGGTTTCTTCCTGTTAAATTTTTCTTAACACCATCACCACACGCTTGCTCACAGGGGTCATTGATTGTTGGGCTTTTCTCTGTATTATGGTAGGGTACATATAAAAGTGACTGTTATTGTGATTTGGTGCTAGATTTTTAAAAAAACCCAACTCAAATAAATTGAAGGTCAGACTTTGAGTAGATGCACCTATGATAAGTTGAAAATCCTATATCACGTCATTCTTGAATTATCCACACCTCTCGCCTATAGCTGCCTGGCCGCCCAGCAGGGTACGAACAATATCCCCATAAGCCTTTCAGGCTGACAGGTAAAAAAAAATCCTTACTTCCTTATTTATCATTGACTAGCCCTACAGTCAGCCCCTGGTTCATCCTCTGAAACAACCTGTCTCTTTAAGGCTTCGCTCCCTTAGAAGACTCAATTCCTTCTTCTCTTTCCACCTGACTAACTTCTGAAAGCCTGCTGAGAGGCGCCAGCCAGTGCTTGTGCTTGTACTGCCTATACTTTGAGTATGTTATGCCTCAATTATATACTATATAATGCATTACATTTTTATTACATCTAGTTTTGGAATCCTGTGAATGCTCTAGAAATCCTGTGAATTTTTGGCTGACAGGACTAGGATATTACATGGTCACTCTAGCTTAACACAAAGCCTTGAAGCAGGCAAATACTAGGAAAACAAATCAGCATTAACAAAAACCCAAGTTTATTTAATTTAAAAGCTATATCTTGTTATCCAGCAAGCACACAGTTTCCATGCCACAATCCTTCCTTTGTGGACTACCATTATGAAGCCTCAAGTCTGGCATTTGGGCTGTTACTATCATGTTTTTTGGGGAAAGACGTGGCCATATTAGAAAAGAGGATAAGGCTGGAAAGGAGTAAGCAGATGGATCTCAGAACACGAGGACAATATCTACAGATATTGAATTGTAAAGAATTGTTATTCAATAGGATTTACGATCTAGACCAAAGACTACATCCAGATCTTTTAAAATAGTCTTTGGTTAGTCCACAGTTCAAAACAACAATCCCAGTCTGAGCTCAGGACTTTAGCATTCAGTTCCTCAACAAATAACCCCACCACTAACTGCTGTGAAAACCACAGCATTTCCTTTTTACATGTCAATTTCTGTACCTGTTAAATAAACGTACTCAATCTGTCCCACAGAAATCCCTTCGTCAGTGTATTTTGTGACTGCTGTAGTCATGCAGTCACTGCAGTGCTCCATATTTCATCACCATGCAGCAAACGAAAGCAGATGCAATGCATGACGGCTGAATAGAGCCATAGCTGTGTCCTGTGCCACCGTGTGTTTTTCCACTATTGTGTGCCCGCTGAATGTAATTCACCTTGTCCAAGTATCTCATTAAAGAAAAATCCTGTTGGTGGGGAGTTTCATTTCTTTGGCCTCTCACCCATCTCAGAGGTGCCCAGTGTCCCCACAGTGCACAGTGTGAATAGGTAGATGTGAAAGTCAAAGTCAAATTATCTTACACAGTTTGAAGGAAACCATTCCAGCCTGAAACTCCATCAAACACGTGTGACTGACAACCGTCCTCTCTGACCCCAAAAACCATGCCTGTAATGCTTTGTATTAGGGACTCTGTCCATTCCAGCAACTTAATTTAATAACAGAATTCACAGGACCAAAGCAGAAATGTTATGGCTGCTTACACAGCTAAAATAAATAGTTTTTAAATAATACTTTGTTAATTTTAAATAAATGTACCTCAAACTATTATGAGGCACAGCTTTCCTTTTAATATCAGAGAGAAAATCCTATTTATTCAACAGAACACTGTAATAAGCTCATAGCAGGATAACTACGGGATGATTTAATGTCATCTGAATGAAGACTTTGTTGTTTCATATGTTTGTTAATATTATCATTATCTTGATGTATATACTTTAATTAAGACAGTTTATTCACTATTACAACTATTTGAATCCTTAGCTGGTCACATCACTACTTACTCATGCCACTGCATGTCCTGGCTGAAAATACCTCGCTATTAAGGCAGGTGACATTTACTATATTGCCAAAAGTAATCACTCATCTGCCTTTACACGCATATTCAATTTCATTTCAATTTAATTCAGTTTTATTTATATATCCCCAAATCATATGTACATAGTAGTACATATGAACTTGTGTGATCCATAGGGTTTCATATGATGTCAGGTCACACTTTGCAGCTGTGAACTCTGCTGTGAAGGCTTTCCACGAGGTTGAGGAAAGGTCACACACGGCAAAATGCTGTCAGACATGTGCAGTTCTTCCGGCTCACACTGTCATACCAGACAGAGAAGAGATCAGGTATTCCACTGCTTCAGAGACCGATAGAGGTGCTTTACACCAGTGCATCTGACACTTTGTGTTGTGCTTGGTGCTCGCCTCTGTCAGTGCGCCCCAGGGTGGCTGTGGCTACATTGTAGCTTGCCATCACCAGTGTGTGAATGTGTGTGTGAATGGGTGGATGATTGCGTATAGTGTAAAGCGCTTTGGGGTCCTTAGGACCAAGTAAAGCGCTATACAAATACAGACCATTTTACCATGTAAGGTTTGGATAAAGCTGCTTGGCCATGGAAGCATATTAGGTGAAGCTCGCTACATACTTGAGCCAACCTGAAGATCACAAGAGGTTTGGAGGTCTGTAATAACTGAATCTTTGCCCTGTCAAATCTAAAAATAGACTTCAATAAAAATGTACCAAAGTAAAGCGATCTCTCTCCTTTCAGCTCAGACAGCACTGTCATAAAGTTCCTTGCATGTTCATTAATATGTGCACCTAGCATTTACATTACTACCATCTTGTGGCCACAGTTGGCTATTGTCGCTGAAAGCTGCTTTTAATTAAGTGCCATAGGAAAGTGCTATTGTCTCTGACAGGGTGTCCATCTGGAGCTGGACAAGTTATATTTTTAATTTACTTTATGAAAAATGAAGAAGTACACCAGCACTTTGGAGCTCATGAACTGATTTTTTTCAGCAATACCTGGTCCTCAACACAAACAGACATTTAGCACAAACCTGTGATTTACAGAATATAGAATCTATAGAATCTCAGATATCTATTATCAAGTATATTAGAGGTAATATTTTACTGTTCTCAAGCCAGGAAGGTGGACAGATAGCACAAAGAGTATGTTTTAGTCTGATCAATTTAGTCTTTAGTCCTGTCTTCCAATGCTCACTCCCAACCCATGAAATTGCCACCCCTCCTTGAGCCCGGTGCTCCTGGAGGTTTCTCCCTGTTAAAAGGGAGAACTGTTGCCAAGTGCTTGCTTACAGGGCATTGTCCCTCTATTATCGTAGAGGCTTTACCTTAGAATATAAAGCTGTTGTTGTGACTTGGTGCTATATAATTAAAATTGAACTGAATTGAAATAGTTTCCCTGTCATCGTCTTGATGCATTCTCAATCATTCAGGTAAGTAAATCTCCAAAAGTTGATTCTGTTCATCTGGACGTAGCGTTTTCAGTGGGAGAAACGTTTCGTCACTCATCCAGGTGACTTTTTCAGTCTCAGCTGACTGCAGGTTTCCCCAATCTTATAAACAGTACATTTGCATATTATTTAGATTATTATTTAAATTTAACATGACAGCTAACTATGTTTTACAGTTGCCTCTACTGAAGACTTTAAAGGGTTTCAGGCAAAGTTACACTAACTCTAGTTTTAGCCTCAGACCATCCTGACTGGCTAACAAATGCTAATGTTAGCCTGTGATTTAGGCTGCTAACATAAAAACTTTTAGCTAGCTGACCAGCATAGACTAATTTGATAGTTAACAGCAGGGGCGATTGAATCAAAGCACCCCCAAAGATGTCTTACTTTTTTGACAATATTTGCTGTTTGTGTGACACACTACTAAAAATATAAAAAGCATACAGAACTTTGTTGTTACAGCTCGTTTTTCCCCTGCTCTGGCTCTAGCACCCTTTCTGCCAGAGCGATGGTGGCTGAGACGCAGCGGAGCGGAGGGGTAAGTGCCTGGCTTAAAACAGGACATATTAGCTGCATTTAACCCTAAGTTACTTTTTATATAGTTAGGTAGGAGTCAGGCCATGTTTCTTTTTAGCTGAAAAACATTACACCAGGTAACCTGCAGTGTTGAAAACGTGTTTTCCAATGATGTTTGCTACCCTATAATCCGTCCTGCTCTGTAGTAAAATCAGCGACATTTGACCGTCCTGTTGCTCCCATTGAAAATTTATACAGCTTATTTAAAATCTAAAACTTATAATTGAATGCAGCCTACTGTTGTTACCACTGTCCTGTTTGAAATGGATACTAACTAGCTAACTGACTGAATGCCCATTAACCTTATAACTCCTGTTGTGTGTGTGTGTGTGTGTGTGTGTACAGAGACAGCCAAGTTCATAATGGATATAAGGAAGTTTTTTCAAAAAAAGGAGCCACATTCAGGTACAAGTGTAAAATCAAATGATCCGTTAATCAAGAATAATGTTGGATCAGTGTTTTAATGTTTATATCTTTTATTAGATGTTCATGTGGTTTGGTTATTTGCCTTTCGGTTGAAAGTACACTGAGAGAGGACTTTTTATTAGTGATCTTAATAGTTTTTTTTATATAATAATGTAATTTTTGCATCTAATTGAATACAATCTATTTGTGTATGATTGTCAGTCCAAAGAGAAGAAAGAGGGGAACGTGAAGAGAAAGTACAAGGCCAGGAAGAACCAGGTAAGAAAACAGACAGGGAACAGTGACGGGCACAACAGAAACTGTTAAACTGACAAAGAGAAAAAACCTGATTTTACTCACACAATCTGGAAGTTGTGTCCTCCCTAGGCAAGGCAAGGCAAGTTTATTTGTATAGCACAATTCAACAACAAGGTGATTCAAAGCGCTTTACAGAGACATTAGAAACAAAAACAAATAAAAAGCATGATTTAAAATTGATTAAAACAAGCAAACAAACTAACTAACTAATTAACAAACAAACAAACAAAACAGTATATAAAATCAAAACAGATAAAATCAGAACAGTAGATAAAATCAGTAGTTAAAATGTTAGTTTTGAAATTTAAGCTTAAAAGTGTGGATTTGGTGCTTTATTCAAATGCAGCTGAGAACAGGTGAGTCTTCAACCTGGATTTAAATAAACTGAGTGTTTCAGCTGATCTGAGGCTTTCTGGGAGTTTGTTCCAGATATAAGGAGCATAAAAGCTGAATGCAGCTTCTCCGTGTCTGGTTCTGACTCTGGGAACTGATAAAAGACCAGATCCAGATGACCTGAGGGATCTGGAAGGTTCATACTGGGTCAGGAGGTCACTGATGTATTTTGGTTCTATATTAAAGCTGCTGTACAGAATCTGCAAAACAAACTGGGTTGAAACATTTTTGACCCTCTTTAACAACATTCCGACATAACATTGTAATGGATTGGGGAGATTAAAATTAATGATATATTTTTATGTGGTTCAGCCAAAACTCTACTAAAACCTCAGCCAGTAATAGGTCGGCCAACTTTTGGACCGTCCAGTTGTCTGTATGACTGCCGCAATACGTACATCACATTTGCACACTATCAGAAAGAGCCAAACAGCCCTGGTGGAGTGAGGAGCTGCAAAGAGAAGCAGATGCTCTGTTTATATTCTAAAAATGTTTTAAGCTTGTTTCAAAGATTCTGTACAGCAGCTTTAAATGTTTTCCAAAAGCACACATACACTTCTCCAAAAGTCGATTCTGTTCATCTGGACGTAGTGTTTTGTGGGAGAAACGTTTCGTCACCCATCCAAGTGACTTCTTCAGTCTCAGCTGACTGCAGGTTTCCCCAACCTTATAAACAGTACATTAGCATAATGACTGAAACCAGCCCACTGACGGAATAATGGGCTGGGAGGTCAGTTCCTTAATCTTAATCACACATACAGTGTTTCTCAAACGTTTTACAGTGTGTACCACCTGATAAAAAAGTCAAGCTCTCTCAAGTACCAAAGCATGAAATCTTACAACACAAAATTAGTATCTGCAGTAAAGATTTTTTCATACATTGTATACATTCTACCACAGGCAAAGTTGCCTCCATTTTTATAGGTTTTTATTAATATTTTGTAATAATGTATTTGTAAGAATTTATTCTGTTTCGGGAGTGTTTTTTATGTATCTGTATTATATTATACAAACACATTAAAAGTTAATCTCTGTCCAAAAAATGCACTCAGTTTACTTCTTACTCACTATGAGCATCATTCATTATTCTCCCGCAGTAATTAAGGTTAGGATATGTATTTTTTTTTATTCCAATCCATTCTTCTTTTGCAGCATTTAAATAACCTTTATCAGATTTGATGGTTTTGTTGTAGACTTTTCAAAAAAGTGTTTTGCTTTTCTTTCACAAATGTGGGATTCAATTGTGTTAAAATGTACAAAACAGTGATGTCATGTTTTGTGACGAGGACCCAGGCACAGAGAGACTTGATGAATTTAAGAATCTTATGATTTAATAAAGAAATTTGCAGACTTGCACAGAGAGGGTAAAACTGTGATGACTGATAAAGGAGACGAAGACAACAGACGATGAGGACAGGGAGGATGCAGGGACCGAAAGAGACAGGGAAGAAGTCTCATTGTGACGAGTAAAGTGTATCTTGGCTGGCTGGGCAGCTCTCTGGGTGCTCAGCACCCCCAAAGCTCTGATCCTAGAATCGCCCCTGGTTAACAAACTATAGTGGTGATATTATTGAAAGTTTAGTTTCACCTCAGCACATTTATCATTATGTCCATTTTGTAGCACATAAAATGTTTAGTTAATATTTGTAGACAGACACATTTTTCCTGTAAACACATTTTTACTCCAACTTCTCTTGAAAATGTAATTTTTGTAATGCTGAGTAGATCATTTCAAGTATGTGGGAAATTTTTGTGACCCCATTGAGCTAATTGTAGTTAAATTATAACTATATGTTGACTAAAGTATAATATAGGCGCAGTGCTGGTCTGCAGGGGTGTTATATGCCATGTGGGGATGCTGCTGACATATTGTAAATTGTTATGTCTATATCAAGCTAATAATAAGCAGGGACATTTGTGTCTTTCTTAAAAATTCAGATCCTTAGAGATTATTTGAAAAGTGGATCAACAGCTATCACTAAATGAAACACTCTAAACCTGCAATGGAAAAATATCCCTTATTTCACCTGTGATCACACACTTGCACGTGCAGAGCCAACAAAAGGAAACACTTTACTGAGTGAAAAAGGAAGATATAAGATGCTGATGGTGCAGTGCAGCTGGTCTCAGGAGAGGATCAAAAAGCCTGATCACCTTGTCTACAAAAACAAGGTGAGTTTAATGTTGTGATTGATTTAGTTTGTGAAGGTTTGCGTGTTACTTTAATTATAAACTGCTTATATTGCAACGGAATGCTGTTATGTGTTTGCAACTCTACATTTATTTTAGGAAAATTAATAATGATAATCCACAGCAGATCTAAACAAAACCAAAACTCTGTTCTTTCTTGCTGGCTTTCAATGGTAGGTGTACAAGTTCAGTTTATTTCAAGTCATTTTCCACCTAATACTAAACTTTGTATTTTTATTCCTTTTTTTAATCTTAAATGTAAACAATAGCAACAAAAAATGAACATCTTAAAACTTCTTTTCTTTTCTTTTTTTCCTCAGAATAAATTGATCTTTAAAGCTCAGATGGAATTTAATGGACTACCACGCTACATTCAGGACTTTATCACACAGGTAAATGAAGGTATCACTAGAAAGTGTGCACACAATTTCTCACTTCATGCTTGCTCTTCACCAACCTCCGGTGTCATTTTGTAGTCACTTGTCTTATTATTGTCTAATTTGTTGCGATTTAGGGTTTGTGAGCACAAGCAGAGGTTTTTGCTTGGGAAGTAACTGTGCCCTCTTTTTGAGAGAACATGTAATGGCTGTGAAATATGTCAAACTTTTCTCCTCTACTTTAACAGCTAAGAGCATTTTGAACACAGGGGACAAAAGGTGTGGATTGAGGATTTTGAACTATGGCATTTAAGTGTTGTCAATGCTGAGGGTTCATGGACACAAATCCTTATTCACTTAGCTGCTGTTGACAGTTTAAAAGTCTTCATCAGAACAAGCAATATAAAATAAAATAAAAGAATATTTAGCATTAAATGTACCAATGTTGTTGTGTACTACTTGTGCACAGATCATTTTAAGAAGTTTTAATTTACAAGCAAATGGTGTATAATGGTGTAATTGTATAGAAATGTATGGTTAAGGATATAAAAACGTACATTTAATGGGTTAAAGTTAAAAGAAGTGACTGTAAATAGTAATAGAAACAGAATTTTCAGTTTTTCTATTCACAGAAAAAATCCATTAATGACACAGAAAATATATTGTGACTAAGAATAAGACGATTTTTCCGTTGTACCATTTACAGGAAAGTCTTTCAACTTCCGTTAAAAAAAAAAACACACATTACTGTTTTTGTACAGAATTCTTTTTTACAGTGTAAAGCAACATCCGACAGCTGTTTCCTTCAATAACTTCAAAAGTCCGATTTGATCAAAAAATCGGAATTGAGCATTAAGACCTGCAGTGTGAACGTAGCCTAAGTAATTCACATCGTGTAAAAAAAAAAAAAAAAACAAGTATCGAATTAAAATTTAAATGAAAACTGCAATGGTATTATCAGAAAAATGTACTTTAAAATATATCTGCAGTATTTAAATAAACCTGTAGGCAGTAACTGCCTTCATACAGCACATTCTTGTTACATTTTAATCAAACTTTGGGGTGAATTCATCTCAACAATGCATCATATTGTATTAATTCATAACACGAATGCCTGTAAAACTTGAATCTGCAGAGCAACTTGTTTCTACAGTTTTTTTTATTTCCTTCTGCAGTACAGGTCAGCTTAATCAGGTTTTAAATCAGAAAAGTCATTATTTTAATGTTGTAACTGGCTAAGCTGATGCAAAATTAAAACCCGTCAGTCAGCAAATGTATTTTTTAAAAATCTAATTCCAAGTCCTCATGTACCTTGTTAGTGTTGTTGAATTGCAGATTCTTGTATATACATATATATGATATTTACATTTTTTTGGTAAACAACTGAAACCTGTTCATTATATTATATATAACTGTAATTGTGAAACAGTGCATTATCTTTTTAAACTGTTTGTTACAAAGTAAGAACAATTGCTGTTATATAAATGCAGCGAAGTAATGAGAGTTAACAAAGTTTGAGGTTAGCATCGTTTGAAGTATTAATTAGTTTGTTAGTTTTTTTGTATTTCTCAGTTTGGTTTGAATTATTTTACAAATATAACACTTAAATATAACACTTTTATGAATGTGTGCCACAGGATCCCGGAGAGAAGAAGTTGTCATTCTTCTGAGCGACCCCCTCAACCCGTCTGTCTCTAAAATGGACCTCAGGGACGAAAACAATCATATTTCAGAGACAATGCAGTCAGAAGAAGCGCCTTCCACTCCTGAAGTTGGCATTCTGGGGCAAACATCCTACCCTCTGGGACACCTGCTCCCCCTCAGCCAGCATCAGATCCTCAGACTGGAGGATTCTTTAGCAACATCCTCCCAGAACCAGCTCCTCCTGTGACTCAGCAGCTGGTTCCACTCATGGTCTCAGCACCAGCTCACCTCTACAGTCAGCCAGGGACAGCTGAGACACCCAGAGGTAGTGACAGGTCTCATTGAAGTTTTATTGATAAAGATGTTTAAAAGTGTTGGACTCATCACTCTGCTCTCAGCTTCCTTGTATTTCACCTTTGTATAAATGTGGTGTGAAGCTTTGCTGAACAGTAAACTTAGTCGCTGCCAGTGAAACATAATTCCAAAGAATAACGCAGGAGATCAAAGTCCAGCTATATATGAACGTAGTTTTATGCACATCTTCTCCTCCCACTGATCACTTCCTACACCGAGTGGATAGATCATAGCATTCCAGCTTTTCTCATCATCTGTTGTGTGTTTTGTGTGTTTCAAGCGTAATGTGCTCGGGATTCCAGAAAACATGATCCAGTACCTGCATCCTGCTGGAGAACTGTACGTAAAACACACAAACACACCAGTGTACACAGCTGCTGAACATCTGTATCTTCATAAACTCTGCTATCTCGTATCCGTCTCTGCATCTGTGTAGGCACGGTGTTCCAGTCTGGGATTTTGTCCGTCCTGCTCCCCCATCCAACACCTCCACTCCAAAGTAAGTTTCTGTGGTGCTTTGTGTCAGTTATCTCCAGATATCAGTCTTTTTTCTGCAGATGTTTGCTTGCATTACTGTAATCAACTTCCTTTAATGGTGCCTCCTTACATTCAGTTTCACAGCTTTACTCATGTTTTTAAACTACTTTGCTCACAGCTGTACACAATGCTAACATGTGCACTGACTCTGTGTTTTATTCCTGTAGAAAAAGGAAATGTGAAGCCCAACAGGATGCGGACCGGCTGTACATAAAGAAGCCACCAAACGCCTTCATGCTTTACCTGAAGGAGCAGAGGCCAAAGGTGATGGTGGAACTGAATATAACTGCCAGTGCAGCCGTAAATGCAGCTGTGGCAAAGAGGGTAAGTGTGTAACTCTGCATGTATTTATGCATCTGTTAATGCTTTATGCTCATGTTTGTGCATGTGTGCCAGCTGCCCTGTAGTAACAGTGTAGCTGAGTATTTATCTATGCTGACAGTGGGTTCTCATGATTGTCTGTCTTCAGTGGAGGTCTCTCTCAAAAGAACAAGCGAAATATTTTGATCAGGCTGAAAGCGAGAGATGCCGTCACGCCACAGAGCATCCAGACTGGTCCACCAAAGAAAACTACGTATGTCCAAAGTGCTAACATGCAGTTCATACATGTGCCCATCACTGCACTGAATTATGAAACAACCAGTGCACAGAGTTTGGATCAACTGATGAAAATTCGCATATTTTTGTTTTTAGGGCAAAAAGAGGAAGAGAACACGAAATCGCACCTCGAGCACAGGTGAGAGGAGATTTCTGGGAATTACGACGTTTTTTCATGTGAAATGTGATGAAAAGAAGACGGAAATCTGTTAACGAAAGAAGACTTACTGTGTTTTTGTTTGTGTTTGTTTGTGCAGCATCTGAACCTAAACAGGAAGATCAACAGGCCAAGAGGCTTTGTGTGACGCCAGCTCAGACACAGCCATCTTCTTCCTATTCAGTTACAAAGGAGCCTCTTGAGCAGCCAGCTGTTACCAACCTTCCTGATCAGCAGTCAGCGTGTGTGCAGCTGCAGAACACACAGACAGCAGCTGATGCGCCTGTGTGTCAAGTAAATCCGGTCCTCCCAGCTTCTCATATGGATTTCAATTCAATTGAAACAAAAGGCGCTTCATAGGTACAGAGAAAAACCCAACAATCATATGACCCCCTATGAGCATGCACTTTGGCGACAGTGGGAAGGAAAAACTCCCTTTTAACAGGAAGAAACCTCCGGCAGAACCAGGCTCAGGGAGGGGCGGCCATCTGCTGCGACCGGTTGGGGTGCCTCATCTGCATCACTGGTCTCCTCTGCTGCACCCGTTCAGCTCCAGAAAGAGGCCACTTTTGTCAGTGACACTGATGAAGCACTGCTGTCAGTGGTGGAACAGCTTGACTCCATCCCAGCAGCCCTCCTCTCCACTCACTGGTCCTCAGTTAAATCAGACCAACCCTGCTTCTCCTGTATATACTTCTCTATCCACATTATGTGCCTCCCCTGACACATTCTTTAAAAACCAAAAAGAGCCTATTGGTTTCACTGACAGGATGACATGTGGTCAATCCTCCCTGTCACTCCACAGCCTGATACACTCTCCTGTTCTAATACTCCTAAATATAGTCCGAACAGCCCTGCTTCTCTGGAGAACTCCTCTCCATCTAAATTGCTGGACTCCTCTGTTGCACCCACTGAATGCCAACCAACGCCTCCCTTCTTCAGCCAAACTGTAAAAAATATGATGTCGCTACTTAACGACCTCCAACCTGGGCCCTTTGCACAGCCTCTACAGCCCTCCTCTCCTCAAGCAGACTGGTCCTCACCAGAATCAGATCAGTCCTGCACCCCCCAAACCACGGCTACCTTCATACACTCTATTGAAGAAGGTCTTAGCTCACTGCTTAATTAGCTTGACGTTCCACCCTTTTCTGCAGAGCCTCAACAGCCCTGCAGCTCTCATACGACAAAAACCCTTCCTCTACCATTTCAGTCTTTCCTCTGTTTCACAACTGCTTGCCAGAGATCTCTCCACAGGCGTGTGTTTGTGTGTATGTGTGCACGTGTGTACTGATAGTCCTTGTTTTGGTGCCTGATCAAAAAGTCAGCTCTTGAGTCTGCTTTTGGGTCAACCTCTCATATGAACCCTCTGGGTTTGTCACATATAAACCCTTTTAAATGGAACAGATAAGGCTGCCATTCCCTGGTGGTATGTGGTCTCACACACTGAGGCAAGGAGAGACCTTTGGTACTTTATGCTAGGGAAATGGCCTCCAAAATCCAGTGGCAGTGTATCTGTTTATGTAAAGCTTTATACCTGGCTGTCAGCAAAGCAGACAAACATCCTGAATCTGTTTAATGAAACTATGTGGCACATCACAGGACACAGAGACTTCACAGGGCTGCTGCATTCCATTTGTAAAAGAGCACTGGAAAGAGAAAACACACCTACACTTGCCATTCATAGGCACACACACACCCCTTGTAGATTAAGCCCTCACAGTTTTGATCATTGCCACCATAGTTGAAAGCAAACCTTTAACTGAGCTGCCCTCTCAAGAGGCAAGAGAGAATGAATGTTGCACCATAACAACAGAGAGCGAGGCAGCTTTAACAGGGGATGGGAGCATGTCCTGACCTGCATGTTTATGCAAGAAACCACTGTTGTAACACCGGTGCTGACCAGGACATGCTGGACCAGAACAGGACAAAAGGGCTCGAGAGGTATAAAAGCAGGTAGCAGCTCCAAATACATGATGTACATCTTGCACTGGGGGCCAACCCCTCTCATCGATGTGCAACCACATAGAGTTCCCCAGCCACTTAGTGGCATACATCACAAGACTGATCCTGAAAGCCTCGTTTGTGTCATGTTTTCTTCACGGCTCACGCTTGTTCTCTGTTTTTTGTTTTTGTTTTGCTCTCTTATCAACAAGCTTAATTTTAAAGTGTTATCAAAACAAAAATAGAAACAGACAGGCCTTCTATGTTACTCTGATTTTAAACAACCTGTTATTGTTATTAAAGTGATTGGACTTTCCAAAGTATGACAACAGATCCAAGAGGAGGTGAAGCACCCTAGCTTGTCCTAGGACCATCTGAGTAGGAATACACTGAACAATTCGTATAAAGGTTTGTGTAATAACACCAAAAATATGTTGTTATCACCAGCTTTTATTGATATTGAGTGATAGTGATTTTAGGTTATATCACTAGTCTTGTTTCAGTAGATGATGAGGTTACATGTTTGACATTAACACTTGTGTCTTTCCTTTTAATTCTTTCAGTTCTCATTTGCAACCTTGAGATACACAACTTTTATTTTATTTTATTTTATTTTTTTTTTTTGCTTAAGCTCAAATATTTCACATTCTCCAGTTGAACTGAGTAATCACTTATGATCCAAAAGAGAGAGAGCTTTGTCTTAGGTCTATTAAAATTGATCAACCATGAGTGAGCGCTCACCCAGAGTCGTCAGAGTCACTGCTGGCAGATTCTGGACAGTTCTGGAGCTTTTTCATCCAGATGAGCTGGAGCTCCTTGCTTGATGCTGTAAATACATACTGACTGCCATCCTCCAGTCTGAGAGAGAGAAAGCACAACACAAGTACAGAAAAATAAGTCTTCCTAAGAATGTTTTGCATAAGAAAATACGGCATATAATGATGTAAAGAAATGCATAATTGAGACCAAAGTATGGCACGGGCAGAATTTATTTGAAAGATCAGTGGTGAGCCACAAATTTTCAAAATTATAATATAGTTTCACAGTGCTAAGAAACAAATACCGTATTTTTCAGACCATAAGGCGCACTGTCAATGATCTGGTCTGCTTTTATACATAAGGCGCAATAAGTGAAACAAAGCAGTCAGATAAGTCAAACTTTACTCATTTCATTCTTCTTGCTTCCTCCACTTCCGTACCATTGATTCATTAACGTTGAATTCTCTCACAGCTGCTCTGTTCCCATGTTGTTGCAGTATATTAATGACTAACCTCATAGTGTGGATGGATTATCTCAGTTCTCCTGACTGAAGTTTGAGGTTTCCGTTTACAGCATCCTGCCATGCAACTGCATTTGTCTCTAACCATCAGGAACCCTCACCTTAACTTTTATCGAGTGGAAAAAAGTTAGCGTTCATCCTCCAGCTTCACTGTGTTTATGTTATGCTAACATAGCTGTGTCACTACCGATCATGTAGCACATCATTATATACCAGCTAGTCCAACTTCAGTAACCCTACAAAAGTCACTGCTGTTTAGTATTCTGTATTCATTTATGTTGGAAGGGATCCTCGAGGCTCCTGATTACGGTAGCCGCAATGCTTTAACAATCAACCATCAACTTCATACATATGGCGCACCAGATTATAAGCTGCACTGTCGATTTTTGAGAAAATTAAAGGATTTTAAGTGCGCCTTTAGTCCAAAAAATATAGTAGCCAATTTTAAGTGTAAATATGAAGTTTCAGAATGTCCTATACATCAGACAGTCATACAGCATAGAGAAGCTGTGATTTCTAACTTTAGCAACAACATTAAAGTCAACTTTCCAATGCTCCAATGTTGTGTTGTGCTTGTGTTTACACTGTTCATGAAGCGTGCAGCTCTTACATTAGTCTGAAAGTGTTCTCCTTGCTTCTGTAGTAGCGATTCTCCCTGCAAACTGCTCCAACTACGTTGATAGGAGGCCACCTAGATGTCCTCTGTGAAAGCACAACAGAGTTAAACAGTGTAACCTCACTGAGATTATTAGTGAACGTGCAGAGGCAGATGGAGAACACTGTGGTTATAATCCTTCCTGTAGAAAAATAAGCTGCAATATTTTCCTTTTCGTAACACACTGAGTATGCATTAGACACGACCTACGCTCAACTGCGAGTAATTATTCTGTGTCTGAAGAACACAAAAACAGCAGCCTTGGCAGCAAGTTCCTTTGAATTTTGGAATATTTTGAGTTTGACTCCAACAGACATTTCATTTCATTGCATAAACATAATTGTTTGAAAGCAACTTGAAGTTAAGGAAGTTGAATTTAATATATGAAAATGTTTCCAATAAAGATGATCATGCTAAAAACACTTTGAAAGAAAAAATAAAAATCTCCAGATTTGGATAAAAGTCAAAAACCCTTGTTCAAGTTACCAAAATATTTTGAAAACCTTTAAAGTTAGCTTCTGCATTGATTATGGTGGCGTCTATTCAGAGCATGAAGAGATTTTCAAATTCTAAATGAGGACTGAATTAGAAAAAAAGAGAATCATGACTGCCATCTCTATTAATCTCTATTAATGGAAGGCCTTATTTGCTTCATTGTTGAATACGTTAGAAAAAGAAATGTGTGAATTTATTATTTTTTTTATTTTTTTTAATGTTTTCTTTAAACAAATAAATGCTGTTTTTTGTTGAGTTTCTTTTTCCCGTCATTTCTCAGGATACACTCACACATTCATCTTAAAAGAAAGAAAGATCCTCAGTTTGATTTTGGGAGAAGATACAAACCCAGCCTCAGGGGAGCCTAGGTAAATGGGATCACTGTGTCAAGGACACATGATACCATCAAACATGTCCATCTGCTATGGTGCTAAACGCACTCAGGACAGGACTTAATTGTTTTTACCCAAACTGCTGTCATGTCATGTAGGCAGTGCTGTCAGTGATGCAGTGGCTTTTTAATGTTCTCTACCTGTGCAGCAGCTGCTGTGTCTTTAAACAGGCTGAGAGTCTCTCCCTGCAGAACAGCAAAGACCTCCTCCCAGTGCTCCAGACCCTGCAACAAAAGAGGAGCCTCAGCCAATGCTTCAACAGTGGGCACAACAAACAGGCTGCCATAACCCAAAAAGGTTCTCGGGAATAAAAGGAAATAAAAGGAGCACCACTGGTGTCTCTCAAACCACCGGTGCTAATGGAAGGGTAGAGTGGCAAAAAGAAAACTGGCATAAATCATCCAGGTACTCAAAGTAGGTTTCAAAAAGTAATAAAAGACCTTCATTTTACTGGCTAATGGCATTAAAAATACACCAATGTGTATCAGCTTCTGCAGTCTTCAGGGTGTGGATGTACGAGGAAAACAACAGAGCAATTCACTCTGCTTATCTCCTCTCACTTTAAGTGGGCAACACTATAATGTTACATTATTTTCTTTAGCCTTTAGAAACAATCCTGAGTACAGCATCTTCCTCCGTTAAGCAGCTACTCAGTACAGCAACAAAATCACAACTGGATACCTTATAAAGAGCATGATTTCATACTGTGTTAGCAACCACCAAGACATAAAAATTGGAAAATCCAACTGGGAAGCCGAATAGCTCCTTTTCCATCAGGTTGTCCATCCAGTTTGATAGAGATGTGTAAATAAAATTAAAAATGTATCAAACAAAGAAGCACGTTGAGTTCATGCCCAATATGAAATTTCGTTTTTAGATATCTTTATAAAGATCATATCATCAGTTACAGATGTGTAACATGTCTCTCACCTTGTTTCCTCCTTGTTTCAGCTTAATCTCCAACACGCCCTCCATTCTGATTGGCTCCCCAGGTGTGACCTGGCAGTAAGTATGACAGGTGTGAGAACATGTGGTTGATGATGCTTATTAATTTAATGAATAAGACAGTTTATACCTCAGGTTCGGGTTGCCCCTCTGCTAGATCTAAAGACTTTTGTTGAGGTCTAGGAGAGGGGGGAATAAGGTCAACCATGAGTTAACTTACTTTTTAATGTTTTTTGTATAATTATGTGTGTGCAATTTCTTTAGCGCAGCATACTGATCCCATGGATGATTAATATATATTTTCTTGCTATGAGCTGAAACCACTGCAGTAACATTTTTTTTTTTTTTAAGTTGAGGAATCAGCCAGTCGATGTCAAAGCAGCAGGAAACGGGGCATGCTCACGTCTTATCCTCCTTTGTGATTGGTGCAGCCGTCGGGGCGTTGGGTGGTGTAATGTGATCAGCAGCAGGTGGAGCAGGAGAGCCAGGCACATCGGGCTGCCTTGATGTTGGTGATTTAGGGCGAATACATCTTTCTTTCACAGGTGGAGGTGGTGGCGGTTCAGTGGGGGCAACAAGTCGTCTGATTGCTGAAGGTGAGTTTGGTGGAGTGGTGGGTTTCTCTGGAAGGTTCGGAGAATCAGAGCGGCAGCCAAACGCCTGCTCTGAAAAGGAAATTCTGGGCTTTGGAGCCACAGGTGGTTTGGACCTAGGCCGAGTCTCTTTTAGTGAATGGGACTGAGGAGGCGGTTGTGAAGAGGAATCCGCTGATTCTCCAAGGGGAGTGTTAGAATTTAGGTGTGAATTTTTGATTTGCCTTCTCCCGGCGTTAACTGTCGGGCTGGGACTGGACTCATCGGACTCATCAGAGCTGTCAGCCGATTCTGCTTTTTTAATAATCTTTGAATCTGATCCAGGTCCTAGTGGTGGGCTGAGAAGAGGGCTAGGAGAACTAGAGACAGCTTCTGCTTTCTTCTCCAGTACGGATGGTCTGATTGTTCTGTCTGTCTGCCTGCCATGAACGTCTCTAGAGGAGATCCGTGGGGTCTTTAGTTCTGATGGTTTACTTCTCAGGGAGGAAACTCTAGCTGGAGGCTGTCTGTACTGGAGGTCCTTCTCCTCATTTCCATGAAGACCCAGTCTGTTTTCCCTCTGCAATAAAAAAGAAAGTGTTTTTAACAGGGTTCATGCACTACAAAAATCTAAATAAATGGTTTTAAGACATTTTTAAGATCTCAGTACCTAATAAAGAAAGAGAAAACCAGTGTTTGGGGAAAAAGCCTTTGATTTAGTCTATGAAACTCTATTCTTTCCTGTTGTTAATGTTACCTGTGTTTTCTTTTTCTGAAGTGCAATGAAACGGTCACTCTGGGCCTGGATCATGGCCTCCAAGTCCTCCTGCCTCTTAAGGAGCTCCATAACGTCAGACACAGAATCCTGGAGGAACCACAGAAGATGTTCTGGTTAAGAGACGTTTTAATGCCACGAGTTCTGAGTGACGTCTTGGGGACTCCATCCTCTGAAATCTTCCTTCAAAAATAATTTCAGTTTATTTCAAACAGGTGTATTGAGTCTATTATTATAACAGGTATAACATGGCCTTCCTTCAGGGGTAAAATAAAAACGCATCCATATTGAACGATGGACAACAAGGAGCAAATCATTTTATGTTAGATATCTTTTTTCCTCCTACCTCTGCATTTATCTGCATTACTAACACACTACAGGCAAAAATATACCCTGATACAGGGCAACAATTTCCATGAATCGCTACAAAAGAGTTGAAAAGTGAAAAGTGTGCTTGACCCATAGAGACATCTGTCCATTTCACTTTTCTGTCCAATTCTCAGCATTCGCATACCCCGTATTCCTCAGCCATCAGAGTGCTTTCATAGGAGCTCAGCCAGCGCTCAGCCTGCTCCAGCTCTCTCTGCAGAAGGACAATCTCCAGATCCTCCTGATACAGCAGCCTGGTTTCCTCCCAAACCTTCTCCACCCGCATCTCCAGCTCCTCTAGTTCACAGATACGCTGCTCCACCTGAGAGGAGGAATATACAGAGGGATATCAGCCATTCGGAGTCATTTCTATTGTTGTTGATGTTTGATGTGCCAAACTACCTTCTCAGACATGAAGTTTCCGTCCTCAATCAGACGACTTCCTTTCTGTTTGACGGCCTGTGATTTGATTAGTTGTCTGTCAATCTGGACGCGATACTCATCATGCTTTTTAATGAGCTGTTCCAGGTCACTTCCCTCACCACTCTGAGGCTCCCCTCTCACCAGAGACAGCATCTCCTTCAGCCACGCCCTGGAACACAAGACAATGTGCAATCTTTAAAATACTGCTTCTTTGAAAGAGAAAGCTGGTAATCTGCTGGTAGGAACAAAGAGGTTGTTATTTTCATTTGTGCTTATATCTGGCAGAGTAGCTTTCTGGCACCTGCACACTCTTCTGTGCACATACATGGAAAGTGGAGTTGGGCACATGACCCCAGAACAGAGCGGGTGACAACAACTGACAACTGATATGAAACTGATGTCGTCAAACATCACATGAAAGGAAGACCTGGGGTGTAAAGCCGCTTGCAGATAAAAATTCTAAAGCAGTTTAATCCAATGTCAATGAGCTTTACCAACTGGACTCCACAGTGTAGTGATTTACACATTTGGCTAACACATGAAAGGTCCCTGGTTTGAGACCAGGCTGAAACACAAATACTTTGGGGGTTTGTATAGAAAAATAAAGCTAAACTTAATAATTACTTAATACTATTTGTAGTGTTTTTGAATTTTGGGTAGTGTGTGAATAATTTTTTTTTCCATTGACAGAACCTACATGAGTTCAGTCCACTGGGAAAGGTATTTCTGCACATCTTCTGCCTGGCCCAGTCTGGCCCGTCGTAGGGAGGCCTTGTCCTGGATACTGGTCCAGCAGTCCTCTAGGTCATCCAGCCGCTGAGTCACAGAGGACCTGGCCTGAGGCTGGGATTTGCTCAGTGTGCGACCTACTTCTCTACTCCTGGTTACTTCCTCAGAGATTCGAACCAGGTCCCTCTGATGGAAAAGACAGACAACGAGGCAGGAACATTCATTCAGCTGTCATGCATCCACCACTTAGCTTTGATGCAGTGTTTGGTGGACATTTCCTACCTCCAATGCTTCATGTTGACTCATCAGAGTCTGGATGGAATGCAGGTCGTGGCCCAGGTCCTCTGAGTCCAGTACTGCTTCCTTCTCAGCCATCCAGCCCTTCAGTTCTTCCACATCGTGGTTAAACTGATGAATCTCCCTTGCTGCCTGCAGATTCTGAAGGACACAGGACAGACCATCATTCTCACAACCTCTAACCCAGATCAACTCATCCAAAGGTAGCTTGATCTATCAGATCTATACCTGTTCTCTGGTCCTTATGCTACTGTTGAGCTCATCCCACAGCCTGCTGAGTGCATCATCCCTCCTGCGAGCCTGATCGTCTTGTTGCAGCCCTCGGCCAAGCTGCTGTACTGAGGTCAGTCGGCTGCGACCCAAACCGGAAACTTCTGAAACCAGAACCTCCAGCTTCTTCTGAAGGACCTATAGATGGAGAGAAGGGACAAAAAGCTAAGAAATGAATAAAGAGGGAGATATTAGCAGTTTGAGACCTAAGAGTTTCAGAAGATATACACCCTGGTAGAACATTGGTTTAATATTTACTACAAACTGACCATTTTCTCTATTTGTGTGCCAGTAAAGTCTCTTCCTTTTTAAGATTTTTTCAAGCCAAAAACTGATATGCTACAATAAATAAATATGAAACTAAACCCAAACAAATGCAATCAATATAACTTGGAGCCTCTGTTTTCATAAGTTTGAACAAACTTCCTGCTACCCTGAATTGGATAATAATAATAATAATGGATTGCATTTATATAGCGCTTTTCTAGGCACCCAAGGCGCTTTACAATTCCACTATTCATTCATTCTCACATTCACACACTGGTGCAGGCAAACCACGGTCGCCCAAGATAAGAAGATGGACAGATTTTTTAAAGTCCCGTCACTGATTCTACAGTTAGAAAAACTAGTTCAATAGGTGCTGTTATAGCTCATCTGGGTTTGAATCTACCACAGACCTTTCTCTGTGTCACATTATCCCTCTCCCAAATCACTCCCTGCTTACCTGTCTACTCTCTATACTTCTTAAAGCCCAAAACATAAAAAAAGAAATCACGAAAAAAGAAAACAAAATTTCAAATACAAAAAAATCCAATAATGGTTTTCCCATTAGTGGCTTCCCCCCCCCCCCCCCCCCCCCCCCCCCCCAAAAAAAGGGCCCTCCATAAAACTAATATTTATCACTGATTGAAGAAAACAGGAACAACCCCAGCTTTCCGGACTGTAGCCGGAGTGACAGAGAGTTCTGTTGAGCCGAGTACTCATTTAACGTTAACTAGCAATGACTTTATGAATTTCTACACAAATAAAAATTGGAGACATCATACAGATGCCCCACAATCCAACTCTTGGCATTTCAGCCACCTCCATTTTACTCAGCAGAGTATCAGGGCTTTAACACCTTGTGCCCCTCGGGGACCTTGGGGACATATTTGGAAAAAACAGCTGTAGTCAGAGAAATCAGATGAGCTGTTTATTTCCTGACAACCTGAGCATTACTGGAGCTTAGCTTCAGCTGGGCGCAGTCCAGAAGAGGGCTGCATGTTCATCCAGAATCACCTGATGTTTTGCTGGAATTGCCTGGGTAAGAGAGGTCAACTAAGGCAGATCAAGTCTTGTTCGGTGGGCTCACAAAACTCTTTCCAAACTCTTTTGGTTCAGCTCCTGACAGAGCCATAATCCGCTTGGCCTGTCAATATCTATCAGCCACAGTCCCACAAGCTAATAAAGCTGAATACGTCCACTGTCAGACACGGCTTATGCACCCTCACTACACATCTGGGGGGCCAGGTCTGTCCATTCCAGTGTCCTCAGTGGTCACTAGATGGTGAGCAACTAACAGCTCTGCTCCTGTCTCTGGACCGTTTCCCCGACCTGAAGGTGCAGAAAAGCAATGCTCTTGTGCACTGGTGAACCAACATACAGGCAACAAGCCAGAGTGATAAAAGTATACCCACCCCTGCCCGCTACCTCTCACTAAGGGAAACTAGAGTCCAGGCTTATTCCTGGACACTGGTTCCTAAACCCAAGCTGTGAATTGAGGCAAGCCTGACTATATCTATGGCGCACTAGCACAGGCTAGTTATTTATTTAACACCAGTTCACAACGACAGTCACCAACAACAGTCATTTTAAGTTGATCCCCTAAGAGCATCACTTGGCAAGAGTGGGAATGACAAACTCCTTTTTCACAGGAAGAGACTTCCAGCAGAAAAAGGCCAACCAGCTGCCATGACTGGTTAGTAGGTGAAGGGAAAGAGAAAAGCTAATGCCATGCAGTAGTGGTGTATAAACACATGAGGAGTGAAAATAAATGAGTACAGAACAAATTCTCAGTGTATGATGGGAAGTCACCCGGCAGACTGAGCTTATAACAGGATAACTAAGGGCTGGTTTAGGATCAACTGATCCAGCCCTGACTATAAGCATCATCAAAAAGAAAGTTGGAAATCTAATCTTACAACCCAAACTGGGAGCTAGTTTCACAGGAGCAGCAATTGATAGCTATGAAGCACAAGAAACCCATGATTATTTTTCTACGTGACTCACTTCCACATTCTCCAGATCTTGTCCACAGTCGGTGGACTCTACCATCGTTCTCTTGGAGGTCAGCCATGTTTGGAGTTCTTTAGCCTCTCTCTCATACACATAGAGACGGAGCTGATCTTCCAGAGCGGCACGACGGGATGCAGAAAGTCTGAGGAGCATCTCAAAACATTCAACGACAGCTGGGAGAGACTCACTGACCAGGTGGCTGAAAAACAGAAACATTCTTTTCTTTTAAGTTTCAAAATGTAAAAAAAAAAACCCAAGCAGAATGATGATACTGCATCGTACTACACACCGCTTTACCTCTTGGGGTGTCTAAGGTGTTGCAACGATGCACCGTTCTCCTGCAGCTTCTCCACTGTCCTCCTCTGGTTGTCCAGTTCTACAGCCACAGAGTCCAATTTCCTCAGCATAGCTTCCGTCACCTCCTCACTCCTCCCGCAGTCTCGAGACTCTAAACCCACCTGCTGCTCCTCTAACCACAGTTGGAGCTCTGAAACCTTCAAACACACAAAAATAGGCACATAACAGGTAAAGTTTTTTTTTTCTTTTACAGTTTTTTTTGTTGTGATTATATACATAACATAAAATAATGTCTTAAACCAGTCCAACTGTCCAAAAAAGGCTTGTTAGATTAGTTGTTGATTCTAAATTGACCGTGAGAGTACATGGTGTTCTGTCTCTTCCTGTGATAGTGACCTGCTCAGAGGGTAATTTGTACAATTGTATGACTTAAATCTTTTATATACAGTCAGCTACAGTGTTGCTAGTAATGAGCGGTTATACATAGGACTGGGTATTGTCACAGATTTCTAAAATGGATTTGATTTTCATCCACGAGGTTCTGATTCAATTCAATTTTGATTCAGACAGTCAGAAATATATTATTAAAGGTATTTCTGGCAAAATACATTTCTATTTAAATATCAATTCAGGATTTAACCGGTCACGGCTGATGACCGCGACCCCTCCCTGAGCCTAGTTCTGCCGGAGGTTTCTTCCTGTTAAAAGGGAGTTATGTTTGCTCATAGGGGGTCATATGATTGTTGGGTTTTTGTTTGTATGTAAAATTATAGGGTCTACCTTGCAATATAAAGCGCCTTGAGGCGAAGGCGCCACTTTTATTTTTTGAACAAGAGCAGCATAGCATGTTGATGGAGTCACAGTCGGTAACATTGCGGCATGGTCTGAGGATGTGAGTGATTACAGTCTGTGGTTTATGATACTTGAAACAAAACTTATTTTTCAGATATTTTATAATATATCTAAAAAGGGGGACCTTTATACGTTAAATCTCAGTTTTATGTCATGTGTCTGTTACCTCTGTGAGGAAGGCATGTATGCTGACTGCCTCCTGCAGTAGTTTCACTTTCTTCTCACCCTCTACCGTCAGCTTCTCATGCAGACTCTTTAAGTCCTCCAGACGCTCCCGGATATCGTGAGATGCAAAGTGTCGGCCCCTGACCTGAGAGAAGAACACATAAGGTTCCCGGATCATTTCTTAAACATTCCAGCTATAACAATGCCGAAATCAAAGAGATCCTTACCAGACTATGCCCCGCCTCCTGAACTGCTTGGACCAATGGCATGCGTCCAGAGATCTCCTGCATCAAGGTCTTTAAAAAATGATTTGCAAATTATTTTTTTCAATAAACACAACAAAAGTAACCCAAAACCTGGAACAATTTGAACCATAGATGCTATTTAATAACCTATGACCAGACCACTAAACAAGTAATCAAAGATGTCCTTAACTATAAAAACAATTGCAATTTGGAGCTACAAATAAAGTCCAGGAGGTTATAAATGTCTTATTAAAATTATGATGTCTGTAATAATGTGAATATTAATTAATTTAGATATGTTTTCTTCCTTCCTCACTGTCAGTAAACTCTGCAAGTGGTCACCTGGTGCTTGTGGAGCAGCTGCTGGCTACTGCTGAGGGAGCTGCCCAAGTCTTTGGCAGTGATGGAGGGCAGTCTGTCATTCAGCCAGGCCGTTTCCTCCTCCACATTTCTGTAGAACTGGAACAGGACTTGCCAGGCCTCCAAGTTCTCCTTACGTCTCTGCAGGGGCTGCGCCAGACTGTTGTACCTGTCAGAGTAAAGACCAACACCGGTGAAATACATTTCAAACATTTTTTTCTCATTTAGTGATATTTTAATTTTTATCACAGTTGTTATACCCTTGGAAGAGCATCAACCTCTTCCAAGTTTATAAAGAGACATGAGGAAGTCGGCTACATTATGTATACAACCAGATTTCTTCACAGTGCAAATGATCTACTGTTTACAAACCTGTTGATGGTGTGTGCCACTCTGGTCTGAATCTCCTCAGCCAGGAAGTTACCCTGAGAGTGGAAGCTCTTTGCTGTGTCCACCAGACCCTGATATATAAAATATATACATTTACATATACTTCATATATGCAGTGGATTTACAAAGCAAGCCGACATTTGTCACACTTTAGTGAATCTACAATGCTCTTTTTCCATGATGGTGGCAGGCAACTCTAGTGTGGCATGCCAGTTTGGAAACCAAAGAAGTATAAGTAAGGTTATTTTTCCCTTTAGACTTAAAACTGAGTTAAACATATAGTCATTAACATGAATAATGTGTCTCCACTAACATTTAGCTGATGTTAACAATATGGTGGGGTTTTTAAAATAAATTTCACATTAATGTTTGTTGTGAAGTAGGGTGGGCAATTGTCATGAGTGTGCTGTGTGGCAGGCAGGAGCTGCCACAAAGGTGATGAACTAAAAGAGGCAGCTTTATTTTGCTGTAAACACTGAGATACGGGATATATGTAAACATAACTTAAAACTGGAAACAAAGAACTATGAAGCTAGAAAACTAGGAACAGAGAAACTAGACTAGAACCACTAGGAGAAACGAGGACCATGGGAGAGACACGCAGCAATGTGGAATGACGCGACAACAGGCAGAGGACAACAGGGGACTAAATACACAAGGGATGGGAAACATAGCTGGAAGCTAACTGGCATAATGGGACAGGGAGGAAGCAAAAATGAATATACTAGACACAGGACACGGGAAACCCACAGACAGAGACTCAAGACGCAGCAATTGGGGAGACAGGAATAAACACAGAGACAAGACTGACTGACAGGAGAAGATTAGACTCAGAGGCAGGGAAAACTATGATCACTAAGAACCTTTTCGTCTGTTTTTTCTTTTAAATGCCTTGGTATTTCTTTGTGAAGCACTTTGTGATCTTTGTCTTGAAAGGTGGTATATAAATAAAATTTTACTTGCTTACTTACTAAGAGCTAGAAACTAAACAGAAACTAAATGATCGAATGAGAACTCAGAATTACAAGAAAACCGAACATGAAACAATCAGAGAATCTAGCCTAACTTAGAATATCATTTTAACCCGATTCACACAATCCATAGCATAAACCCTGGGACAAAGACCCAGGACCATGACGGCTATAATATCATTATAGAAGTAATCTAGTATGTAGCTTAGATATAATTAGTAATGAAAAAAAATCAAACTAAAAACTCAAAATTATGAGGATTTAAAACAACTAAGCATTATGTCCACCCTCGCGCTTGCACCTGGATTCGGTCTTGGTGTCCATCCATCTCCTCTTCCACCCCCTGCAGTTCCTTCAGCAGTCTGTTCACAGAGGGTAGGTCACTGCCACAGTCCTCATTGGCCAGCTCCCTCTCCACTGACGCCACGAACTGCTCCATGTCATCCAATGAACGCTGGAACTGCAATGCCTAAACACACAAAGGGCATTCAGAGAACTTTATGTGCCTCCCTACAATTCCAGGGCAATGAGCATGAAAGAAATCTTTAATGTTTTCTATGAAGATTTAGTTAAGGATTAAAGTTGAGTAGGTTTAAGTTGAAATTAAGTTATAGTTTTAAGGGCAACATTAAACATGACTGGGCAAGTACCTGGTAGGCCTCCTGCAGTCTAGTTTTCTTCTCCTTGCCGTTGTGGATCAGAGTATCCCAGCTGTCAGTCAGCTCTCTGAGTCGAGGTCGAACCTTTCCTTCAGCAGACAGAGACTCAGACAGCAGCTTCTCTCCTTCCTGGAAAGCACCCAATAGGCAACATTTTATATTCCCAATGGTGTAAACAAACAATAAAGTCTGAAATGTTAGCAAAATCTAAGAGAAGGTCTAAATAGGACAAAAATTCTGATGGGATAATCTTTTTGACACTTCTCAGGAATAAACCGTTAACTGTCCAGCCCAAGACATCTTGCAGCTAGAGCTGTAATCAGGGAAATACACAGACACTTAAGAAAATCCACCTTAGTGAGGGTTTCCACCCTGTAGCGGTTGCCGAGGATCTCTGCTTCAAAGCTCTGATGTTTTAACAGCTTTGCCTGAAGGTTGTTTGGTTCCCTCCAGTTTTCATCCAGTGCTATGGCGTTACGCTCATTCAGCCACACACATACCTGGAAAACACAAATTTGCTATAGACCCCTGAAGAACAATACAAATTAGGCTTCAGCAGAGTTCAGAAAGTTACCTGGTAGCTGCTGGACAAGAACTGCTGCAGCTGGAGGGATTGATCCAGAGCTTTGTAACGAGATCTACTCTGCCGCTGCAACTGACTCCGCCTGCGCAAACACAGCAGGTGAGCAAGCAGGAGTCAAAACATTATTTCCAGCTACAGTACTTGCTTTAATTGGAAAGTGTGTGGCTGAGATGTCTGATGACTACCTGGTGGTCAGTGCTTTGCTCTTTGCTCTGATGTTGTTGGCATCATAGTGCTTTTGTTGGATCATCTCCTGGGCCAGCTTCTCTACCTGGTCCAGCTGGTCTCCCTGAGCCTCCAGGGCTTCCTCAAACTGAATCTGCTTCCTCTGCAGTGTTTCTACCTCTGTCACTGAGCTCTGCAAAAAGAATAGGTTGCTTTCACAGCATAAGAGTACTTTCCTATATATGTATGATTCTGAAGCAAATCATCCGTACCCCGAGGTCCTGATTAGACAGGAAGGCTTCACTGTTGTTGAGCCAGCTCTCACATTGTTCTACAGAGGTCAGAAAGATCTGAAGGATACAGAGAAGAGCTCAGCAAAAGCTAATCTGACTGCTAAAGCTGTGTCTCATAGTTGTCTTATGTCTAACTACAAGAAGACACAAAATCCACCTTGCTAAGGTAGCTGAAACTTTTCAGTTATGTAAAGTAGCTCAATCATATGTGTCAATTGTGGTAAATGGACTGATTCTTATATAGCACTTTTCTACTCTCCCAGAGTACTCAAAGCACTCTACACAACATGCCACATTCATCCAATCACACAAGCACTGTCTGCTAAGGTTCTTAGTGCTTCCTAACTACCATTCATAGCAAATGTAGCATCGGGGAGAGCAATCTGGGGTTAGTATCTTGCCCAAGGATACTTGGCATGCAGACTGAAGGAGGATCAGTAGATGACCTGCCCTACCGCCTGAGCTGCAGTCACAGAACAGCCATACCACCCTGAGAACGCCCGATCTTGTCTGATCTCGTCAATTATATTAAGGATTATTCAGTGTAATGCTAAGAGGACCAGGTTAACTTACAATACATGAAATATATTTATTTTAATTAAATCTGAGATTTATTCAGCAAATTAATTTTGCAAATATACTTATAAATATGAATGAGACTATATTAATTCATTATTCACATCAAAAAGTCATATTAAATTATTTTGGGGGCCGCTGCTGTGTCACCTGTAGTGTACGGGCCTGCTCCAAGGTTATGTTACGGTTCAACCAGGCTCGGTCCAGTCCAGCTTTAGCTTCCTCTAGCTGGTTCAAAGCCTTTTGGATCTCTGACTTAGAGCTGTGACCAGACCGGATGAGACCCAGACCAAAGTCCCTGACAGAGTCGATGCGTTCAGCACGAGCGTCAATCTCCGTCTAAAAACAGCAACGTTTAAAATTGGCATTTACTTCATTAAGGTAGTAAAGTTTAAGTAAGCCACAGTGCTCACCCTCCAGTCCTGATGCTCCACAATGAGCCGGTCAGCCTCTGTTCTGGTCTTGGGAAGTCCCTTTTCTGCCATCTCACTGCTTTGTTTGAGACTCCACTCCAGCAGGAGGCGCTGGTTAGCCTTGAAAAGCTGCAACTGGTGAGCCTCCTGCAGCTTTTCTTTTCTGAAAAAGACCATTTCTTCTTGATTTTTTCCTGAGGGAGTTCTTCTGATCACTATCCATATTTTTGATTTTTACTAATGTAAAACACTGTTGGGCCTCTAAAAGTCCAGTGGTTAACATGTTGCATGCTTAGTGAGAGGGAAAAAAAGCCTTTAGCAGGTGTGTGGGCTTGTAGAAAGTTTGAGGGATACCTCGATGGCCTAGCTAGTTTAGACAGACCGAGCTTCAGCTAGTCCAGTACCTCTCATTACATACCACACCTGGAACAGTGTGCAACTACAGTCCCAACATGTTCCCATGATTTTAGACATGAGAATCCAGTATAGGAGTATGCTAAAGTGAAAACGCTTATCACAACCTGTCACCTAGCCCTCTGGCTAACACTCAGTGCGATGTGGCATGCTGTGTGGCTAGTGTTGGACGGGATTCCTGCACCCACCAGCAAAATGGATGAAACGATAAAACAACAGCTGCCTACACAGAGCTGCACCGAAAGACGAGCACAGGTAAAGACGGTGCTCTACCTGTGTGCTATGAATTGAAAAGTCAACCAAAAGAACCTCTCATATCTAAACTAACTAAACTAAACTCAATATCCAAGCTGCTCCCAGAACAACCCTGGAAAAAGTTGCTATGGATCAATGTGAGGGTAAGCACCAACACAACCTGATAATCACAGATTGCTACTCCGTGGTTTTGGAAATACCACACTTTCCATCAACAACAATCACACAGATAATTCAAAAGCTGCTCGGTAGCCTAGATAAAGTGGTGAGTGACAATCCTGCGAGGAATTCAAGGAATTTGCCAGACTGCTTGATTTTAGACAAGGTATAGAGATGGCAAAGAAAACATTGGCAAACTTCATTGGTGCCTACATAGTTATTTCACTGTTAATTACTAGATGCTCTGACCTTTGAAACTTTCAGCAATTAAAATAATTGAAATCACCGTTGCTTCTAATAGTAGATTAAAGTTACCTGTGTTTGAGTTCCTTGTCCAAAGTTTTCAGAGTCTTCTGGACTTCTTTCTGTTTGGTCTTCAGCTTGTCGCTCATCACTGACTGAGCACTCACATCACCCAACAAGCCTTCTTCCAGAGACTGATGAGACAGAAGTAAGTCAGTCATTTTAGTCATAGAGGTGGTAATTTGGCAAATGAGCTGGACTTATAAAACTGCATTTAGTTTTTTGATGAAAGATTAGACAAGATTAGATTCATCTGATTTTTGTTTCCATCTGTCAAGGTTTGCTTTTTTGTCTTGTTTTTAAATCTATTTAACATCTACTTGTGACCATCTTTGTGAACAGGTACCAAGCTTACATGCAAGCTTTCCAGTTACAATTCCTAAAGTCAAGAATGAACGTGTCAGTTGCAGCCTTGGGTGCCTCACCTTTGCTCTATCTTGGATAACTCCAGCCTCTCTCTCTATTTCCTCGTGGCGTCTAATCAGGTTTTCTACACTGTCCACATCGCAGCCACAATCCTGATCCTGCAGCAGCAGCATCTAAAGAGAGCGAGGAGGAACCTTTTCAAAATACCAACCAAGTTCCAAAAAAGTTGCAATGCTGGGTCAAATGTAAATAAAACAGAATGCAATGACTGGCAAATCTCATTAGCCCATATTTTATTCACAATAAAAAATAGAAAAGATGTTAAGATTCTGACTGGGAGTGACGAAGGACGGACAGGATTAAAGGTGAGTACATCAGCTCAGGTCCAGCATTTCAACACAGTTAGAACATTGCAATGTTTACCACTGTGCAGCATCCTGACTTCTTTTAACTACAGTCCATCTGGCAGCTGAGGAGACCATTTGCTGGAGTTTTAGATGAATGTTGTTTTCATGTTCCTTTGTGAATACTGTATGAGTTTGAGATTTTCAAATCACTGCATTCTGTTTTTGCTGACATTTTTCACAGTGTGCAATTTTTTACAGTGTAATAATTTTGTGTTTTAGAAGTGCAGCATCAAGGTTAAAAAAACAGTTGCCTGACCTTTTCATTAGCTCTGTCTCTGACCTCCTCCAGTTCTCTGATGAGACTGTGGACCACCAGAGCTTCTTCGAGCTGGTTCTTGTAATTATTCAGATCAACGTGAAATTTGCTCCACCTGGAGGAGAAGAACCACTTTGATGCATTATTTTGTTTGTGCGCTGGTCAACACTGTTGCCTCACAGCAAGAAAGTTCTGGGTTGAAATCCACCAGTCAGCTGGGGCCTTCTGTGAATGTTCTCCCTATAATTGCATGGGTACCCATGTAGGCACTTGTGTTAGCCTGTGACTGTGACAGACTTGTGACCTGTCCAGGATATGCCCTTCCTCTTGTGGAGCAGCTGGAATTAGCTCCAGCCCCACTGTGACCCTGATCTGGATGAGTGGGAAAAAAACACATGAGTGGAAGCGAGTGGAAGATCTTCAGACACGTTACCTTTCATTGAGCTGCTGCCTCCTCTTTGTCACAGTCACCAGTTCCTCAGCACTCTGTCTTTTTTCTAGTTTGGCTGCCAGTTTGTTGATGGCTTTGATATGAGCATCATCCACTGTCACGTCCTGCAGATTACAGATTTGGCTGTCACTTTTCAGACATATTAAAACAGTGTGGCTTGTGGTCAGTTTGAGCTATTCCTTCTATAATATCAGTAATGTTAGTCATGTTAAGCTCTTCATATCCTGTTTGAGGAGAACACTAGAGAGCAAAGCATTTAAAAGCAGTGTTCTTCATCTTCTCCCTGTTTGTGGTATATAGAGGCCCTGTCCGACTTTGCCATCAAAAGGTTGAGTCATCAAACACTGAGCTCTGTGTCTTGTGTAACTATCATTGCAGCCTAGCATAGCTGTAGTTTCTCGCAGCTCACGTTGGAACAACATAAGTTTACTTACCTTATCTTCACTTCCCCTGAACTCACTGAGCTTCTTCAGCAGCTGGACTCCATGTTCATAGTCCTTTCCAACATCTCCAACATTAATCATAACCTCCTGAAACACAGAGTCACAGACGTAAAGTAACAAATGTCCCCATGTTAACAGCAATGCACTTCCATCCATTTATCTGTGCTCTACCTTTTGTCTGATCCAGGCCTCCACCTCCTCCACCTTCTGGAGGTACTCCAGGAAGGCTCTGTTATCTTCCAGAGCTTTGCCACGGATGGCCACAGCCTTCTTCAGCTCTTCCCAGTGAAGCTCGAGTGTGGCTGCACTCTTCTTTACCTCTTTGGACCTCAGGTGAAGAGATACAAGTTCTTCCCCAGCCTAGAAGCAAAGAACAAAGCAGGCTGCATGTAGATGTTTGACACAAAGGCACAAAGCTGAAGACGCAATCTAACCAACACTGACAGGTTCACTAAATCATGTCTGTAAGTGGTAATTCTGAAAGGTAAATTAAAAAAAAGATCCATATTAACATTTCATCTTATCATCTCACCTCTTTGTGTCCAATCACGTCAAACAATCCTAAACCTAAAGTTAAGTGGCATTACTGCTATACATGTTTTCCACTTTTTTCCACTTGGAGTCAGATTTACTATTAGCTACATGGCAATATTAATTGTGTCTTTATTCAGCAATGTGCACACACAGTACTGTGCAACATGACCAGCTCTTGTGTTGTTGTTTTTTTGTTTTGTTTTGTTTTGTTTTGGGGGGGGGGGGGGGGGGGGGGGGGTTGTGTTCACAAAGCTATTCTTTTAGCAGATTACTTACACCTTCAGCAGGTCTGTTCATGTTAGTTATTACTGAAATGAAATCTGCTCATATGTTTGCACGTTTTTAGTAGATCACTCCCAGATCTTTTCACTCCCGCTGAATCTTTTCTGTTATTGTGGTTTCATATTAATTTGCCCTACTGCTGGCCCTCGAGCTGTTCTTACCAAAAGTACATTACTGATGATCTCATGGTGAGACAGGATTTCAGCCTCAAACACCTGATGTTTCTGCAGGAGTTTCATCTTGGTTTGCAGGTTGCTGAGGTCAGCTTTACTGTCCTCTGCCATCTTCTGCATCCGCTCAGACACCCACTCCTCTGCCTGACGCACAGAAACAGAAGTAGATGGACGGTTAAACAGTGTTATAAACAGAGAATTGAACTGGAAATCAGACCTGAGTTTTTTCATTTGTCAGTTATCGTCAATCACACCTTATTTTTTAACACTGTAAAAACCTTAAAGATATTTGGGGATCCAGCTACCAAACATTGCCCAGTGTTCTGACTGGTTAGCAAGTTACCTCTGCGACATCTCGGTTGAAAATGCACAGACGCCTGGAAAGCTCCAGCTCTTCCCCACGTTTGGCAGAAAGCTCTTTAATTTTCTCTCGTCTCTGGAGGAGAGCTTTAAGTCTGGTTTTGACTTGTCCGCTCTTCTTTTTGCTCAGCTGTTTCCTCAGACGTTCAGCCAACTCCTTCAGAGATGACAGCTGGAACAGAGAGCGGGAAGTGTAGATTTAAATGAGCAGGGGCTCAACCAAGGTAGAAAGTGGTAATTACTATAAAATGTAGAGTATTATCATTCACTCTACCTCAGCATGTCACTAAATGGTTTAGTTTTTCCAATTGACTTTAAAGAAGCTGTGCATTTTGTTTTAACTGTAGGGGAAAGGACCAACCCTCAGAAGGAGTACAGACCTTGTCCTCCTGCGAGCTGAGCAGCTTCTCAAAAGCTTCATGGCGTTTGATCAAACCTTCTGTCTCATCCACAGTATTTCCCAGAGTGCTGTTCTTCAGCAGGATCTGTGGAGACATGACAGAAGTTTTCACCATCAATGGTATCATTATTTTGCAGGGTTTTTTTCTTGAACAAATACAGCAGGTGTACCTCCTGTGAGTTGGACATCTTCTCCATGCTGTTGACGTCTCTGTAGAAGATCTGCTCCAGGTGAACAGTTTCTAACCAGCTCTGTTTCTTCTTCCAGTTCTCCTCCAGTTTTTCTCTCTCTGACTGGAGAGCGTCCATCTTCTCCAACACCTAAGAGAATCATCACCCAACAAAAAGTCTAATTTCTCTGACTAGACTGTGTCAATGTCTACCTTACAACAGTGGGGAAAAAAAATTCAGATTCATCTCATCTTAAGGTTAAGCTCTTTTTTAAAGAGCTGTTATCCCTTGTTATCCCAGGACCCGAACCCCCTCCTCACCCTGGGATAACAAACTCTTTCTATACTTATCAAACATGGACTTCATTAATAGGTAAATGGTAACCGTAACTTTATGATTATTTCTGAAATCAATCAGAATATGACTCTAGGCCACAACAGATGAGCTTAATGATTAAAGCCAAGCTGATCTCCAGAGATGAGTTTGCTTCAGCATCCTAAATCCTTTCATGCACACAATGTGTTTTGGACAGTGCTTGAAGGGTACAATGAAGTTGTGATTTTCTGTATTTTGCAGCTGTATTTTTTAATCTGCTTTCTGGTCTTGCAGACTTTTCTTTCTTTTATTTTCTGTTTGTATTCCATAAAATGAGAAAAGTGCCATATAGCTATCCCCAGAGTCTCCAAAATCTTACTTCTCCTCCTTACCTCCTTCTGGTTGCTTTTGTCCTGTGTCTGCAGCTCTTCTCCCATGTCCAGAGCTTGCTGGTAGGTCTCCTGTCTTGCCTCCATCTCAGCCCATAACTGCTGATGTTGAGCCAGCTGGAGGTCAGCGGTAGCCACATCACTGATGCTTTCCTCAACTGCCATTGCACTGATCAGCTGGCTGCACCACAGGAAGTAGTCTTGCACCTGAAGAAGAAGAGTGGGGAAGATGACAGAAGTAAGCTCATTGTTGGGGACAAAATCCAAATGGATAAAATTCCCCTTATACCTAAATACACTTGAAAAACCTCCACAAAAAGATGCAAAACATCTACTGAACAACTCAAGGAAGTACTACTTTAGACTTTCAGACCTGCATCCTGTATCTATCTGTCCTCACCATGCTAAGGAATTGATATCGCTGGGAAGCCCGCTTGAGCTCCTCTTCTCTCTTCTCAGCAAGAAGTCGCAGCTCCTCCCACCGTTCCACCACCTCGTCCTGCACTTTCTGTAGGCGAACACTCAGTTCGGGCGTGCAAAGCTCCAGGACAGAGTCAACAGAGTCCAGCTGCTCTTGAAACTATAGAAATGAAAGAGATAAGATACATTAAGATGTCTCATTCCAGCCAATGGCACTTTGTCATTTTGTCAGACAGCATCTTCCACTCTGTCTTATTGAGCTCATCATCAGTGAGTATTGAACAGATTTTCCTTCTGCTACATTTCTATAGTAATGATGTCAGAAATGCCGCCCTTCAGAGTGATTTTATGTATCACTGGGCAGAAAAATACATTCTGTAGGTTAGACTGACTGTAAACCACTTTAGAAATGCTCCCTAGCCTGTTAACAACCCATAAGAGACTGTTTCCATGGTGATCTTTTCATTTAAGCTGAATCAGATGTTAAACATCTTTTCTTAACTATATGATGTCCTTGGTCAACAAATTTAGCACTTTATCACCTGTTCCTCTGTGGTGGCAAGCTCAAGGAGCAGGGCCTCATGTTTCCTCAGCTGTGACGTCACTCCATGCAAATCCTTTGCCACATCGTCAGGGATGCTTTTGTGTCGCTCCTACAGAGAGAGACAGGAACAGAAGTTTTAAGTGTTGCACAGGGGACCATCAATAACATAATCGATAAAAAAAACATTATCCCATAAAGTAGAAAATGACAGATGTGTAGTGTAACTGTGAAATAGGATTCAGCTGTGTCGAGTGGTTTTTAGTCTGTTAGCTACTAATAATCAACAGACACTGTATGTCTATCCTTGTGTTGCAACCATACCATTTATTGATGTAGATTGATAACCAGACTTACTTGATGCTCACATTTCATGTATAGTCTATGATCTGGACTTTTAATCTTCCTTCTGTTCTTTGTACTTCAGATACAATGACAAATAGATGAAGTGAAATTCTTTACAGCTGTGTCTATGTTGCTGGATGGGGTTTAGTTTTTGTACACCATAGCGTTTCTATAAATGCAATCTCTTTTGCACCTTTCAAACTTTTACAGCTCCAGCTGTCAGCTCCCTCCCACCTCCATGTTTCTTGGCCTGTTCTCATTGTGGTTTACTGAGGCGGGGCTGGTTAGGTTCGTGCCAAACAAGCTAAACGCTTTATATTTGTGTGATCTGAATGATATCTCAAAGTTTAGCACTGCAGTGTTTTCCTTCTTTGGTTCCATCTATAGATGTACACTTTATCTCCCATCTTTCACAGATAATCCTAAAACCAAATCAGAATGTCTTATTTTCTATAATAATTTAGGGGAGGACAGCCAGTCCCCTTCCTCTTTTTAACAGTTCTTCATTCTTCTGAACTGAACTGAACTGAATGAGCGTGCTTCTGATGGGTGTGCTGTCTTCCATCTTCCATTTTATATTTCCATATTTCAATGCCATAATCCATTCATGGGATCTGATGTCTTCAAAGTAATTAGATCTAAACCCAGCTGACATGTCTAGGAGTCAGACAGCAGTTTCTACATGAACATAGCTACCTGGATGAGAGTTAGCGCATCACTCAGGTCTTGGTAAAAGCGGTGACATTCCTCAGCTTTCTGTAGCTGATCCTGACGCTCCTTGGCCAAGCTTTTCAAATCTTCCCAGGATGCACTGCAGAAACATAAATATCAAAACTAACATAAGGTGGACAAAGAGCGATTCAAAGGACCCCTATGAGTGGAAGATCGAGGGAACAGTTCACCCTTCCCGGGATAGGGTTACCAGGGCCCCGCCTTAGAACCAGACAAGGGCAGGGTGCCCGAGGGCAAGTGTCTTAGCCCTGGCCTGGCCAGGAAAAAGGGATATGGGCCCACCACCCGCCAGAGGCACCGTAGGGTCGGGTGCAAATGTGTGTTGGGTGGCGGCCAGGAGCAGAGGCCCTGGTGGACCGATCCCAGTCTACCGAGACTAGCGATTGGGACATGGCATGTCACCTCTCTGGTGGGGAAGGAGCCTGAGTTATGTGTGAGATACCAGCTAGATATAGTCGGGCTCATCCCAACACACAGCTTGGGCCCTGGCCAAGGTCAGTGATTGATTTTGTAAACGTATCATCAGACCTGCAGTCATATTTTCTGGACACAAGAGAGGGGCTGAGCTGTCAACTGACCACCAACTGGTGGTGAGTTGGATCAGGTGGCGGGGGAGGATTATGGACAGACCTGGCACACCTAAATATATAGTGAGGGTCTGCTGAGAACGCCTTAGGCCCCAGTCCACGAGATCTTCAACTCACACCTCCGGCAGAGCTTCAACAGCATTCAGAGAGATACTGGGGACAACCCCAGATAAGCGGAAGAAGATGAATGGATGGACGGACACAGATAAAAACTGCTTACTGAAACGCAAAACCAACAATTTCAGCATTTAAGACAAACAAGAAAAGGAATAGGATGCCTCACAGATAAAATAACTGACTCACTACTGTGGCTGTGTGATTACCTAAGCTGCTGCAGAGTGTCTTTGATTGCAGAGCTCTGTGGGTGTTTGTTGTGGATCAGCTGAACAGCCAGGTTTCTGCAGTTCTGTAGTCTCTCCTCGCCAACCTCCAGCTTCTTCAGGAAGCCTTCAAACTTCCCTCGAACCAACTGCAAGCATAATCCACAGACACACAACTCTACAGCTACCTTCAGCCTCCAAAAACACACTAGAATTAATATTTACAATCATTGTGCAATGAAATGTAACCTGAACATGCTGATAATCATTGCCCAGGTCCTGAGACTCAGCTGTTTGTCTCTGCTGGTTCATCCAGTCCTCCAGCTCTGAAGACTCTCGCCTGAATTCATGGAGCTGAAGGACCTCCTTCAGCTTCTGACCCCTAACAGGAGACATTAGGGTGGTCAGTCACACAAGTACACAGACACAATAAAAAAGCCAACAATAAAACCGCTAAGTCAGAGACAGATCATCTGAACTAATATCATTTTGTTTGGAGAAAAATGATATAAATCACCTAGAAGCAGGTCAAGATATTAAAGATCAGCACTTTACTGTATAAGTCTTTCTCTCTGTCACATACGTATGTTCTTTCTACATTTTTTGTAATTAACAACTGCCTTATGTAAATATTGCACTTTTTCCAAACAAAAAAAAGGAAAAAAAGAAGAAAAAAACACAGTAAATAGATAAACAAACAACGATTAGGAAAAATATCACGAAAGAGAGAGACTCAAAAAACAATCTGTGAGAGAAAAGCAGAGAAAGTAATCCAACAATATGAGTGTGTGCTCACCTGAGTCCAGCCTGGTGCTGCAGCTGCTGGTTCAGGCTGCTGATTCGACTGTAGGGTCTGCTGAGCTCCTCCAGGCTCCAGTTCTGAATGGCCTGCTCTACCTGGTCTCCTAATGCCTCTACTTCAGCTTCCAACACCTCCAGTTGTCCTTCCAGCACCTGCACGAACACAAGGACACTGTTTACTGATTCTGTTGTTGTACAATCTGCACGCTGTTCTTTGATTTCTTCGTCAGGAATCGATAGGGGAATCATATGAGGTCCTTTTCCGACTAAGCAAAGTGTACACAGTGAGAGTGTGTGATATACCTGGTGTTTAGTAATGAGGCTTTGTGTGGCCAGCTGGTTTTTGCCATAGTCGTCGATGTTCACCAGACTGAGCATCTCTGCGAGTCTGGACTCCAGCTCTGAGCAGTCCAACAGCAGCTAGAGATGAGGCACACACAGAAAATGTAGCAGTTTATGTTTTGTTTTGGTTGGGTTTAGCATAAAATACTTCAAAATTTAACTCTAAATGACCAGTTAGACAGCTGCAGAACTAAGTGTCTTACTTAAAAGTATTTTGATGATGGAGTGTCAGTATCAGACTTTCACTTCCCTCCAATATATAATATCCTTGTCCATCTCACCTGTTCTCTGGTAATAGCCTTGCTGAGGTGAGCTGCTCTCTTTTTGCAGGCATCCTCAAGCTCCTCCCACTCTGTATTGAGGTGGTCGCACCTGCAAAACAGCAGAAATTTACACTGCTCCACAAAGCCAGAACACATTTGGTCCAAACTGAAACCGTACTTATTACAGATCACTTGAACTGTACAGACAAATACCTTCTCAAAGTTGTGTCAAGTGCCCAGCTATATAACATAACCCCTCCCAAAAATTATGAAACATTTGCATACATTGGAGCCAATGGCATCTTTGCAGTCTAAAAATCCAAAATCCTACATTTAGAGAAAGGACCAGTTTCTCTCATGGAATTGGTCGTTTTAATGTCATTAAATTTAAATTTATTCCTTCAGATCAGTGTGCTGGGTTTTGAAAACAATCCCATCTTTGCATCAGTGTTAGGCCTCAAAGACAGGAGTGATTACCAAGCTATTTGGACAAGATCATTCAATGGTGTCTATTTTGTTCTCATTATTTGGTGGACTAAGGTAATGTGTTTGATAATGTTTTATCAATTTTATTATATTATAACTTATTCTTTAACATACCATTTTCCTTGTCTAATTAAATGCTTATTTTGTGATGGTTTCTAGTTTTAATGCATTTTATAAGCAATGTCAGCGTAAGATAGATTCACTACAATGCACCAATGCACATGAAACTTTTTTTTGATGACAAAAAAAAACAACCACACCTCTGCAGCACCGCCTCTCTTTCTGACTTGTTGGATTTGGCTAGGCTGCGCCCTTTCTTCAGAATGTGGTTCAGGTGTTTTCTATGTGCATTCACTTCGGCCTGCAGCTCCTGGGTTAACACACGAGTACATGAGCAAATGTTAAGTAAAACACAGCCCTGTGAATGTGTCAAATCACTTGAGTCCATTGTAATTCCAACTGAGCTCTCAGCTCAGTTAACAAATGAAGGAAAAGGGGAGGTTTTATAGATAAAGAACTGCAACCCAGCTCGTGCCTTGTGTTTCTGCATGAGGCTGAGGGCCCCAGCCAGAGATTTGTCATATCCTGTAGATCCAGAGGCAGGAACATGCTCAGAGATCCAGTTGAGCTCAAGATCCACATCATGATAAAATCCAAACAACGACACAGATGCCTCCAGTTGTGCTCGACGCTCGTCCAGAGGTTTCTGCAGGGACTTGAATCTGCCACACAGAGGTTATAAAGTCAAGATGATGATAACCTAAAGTGAGCACTGGACTATATTTATGTTATTACTTTTTAATTACACACAGAATAAAATACCCCAAAGGAGACAATGACAGATAAAACCTGAAGTGACATAGGAAATTGTATTCTATGTATCTGTGTCTTTCAGATTTTGTCTCCGTGTGAGCGTCCTTGTCATCCACTTTTATTTTTGTTGTTATTTTGCCTTTTGTCGTTTTACTTCAACAGATCGTTTTCTTAGCTGAGACACCCTGACCTGATCTTGTTTGTACTCCTTTCTTTTCTTCACCATGCACTTGGTTTTATATGCACTGAAGTTACTCTAAATGCAATAAATGCAAATATCTATTTGTTTGAAGATTCAAAGTAACTTACAAAGTGAGATAGGCGTCTGTCTCCTGGAGGATCCTTTGAGAGTCAAAGTGGTTGGAAGCGAGGTGTTTGGCCCTGCTCACAATAGAGTTGATCTTCTCTGCCAGTTCCTTGGCCTCCTGCTCCAGCTGCTGATGCTCCTGCATGAGCACACACACACAAAGTACTCACTGATGTCTAACTGTAAAACCCAGTGTCATTAAATCAATGCAGGCCTGTCCTCACCTTCAGCAACTGTCGACTGGAGCGCAGGTCGTGACCTTTGGCAGCATTGTTTAGCATCCACTGGATGGCCTCAATCTTCAGCTTGGCATCCTGTGGAGGAAAAGTACAAGATTTTTCTGAGAATGAAGCTCTGTTTGGACAGCAATTACTTCTCCTGGGAAGGATGGTCTTTAATTTTTTACTCCAGTTGACCTCTAAAATTAGTGTAAATTTAAATTTGGCCAGAAACTATGAACTGTATATAAAAGACAGGGGTCAGTTATAGTGTCACCTAAAGGCTTGTGAAGTCTCAAAGTTAAGCTGTGTTCTTCTTGCTTTTTTGGGAGCCAGTGGTGAGCATATTTGAGGCATACAAGAGGCTGGGGTGTAAAGTTATCAATTAATGCAGGTAGGCTAGGTTGGCAAAGTGCATTCATACATATATTAGTGCTAATTAACTGATTACCTAGCATTAATAAATGCTACAATCTCACAAATCAAGACTGAAGTACAAACTTCTTGGATGGGCTACACAGACAGCATTATTTGTCTGGTAATTTCCTCAAAAAGCCATAAAAGGCACCAACATCACTGAACTGGACCACACAAACGTCTTATCCAGTTTCTCCATCAGTAGTTTACCTGCAAAAGCTCCATCAGCTGCTCCTGCTGCCCCGCCTGTCTCAGCCTGTCCCCCCTGTCAGCCATCTTGTCTTGTAGTCTTTTCCACCGACTCGTGAGCTGAGAAGACTTCCTGCTGATGCTCTGACTGTTGTAGTGCTCTTCAGCAATCATCTCCTCTCCCAGCTTATCACAAACACACACATATGTACTGAAAGTGACATCTCACCAAAGTGCAAGTCGTCTTTTCAATATGCAACTGTGCATGTGTTGCCAGAGTCACTGTCAAACACTTGTTGTTTCCTCTACAGAAGTCATCATGCTGGGTGAAAAGTTAGAGGTGTTTTACCTGAACAAGTCTATCCAACCAGACTTGGTTGGCCTGCATCTCCTTCTCAGCCGCTTCATGTTTCTTCAGCTTCCAGAGGATGTTTGTGGGGTCTCGGTAGGACTCGTCTTCTGCCACCTTAAACTTCTCCTCCATCCACAACAGCAGCTCATCCGCATCTCTTTGGAACTCCTGCCACACGAAACACCAGGCAAATTCACCCTTATAATTATTATTAAAGAACTTATAACATTCATCTGAGCGCTCTCCTGTAGATATTATGATCAGTGCAGGTACTCGACACAATAAACAACATAAAGTAAAGTATGTTTTCTTGTTTTTAGCATTTTGACAATAGTACTTGGTATTTCTTGGAGTCCAGCAGTAGGTTCCTCCTCTTCCTGCAGCTCTCTTTCAGCCTCCTGTTGGCTTTTTGGATGCTCCTGCTCCGTTCCTTAATGCTGTAAGAAAAACATTGAGGTTTTAAAGATTGGTGACGCAGTTTATTTTAAGGTTATTGACTTGAACATATTGGTTGTTAGAGGGACAATTTAACTAATAATATAAACAGTTCCCCGCCATCTGCCTGAGAAGATGATTGGCATGACCCCTCACAAGCCATTTAATCAAAGTAGCAGAGATGGTATACATGTGGTGTAATTTATTTGACAGCTAGATGGCACGGTTTCATGTCGTATGGAAAAGAAACAGCCTTGGTGCTCTGCAAACTGTGTGCATACTGCATCAAAGCTTTCCTGTTAGGTTGAAGTAGCAAGCAGATGAGCTTAGATTTGCATTATGCTAATTTTGCAGTGATGTGTGTTCTACTTGTAGAACGATTTACAAACAGAGTGATAGTACCCAATTCATAGAACCAATTCTATTTATCCCTAACTTCTTCTACTCTTATTTCTTTAGTCCCACCCACCCTGTTAAAACCTTCTGTATGCTGGGAACAGTCCATGAGAAGAAAGTTGGCATAAAGGGAACTAAATCAGCTTGTTTACATGGATGAATGTCGGGACTATGCCATGGCTCAGTATATGATAAATAGGTTTAAGATTAGACAAAGAAGGATTTTAAAAAAAAGCAAAATATGCAAAGTTACTCCAGTACAGCATAAGAATTAAATTATGGAGTTGACAGCCCACTTTATGGAACAATTTCTGCTGTGTTTTCTTACTGTATTGAAGCAAAGTGCTGCTGGTCGATAAGCTCCTTGCTGCGCTCAGCGAATTTATCCACTCTTTGATCCAAAGCCATAAGAAGACTTTCAAGTTCATCTTGTCGCCCCAGTAGACTGTGCACACTGTCTACCGAGTCCTGCATCAATAAATGTAATCATTATTTTGACATTTTTATGATAGAACATCCTATTTATAATCTTTACTTATAGCAATTTCACAGATTTCTATAAATACTTATTTAGGATTCAAATTTAAGGGTAACATTTCAAGGAGCTGGACCATGTAAAAAGGTGAGAAATGAGCACCCTCACCCCAAGATCTTGGACTTTTAGTCGGGCTTCATGTCCAGACAATGCTGCTTCAATCCGGTCTCCCTCTTGGTTCAGCCTCTGGAGCTCCACACCCTGCTCCAAATGCTTCTTTCTACTAGCCCACAGCGTCTCCAGCCTACTCCTTTCAGCACTGAGATTATCAAGGATTTGTTGGATGTCAACACCGCCTATTTTCCCATTGGATGATCCCTGCAGCAGAGATTTCCCTAAGTTCTCCATCTCCTTCAGCCTGGCAAAAACACACACAGTGGGAGAGACACAGTCCACTTAAATGATGATGTCCATGAGCCAATCTTCTCAATCCCTTTGTCAGAAGGGGATAGAAATGGCTTTCATTATGGACAAGCGTTATGGTAGTTAAAAAAAATACGTGCACAGGATTAATGATTTGAACATTCTTTAGCATAATTTTTAATCATAATAATTTTCATCATAATTTTTTTAAATTCCTATTAACCACTGCTAAAACACTTTGCATTTAAATTTACTGATGCTGCAGATTTAATTTATTTCGAATTAAATAGAATTAAATGAATGCAATTCAATGAATGGAACAACAACACACTAAGCACTGAATGCTGTGCACAGTTTCTGCTATTTACCTGCTCCTCTGTGTCTCCATTTCTAGTTGCAGCTCCTGGTGTTGCTCCAGCAGCGTGACAGCCGAGGCCACATCGCTCGCTGTCTCCTCCTGCAGGAGCCGTTCCTGAACTGAACCCCCCCAGCGCTCTAGCTCCTTGGCCTCCTGCTGGAAACTTTGCAGCCTGCGGGCCTCCTCCAGTTGGTGCTGTCTGTCTGATGCTTGACATTTCACCTGTACAAAAATGTATTTTTTTTTAGTTTGTAGTTTTATTTTAGATTTTTTTACTCAAAACATTTAATAATAATATAACAATAATAAAACAGTAACAGCCTCTGAGTCTGTGTTCATCAGAATATCAAACCTAATTATAATGACCCAAACGCTGTACCTTTTCAGTCTTATACCAGCTGCTTTGTACATACAAAAAATAAGAGATCTTCACTTTTATTAATAAAATAATGATGTCGAGTATGTCAGTGTCAATGCAAATCAACACGAAATGTTGCAAGCACAAAAGAGATGTTCTGTAGGAACACAGACTGAAGTTTGAACACCTTCACTCTTGGCTACTACACTCCAGTCAGTCTAAAACAAAGAAGGAAAATGTCACCTGATCCAGCAGAGCCTCCAAACCTCGAACCTCCTCCATAATGGCCGCACTCTCTGCCGGACTGCAGTCCTGCTTCCTGTAACACAGGATGTGAGCAAATTGAGTGGAGATGAATGGAGATGTACTCCACCGTGAAGTTTCTTTAGAAAAAACACTTTTAGCTAGAAGTTCATGTAAAGTGTTTTAACTTTGAAACCTTTCAGACTAATGCAGCTCTGTGTTATTCGTAATGTAAATTAAGATACCATTATCATCTGTAATAGATATTTGGAGAGCGGTGAACACATGAACACATCAAAGCCCATGTACCAAGGTACAGACCAGTGTAGGCCAATCCATGAGCCCATTCATGTGAAAGTAATTCACAAAACTATTCTCAGGAAAACTGCAGCTACCTTCAGTGTCACGTCTATGGCTCTTTTAATTTCCTTTATATACATATATCACATCACTGATGAATCATTATGAACATCAAATACAAAACAACAATGACTTATTTCTATCAAATTACAACACACATTTCTAAAATTATTATTATTGATTGTTTGATTGATTGATTGGTTGGTTGCTTAACATATTTGTAACCATCAATTACTTTTAAAGTGTTTTTGATTAAATTAAGTACTACTGAGACAACTGCAGAACACCTCAAAATCCCACAGACTATATCAGACCATACATCTTTGCAACGCTTTTCAGGTAAGCAATCTTCCCCTCAAGCATCTTGATGTCTCTAAGGGCCCGAATCTGGTTCTTCTCCTCAGCAAGCAGAGTGAAGGGGGTGCAGCCCACGTCCACTTCGTCAAGCTGGGACAGCTCACCCTGCAGCTGAGCCTTAGCCTCCTCGCAGCTATGCAGGAAGGACTGCACATCTGCCGTACTCAGCAGCTCCTTTCCTTTGTCATCCTTCAGCTGCTGAATCCGATCCCACCTGCAACACACCCAGAACCCAGAACTATCACACAGTTGTCACACAGTCATCAGGAGCTTCTGGCGCCCCAAAACTGTCCAAAATGCTGTCCTGTACTCAACCTACAGCCCAGGCACTTTATTATAGCATGTTGCTATAATAGCAAGCCGTTGTTACTGGGTCCTTCACTGTTGTCATTTTAATAACAGTAACAATGAGACATCACTTTTTCACAGGATCTAGTTTGTGTATCTGGGTCCTTGTGCTGATTTGAGTGATTTGGACTTTTTTTGCACCTTTTGGAAACACTCCTCTTTCTGGATTGGATTTCTTTCTGTTTACTGTGCTGGCTCTTCACCAGCTCGTCTGCCATTTTGATGATATCGTCCAGCTGACCTCGTCCGCTCGCTAACTCAGTCAGAAAGTTCTAAAACAGAAAGTCAAGGGTGAGTCAAAGTATTCAGATATTTTATGAATCTGAGTTTGTCTGAGTTTATTCTGAAGAAGTGAAAATAAAAAAAATCAGGCCTCTTAAATATGTCCAAAAGTCAGAAAAAATCTCAAATTAATCATTTAAAAAAGCAACAAAAAAAAGTTGTTGTTTGGGTGAAAATCACTGAAACGAAAGATTGATGCTACAGAAGAAAATCAGTGAAAACTCAGTGGCACTTAATATGAACTGCTGCCTTATCAGATGTATTCTACCTAAAGCCACATTTTTTCATTTCTGATTAACCTACAGAAGTGACAATTGGAAGCCAGTATTTACCCTGTGATTTTCTGGCTTTAGAGGTTAAAAGTTTCTCCTTCCCAATAAATAATATGATTTATGAGCTTAACTTAAGGTTGATCTTCATCTACAAATCTGTTGGTATCAGAATCCATCTAGCCAGCTTCGACAACACCATGTGCTATTATTTACTCATTTATAAGTAAACCCACAAGGCTAAATTTCCCACCATCAGCAAAAGGAAACACCTGACTGCTGTTACAGTTTATGCTGAGATCTTAACTGAACAAAATGATGGGCTGTGACGTAGTCTTAATATTTTTTAAGAGATGCATTTAAGGATTAAACAAATTAGAAAAATCATGAGGTATTGGGACATTTGTTTCACCCAGATGAGTTGATCCCCTGTTTTCAGTTTGTAGGATAAGTCTTGTACGATATGTTTGGAAATATTTTTCTGGAGAAGTCTTCACCTCATATTTGGCCTGAACCACTGCTAGATTGTCACCATCAGTGCTGAAGGTGTTGAGGATGTTCTCCTTATCCTCCATCCATGACTCAAACTCATGGCAGCTGTTGTAAAATCGATGAAGACGCAGTATCTCCTCCAGGCTCTTTGTCTTTGTCTGAAAACCAATATAAATATAAATCTGATTTTAGAATACAGCTACTCTGAATGTCCTTTTCTGTATAATAATCTGTCATCTTAATACAACCTCCCACATAACTAAGTAAACAGTTTATATTCTGTATACTGCTCCTTTCTCTCACCTTCACCAGGTTGTACAAGAAATTGTACTCTTGGTCCAACCTGCCCTGTGTGCTCTCCACAGTATCTCTCTGGTACTCGGGGTCTGGCAGTAATGTGGTTTGGATCTCAGCTGTGCCGCGACGCATAGAGCGTTTTCGCCTTGGACGACTCAGTTTCTTGCTTGAGCTTTCTGGCATATCATTGGCTGAGGCAGGTGGAGTGGGTGGAGGAACCTGAAGAGGGTGTGATAAAGTTATTGACACTTTAAAAAAATACATAATAATTTATTTTCACACTGCCCACTAACAAAGCATGTCCACTAACGAGATGTGATATTTTCATAATCTGACCAAAGAACTGGTTCAGTATTGATCATACACTGGATGGCAGCATATTCAGGTAGGTTTTGGGAATGGACTGCTGGTTTCCTCCACTGTCTCTGGCCACAACTCTGTCTCCATCCGGCTCACTGCTGACGATGGTCACAATCTCATTGCGGTCCCACGGAAACTGACCTGAAATCAGATTAGTTTATACTTTACATTTCAATAAAGTATCTACTATGTGTTTTTCTGTTGTGTGATTTCAGATATAGCCCATGTCTGTTCATCACAACACACTTGGCTACATTTTAGAAATGCAAAAATGAAAACAGTTACAATTTACATAATCTGCTTTTCCTTATTTTCTGTCATCATTTTTTTTAGCACAGATTACTGCTCTTCATAGTAAACCACAGAGTAAACCTGTGTTAACCTGGCCTGTGTTACAGAAAATAGCGAATTGGAGTAAAGCCACTTTCAGACATGGTTAATAGAGAAGGACATAATGCATGATATTTTTCCTCTTAAATTGGCCTGTTATCTGGTCCTCTCTGTAAACAAGAGCATCTCTATAAATTTGCCTAAATATTTAATGAATATTTTTTATGTGACTTGGTCTGACCTGAGTAAGATTTCTGTTTTAAGAGAAAAATGGGCATTCTGTATCAAAATGAGAAATGAAATAACACAGTGTAGTGCTGGCAGATTATTTAGTGCAGAATATAGGCTTGTGTTTTCATGTATGAGTAGCAGTCACTCCTTATCATGCTATGCAACACAACAGTGACACTAAGTACTCCAGTACCTCTGCTGTATCTGAAGCGGACTTTGGCCTTGATTTCCTCTTTCTGAGGGGGGATGCTTACAGGGCCCTTCCCACCTCTGGTACTGGATAGTGAGGTTCGTGCTCCTTGCCACTCCTTCTCCTCTTCCCCAGAGGAATCGCTATATTGGATCATCTTGCCTTGCTGAGGCTCTGCCTACAAGGGATGAGGAAATATTGCCTATAGCTTTGCATCTACTATCACAGTCAGTGTTGTAGAGCCAATATTAGCTATTTGTCAGTTTATTGATATCACAGTTTATAACAGCCAATAAATGAAGATTAAAAAAGTAAGGAACACATAGGAGAAACATCTTTCAACTATGTTATATTATTTTAGTAAGGACTCATTAATAACTACACATAAGAAATGTTAGGAAAATCTATCTGACAGAAACAATATCTGAATAAGGCATGCAGAATGACCTGCTGTGCAGTCAGCGCCGTCAGCTGTGCTGCAGTTTTTGACTGTTCTGACAGTCTCTTTATCTCTGAGGCATACGCTGCCATCTCCTTCTCCAAACGAAGGTGGCGCTGAAGAAGCAATGCTGTGCTGGAATCGTCCTTCCCATGATCCTCGCTTATCAGCAGTGGCTTCCTGTCACCTAGCCAGGAGTTAGCCTCCTCCACATCTGCAAAATACTGGTCAGAGAAATAAAGGTTACTGTCTTAGAGCATGTCTATAGAGATCAAGAGCAGGTTCCAAAAGACCACACAAGAAAATAAAACATGACATACGTGACAGGATGGTTAGAACCTACACAATAACAGCAGCACACAGGTAAAAATCTGACTGCAAAATAATTAGACTAACTGTAAAAAAACAGTAATACCTCAAAAATGTGTTTGTTGTGAGCAGAGATAGGAGTTTACAGACAAAAAGAAGCTACACTAAACAAAAACAGCTTTTTTTCAATCTTCTCTTCTTCTTCTCTGCCTTTAATGACACATTATTCACTAGTGTTGGGATTTCCGGCTCTTTTTAGAGAACCGGCTCTTTCGGCTCCGAACCGGCTCTTCAGGTTGTTTTGTTGATTTAATTAATTTATTATTAACAATAATATAAAATTATGCACAAAAGGAATTACTAATGTAAAAAAAAAGTGGTTTTATTTATATATAAATATAAATATATACAGTGGCCCCTAGAGAAAAAGCACGTACAAACTCCAAAACACATTTCTAGCGTTAACTGAACTTCAAAACAGAGCTACCTAAATATACTTTTATTTATTCACTCCACATAAAATGTAATAAATAAATCATATAAAACAAAAACAACTATTCACATTTCAACTTTAACTATTTAAATTTTCAGCTTTTTCCTTTTAAACAAATTTAAAGTGAAACAACACAAAACACTGCAAACCACAACACAATTAAATATAAATAAGAAAAAATATGAAAACAAAAAGAAGATGCACATTCTCTGTCATATGGGCCTGCATGAATAAACTTTCTGAATCCTTTATCATCCGCAACTGAAAATAGTTGTGGATGATTACTATACCTTTCTAATGTGACGTTGTTGTCCCTGGCTCTCTTTCTCTCTCTCTCCCTCCCGCTCTGTTCCTGTGCTACTGCGAGTGTAACTACCGCCCCTCCCCCCTCTGCCCAGCGCAAAGCACAAGGCTCGTGTACGGAGTGAAGCGGGAAAAAAGTGTGTGTGAGAGAGAGGGTGAGAGAAAGGGGAAAAAAACCCACGGCTTGCGATAAGGAGCCGGCTCGCCACTATTATTCACCTGCTTTATGGTAGCGGCAGCCTGCAGTCTGTCGCGGTGTCCCGTCACCTCGTCAGTCAGGTGGCTCCACTGCTTCTTGAGAGTCCTGATCCACTTCTGAACAGCTTGCTGATTCTCCTGACTCTGTTTGGAGAGCAGATCCTGACCTCGACCCAGGACACCTTTATACAAAGACTCCTGGGCCTGGACCTCTGCCTCCAGCACCTATCAAATTATGATTTATTTGAAGTGGCATTTAGAGTCAAGATAGATTTAAATTGCCTTTATTCTCAAGGTGGGGTCATGTTCAGCCTAAAAACAGTCAGATTAACCAGATTACATGACTTAAACCAGAATTTAAATGTTATTATTTGTCTGTTTTGTTTAGATGCACTTCTGTTCTTTGCATTGCTGTTTCTTGTTTATGTTATTTTCATTTCATTTAAAACTTGGCAAATATTGTTTCGTGGTCTTGGGCTTTGGACTTTTTTCAGCTTGTGTATTTTTGAATTCTTAAGTCTTAGTTTGATTGGTTATTCCCGATGACTTAATCCTTTGTTTCACTTATTTCGGTTTGTTTGTTTGTTAGAGTCATTGTGTTGGTGTTTTGTTACTTCCTGTTTTATTTTTATAGTCTTTTGTCACTTGTGCTTTGTTTTTATTCCTACTTCGCTTGTCTCAAGATTAGTTTCAATTGTCACATGACGAACATTTACCTCGTTACCTCTTGTATTGTCTCTGTCGTCCTTGATGCCAAGTGTCCCTTGATGTTTTGGATTTCCTGCTTTTTGTATTCAGCTTCTGGATTTTGGCTTGGTTTACTCTCTGGGTTATCACCATTAAAACTTGCTTAGAGTTTAGTCACTGTTTCCTGCATCCTGGTTTTAGGTCCATAATCCCTCAACAATCCACACAGCATGCAACCTATTGTAGGTCCAACTCTATATTGTCAGGGCCGTGAGTCGGAGCTCAGGATTTATGTTTTCTTCTTTTTAAGATTATGTTTTACACAATATTCTACATTCTTGTGGTTAATATTATTCATGGTTCTGTGCTTGGCCTCCCCTGTGTCCTTGTTGCTTGTGTAGTCTATCATGTCTCTCGCGCATGTTAAATTTTCTCTCCGTGTTGATTCATCGGGCGACCGTGGCTCAGGGGGTTGGGAATCGCATCTGTAACCGGAAGGTCGCCGGTTCGATCCCTGGGCTCTCTGTCCTGGTCGTTGTGTCCCTGGGCAAGACACTTTACCCTACTTGCCTACTGGTGTTGGGCCGATGGCGCGGTATTGTAAAGCGCTTTGGGTGCCTTGAAAAGCGCTATATAAATCCAATCCATTATTATCTGTCTCCCCTTCATGACCCTCGCTCCCCCCGTTTCCTGTGTTTACATCTTAATGTGTGTCTCTTGTTTCCTGTGTTATTTTGATAGTCCTTTGTCCTGTATTCAGTGTATTTAGTTTTGCTTCCTCCCTGTCTTCTCAGGTTTGATTAGTCCTAGCTGTGTTCCCGCCTGTTTCCATCCCCTTGTTATCCTTCATCTGTATTTAAGTGTTTAGTCTCACTCTGTTCATTGTCGTGTTCTCCATGTAAGCTGTGTTCTGGTGTTAGTTCCATGTTGTCAAGTCTAGTCCAGTTCAGTTGTTAGTTCTAGTTTATCTTTTGTTTGTGTAGTGTTTGTCATGGTGCCTGCCCGGCTGGCCCTGTGTGGCTACATGTGTGTTGCTTTTGTCTCGCTCTCTCTCTCCTCTCTCTCTCCTCTCTCTCTCTACTTGCTGCCTGGGTGGAGTTCATTGTGGGCTCCCGCCCCTGGCCATCACCACCTGCAAGCAATCACCTGTGGCTCCTCACCTTGTTTGCTCTCGCTACTTAAGGCAGTGACTGAGAGCACCTCGCTGCTGGACTATTGAGTAACGCTCGTCAGTGCTACTTTAGCCTAAGCCAGTTTTGAGCTCTCTTCGTGACAGTTTTCCGTGTTAATTCCTGATCTCTGTATACAGATTCTTCGTGCTCGGTTTGGAAGTTTGGACACCGAAGCCTGTTCGTGAGTGCCGCAGTGAGAGTGGCGTGTGTGAGGAAAGGACCTTTCCAAGTGCATTGTTCTGTTCGTGTGGAGCGGAGCAAGAGAGGACACTTTTCCTGATTCTTCCCTGTACCCCTGGGAACCTTGGCCCCCTTCTCCTTCACCTGTGTATAGTGAACCGGGAGTGTGTAAATAAAATTCAGTTTTCTGTGATTTCAGTCTGCGCCGAGTGACAGTGTTCATGTATTTTGGTTTTAGTTTTCACAGCAAATAAAAGCTGCCTCTTTAAGTTAATCTTTTGACTTAGAGTCCTGTCTTGCTTTAGTTTAAGGCATTTAAAAAAAAAACAGAAACATGTATCTGCTTTATAAGCTTTTGTTATTCTTTTTTTAATAAAGAATAACAATGTAACATTTCTAAAGTTTTGACAATCTGTAAAATAATATGAATCCTGTGTTTTTCACAAGAGGCACAAAAAAGTTGACTTTTCATCACATAATTCAGAGTTAACACATTCACAAAGAACACCCTTAAACCACTGTAACACATGTGCCTGTGTAAAAAAGCAAACAAAACTTCTTCACAGTGTCAAAGTCCAAAGCATGGAACCTTATGGGCTCAAGTGTCCGTATACACAGCTTTCTGGCTCACCTTGTGCTTGTGTTCGGCCACCTGGATGTGGTTGAGGTCTCTTCCAAGTCCAGCCGTCTGCAGCTTTAACCAGCGCTCATAGATCCAGGCCTCCAACTCCTCACAGTCATAGAGGAACTCAAACAACCTCAACTGAGCCTCCAACTGCCTCCTCCTGACACAGCAAAGGAAAGATGTGAGGCAAGATGAGCACAGGTGAGAGATGTAGCAACAGAATATCAGACTAATTAGACTTTCTATTCCACCATTTTGGACATACAAAGAAATGTTACACGTTTAGACCTGTTGCTTGATAAATGATTTTTCCCTCATGCTGTAAATGAGAAAACTAAAGCAAACCTGCTGCTGCTGAGAGACACCAGCGATTTGTACTGAGTGTCAAGAGCTCTCACTCTGCTCTGAATCTGCTGCCCATCCCTTACTTTTGCCTGAGTGAGAGAAAGGAGGTGGGTCAGTCTGACAGAAATCACCCTTACAAATTCCCCAAACAGTGACCTAATAGGACATGAGATGCCAATTATTAGCGTACCTTCAGAGCTCTGCTACTGATTGCAGTGATGGTTTCACCATGAGTTGAGATCTGAGCTTCCAGGAGATCTTGTTTCTGAAGAAGAGACTCCACCTCCGTCAGCTGCTTCCCCAGTTCAGAGGAACTGGCTTGGGACTAAGATGGGATAAGGGAGGGGACAGTCAGTAATATTAAAGTCACCCCACTTCTCTCACAGTACAATCTAAGTAAAACTCCAGTGTCGTCATTATAACTAAATTTCGAATAATAAGCTCACTTGTAGCTCTTTCAGTTCCTGGGAGACAAGCTCAATGTCCCGCAGGATGCTCAGAGTTTCAACTACATTTCCCAAAAGCATCCTCTGTTCTTGGAGCTGCTGCAGCAGGTCCTTCCATCGATGGCTAATGTTCTCCTCCCTTAGAAACAAATATATTATTATGTAGAGTACAAGTTTTTTTTTTTTAATTAATGTCACTTCTTGGTTCTTCTCCCTTCAAAAAGAGTGTTACACAAAGTCATTGTTTTCATCCTCCCACCTCCCAATGACCTGCTCCTTGCTGTGGTAGTTTCCTTTCTCGATGGATTTTGCCATGTCTCTGAGGGCCGTGAAGCGTGGCTCCCTGGCCAGTGCATCGGTAGCCAAGGCCTCCAGACGCCGGCCAGCTGCCTGAGCCTCCTCCAGTGTGGACAGACCTCGGATGTCCTGCCTCCGGATCAGACGCAGTGTGTCCTCAAGATAGCCCTCCCTCAGAGCTGCCTGAGAAGACAAAAAGGAAGGATTTTGCAGTCTATTGGGGATTTTTTAAGGAGCCATAAAAACAGGCAGAAAGTTGAATATCAGATCCAGGGTTTTGAATGCTGTTTGTCTGCATAGATTAACCTTTCTGATGCCAAAAAGTGGTTTCCATTTTAAGTTAACATTACACAAACAAATTCACAAAATCCCAGCAACACGTTTGTCCCCATTTCCCAGCTTTAAGTAAAGGGTATTCCATTCTGAACAGATTCCAAACTGATATACCTATTTTAATAAAAAAAAGTTTAAAATTAAATCAAAATTATACTTTTTTGTTGTGTTGTGTGTATCTACTTTTCTGTGGGGTTGTTAATAACAAATAACAAGATCTTGCATATATGTCCAGTGGAACAAGAGTGGTCAAAAGGTCGCATCCATTTTAAGGTTAACATTACCAAAACTCACTGAAATTTGTTTCTACGCACAACACAGTGATTTGTAATCACAAAGTTGTTTTTATAATTTACTCAGGAATATGTCAGGCAACTCCATAACATTACGATCAAAACTGGGAGACTTGTAACAAAGACATTCATATGAGTAGAGTGGCGTTACCTTCCTGGCAAACTTCTGTGCAAGTTGCTCCAGGCTTTCCAGGCGTAGCAGCGTTTCCTGTAGGGCTCGCTCTCGTTCATGTTCCGCCCTCTCCAGCATAGCCCAGCTCTTCTCGATGTCATTCAGAGTTTTACCTTTACAAATACACAACAGCATGAGCGATCTTTGTCATAGCAGCCCTTATATTATAATTGACTGTTAGTGTTCTGTACCTTCGGGAGGATTATAAGCCCATTGGTTGTTGGCTGCCAGTTGAGTCCTCAGACTGAACAAGTGGGCCTCAATTGCCCCACGCTCCTGGAAAAACAAGACTTAACTTTAAGGAGATGAACAAAGGAGGACGCTGAATTTAAAATGTGAGGGTCATCTGACCTGGTATTTGGGAGGTTTCTCCACAGTTCTGTAGGTCTTAAAAGCGCTCATCAGTTTCTGCATCTCCCTCAAAGAGTTTGGGAATCTTCTGTCATTCAGCTGCACCATCTTCAGTCAAAAAATAATCACCAAATTTAATTCATTAATTGTTTTGTTTTTTTGTCTTATATTCCTGTGTTTTTTCTGGGATTGACCTGTTACCTTAGTTTTGATCCAGCGAAGCAGATCTGAGACCATTCTTTCATACTGGATCTTCATGCCATCCAGCTCCATGAGCATCCCAACAATCTGTGGAGAAAAGAATGAAGTCCTACTTTTGTGTTCTGGATGTTTTGGTTTGATATGTTAAAATGGAATCTGGACTGGCAAATCAAAGACAAAAATATTGTTCGTAACCAAAGAATTAGCAACCAAGAAAAGTTGCTCATTTAAATTAATCCTTAAATTACCTATCTTGCCTTCTTAATGATTTCATTGTTAATAGGCTATCCCCATTGTTGCTGGTTGACTCTAATTCTGCAAACTGTAATTCTGCATCCTGCACCTGCCCCTCTTGATGTCCCCTCAACCCCACTGGGGTAAAAAAGTGTCCATCTGAAACTGCTCAATCTTATTGCAAAAGGCTGCTGTCAGTCACTTCCTGGCATTCTGAAAATGCTGGTCACTGCACCTGAGCACTATCACTATCACAAGCTATATGAGCCAATGTTGATTTTAAAATGCATGGCTGTTATATTACATCACATGATTGGCTTGCTTAATTTTTGATTTATAGTTGCCTACCTATCAATGCAAAAATACTAATAAATATAAAAGTGGCTTCTAACATAATTTTCAAAGCTGTAGTTATCACTTCCATTGTGTACGCGACTTAAGATGAGAAATTAAGCATATTAGTTTCACCTCCCATTAACTAATGTGGTTGTTATTTAAGAATGAGAAGCAATACAGCAGCATCAGTGTTCAGTCACAGCACTTTCACTCCTGCAACCATAACCCTCAGTCCAAATAAACAAAATGCAAACCTTAAAAAAACATCTGACAACACTCAGCCCCAAAACAGTTTAACTCAGTTTAACTTGGTTATTATCATGTACAGCAGAAGGAACATGTGTGAAGCAGATAAAGGCTTGTAGCTTCGGTGTGTTAAAGGTGTGAGGTTCTCTGAATGAGTTCCTGCTGCTGCCTCCAGCAGCATCTCATTGTATGTGATCTGATGTGATTCTTAACATCCACAGCCCCTCTTTTATGAAAGGTTCTCCTTTGAGCTACTAATACCTTCTTATCTACCAAAATAAAAATCCCACCAGCTGTGTTTTGTGTTTTGTGTGAGCAGCAGCTTGTCATTGTAGCAGTAATCTATACTATTTAGAGCAGGTTACAATACCACATGGGGCAGAGCAGTCCACACTATAAATGGTATGACAGACATTATGTCAAGCAACACATTATTTAAAGAAAAAAATGACCCACAATCTGAGTTTAGGGACAAATAAACCTGCCTTATAGATTAGATTTTCCATTGTAACCAGCCTCGGTTTTTGCTAATCAACATCAAGTTACAAGAGCCGACTGAGTCTGAAAAGATGGACTGACAGACTGATACAGACTCTTTCTCTGCCCCATTGCTTCTCTTTTTTATTTTTACTGCACGTTTAGTTAAACAGAAACAATTCTGCCTTATATTAGAAATATGTCACCTTTAATATCTATAACATGTGCATGTCTGTATGTGTCGTATATATTTATATGCACTCATCTATACACAAATTTAGAATCACTTGGGCTTCAATTAATATTATGTATTATGCTATTATGGTCATATTATTTATTATCTGACTGATCTTTTTTTCTGTTGTATGCAATGCTGCTGTGTTTATGTTTGTGCTGAATCCAACCCTGGCAAGTCTCTTCTGGATGGTCTGCCCCTGCTTCATCCTGGAAAAGTAGTGGTAGTACAGAGACACGTAGGTCATGATGGACTTTTCATCAGGATGAGCGACCATGATGTCATCCACCTCCAGAAGCTGCATGATACTGAACTCCCGCTCTGCCAGAGTGAACGCATGCTCCAGATTACGCTGGGGGTTATCACCATGGAAACGGTGGTAGTCAAAAAGGTCAGGTCTGGGATGGACAGACACATGTATGTTTACTCTGTGAGAAGCGATTTGAGTTTCCATTTGAGTTTTTGACTTTTGAGGATATTTTAGGAAATATTTTATGAGGGACCTCACAAATACAACAAAAATGCGTGTGCACAAGTATGCTACCGGTGGGCGTGGATAAGAGCATTGAAGGCAAGTCCATCCCTCCAGCTGGAGGAAAAGTCCTGCACGTCAACACCATTGTAGCCTGATGTTTTCCTCTGACACCAGATCAGCAGAGCCTCCTTGGCTGAGCGATGAGCTACGCTGTTCCCCTGAGAAGGAGGAGGGGGGAAGGGGGTGAGATGAAATGAGAACAAGGCAAAAATGGAAAAAATTTAAAAGACAAGAAGATGGAAAGACAAAAGTAAAAATGTGGAGGAGCAAGGGAAAGGAAAGGGAAAAGGAAAATACCCCAAAAAAGAGGGAAAATGTTAAATATGTTAAATTCATAAATAAATTGTTTAAATTAAAGGAGATAACTAATTCTGCTGTAGTTTTAATTCGATACCTCTTCCAGGTTAATATGTCCAATCTGAAACCTGAGGATGATGATCCACAGCAGCCCCAGGATCAGTGTACGATCCCCATCCACCACATTTTCTGGACCAATTAAATCCACCCGAATCTAACAGTAGAGCATAGAGCAGTGTGAAGCTGTCGTTCGTGAGACTGCTATGAAGTTCAACATTTTACAGCTGCCAGTAAGAACTGAAAGTCATTACCTTGACATTTAGGATAATCTGATTGGCTTTTTAGAACTAACATTTAATCAAGATTAAAATATACTGAGAAAAGACCGTTCTCCTCATGAGGAATAATACTATAACCATATACACTTGTACACTGAGGTTTGTGTGTATAAGATTAATTTTGTATATTTGTAAATTTGGTGGATCACTTTCAGGACACCAAAAAGCAAAAAGTAGGTTACTTTGGTTTTGAGGAAATTGATGGCAATGCTGTTGTTCTCCAGAAAGTGGACTCTCATCTTGCCTCGGCTCCGCGATGGCAACTTCTCGTTGGCGATGAACTCCAGCAGACGGATCAGAACTTCTCCGGTTTTAAGTTCAGTATAGACGTCAGTCAGCTCCAATTTCTCCTGCAGGAGATCCGGACAGTTTCAGTTACAAGCCAAACCTGACATAGAAGCTCCCCGTTACTGTACCAGATTTTTGATGTTCACGTTGTTCAAGCTTGCAAATCAGAAATATTACTAAACCTTGCAGTTATTTGGTAACCTTAGTCTAAGTGTGTGGGTGCCATTCTTTTATCTACTTGCTAGACCAAACAAACGCCTACAGGTGGTGTGATTTATTCTCAAATGGTTTGAGAATTCAGTTTAAGATCAGTTACTTTTCAATCCTTCCTCTCCACTTAAACATTTAAGTATTTGATGATACTGCATTTCCTGTGTATGTTGTAACCTCTAATTTAGATTTCTTTCTCTATCCATTACCAACTCCTGGAATTCCCTCTACACTATTATGTGTCTTCTGTGTAGCTGCTGTGAATCAACTTGTACCGTAATTCTGTCTTTGGATATTTTTTTTTTGTAACATTGTAACAAGTTTGGAACAAAATCAGTGAAGCAAGTCCTTCACTAAAGTAAAAGTACTAATACCACAATGCACTTTCTACTGCGTAACAGAGGTAAGGAAATGTACTCAAATGATCAAAAAGTGTGTATTAAAGAATAAGAATTGTGTATTAAACTGCTATATACAGTATCATATGTTATCACCCTGCAGTATTTTTGAATATTTTGCACATTACTGCAGTGATTAACTTTTTTTAAATAAAAAAATCTTTAAGTCAAAATGTTGGGACTGCAGAATGTTTGTTTTTTTATGTTTTTAATATCTTTAATAGATATGAAATGATTTTTGGCTCTACTATTAATAATCATGACAGTAATTTAAGGGCCTATATTTTAGAAAACGTTAATCGTGTGAAGGTAAGATTTTGCATGGCTTCAAACGTTATCATTTCATTTTAAAAAGTGCTGACTGTGAGTATAACTTTATCACTGTGATGTATATGGACTGGCCCGCCTATCTGTCTTTGGATTCTGTCCATAAATAAATTGCTTTTACTTACCACTAAATAGCAGCCATCTCTGTCTGTGTTTTCCTCTTTTTTGGTTTAAGGACTGAACCTGCTAACCAACCTAGCATTTGTTAGTTTCCAACTTCACACTTTGCTCTAAGATGACAGCTAGTTGGCCAACATAGAGGCCTCAAAAATATTTGATAACCTTGCAGTGGGTAAGAAGAAAGTGTAAGCATGTAAGGATAAAATGCACAAATGCTGTTGAGATTGTAAAGTCAAATCTAATATAGTAATAAAGTGTAGTTAGTGTGTGAACACACACAAAATAATAATCAAAGGTCCTTAGCTTTTATGACCCTTCTTATGAAGAGGCTAATTGTAATAAAAAAAGAAATCTCCAGCACCTGGATTAAAGACACTTTAATTCCTTCCTTAATTCCTTATTTGCTTAAGTTGAAAAAGATAAGACTCTTTCTCAGGTGCAACCATAATCTTGCCCCTCCTAATCTCTGTGATTTGTTTCATATCACCACTGTTTCCCGCTCTCTCAGATCTTTATCTGGCGCTCATCTTGTTGTTCTTCCTGCTCGTCTTATCACTATGGGGAGCAGAGCTTTCAGCCGCTCTGCTCCTCGGCTCTGGAATTCCCTTCCTTCGGTCTTAAGAAATGGTAAATGGCCTGTATTTATATAGCGCTTTACATATCCAGTCATCCACCCATTCACACACACATTCACACACTGGTGATGGCAGCTACATTGTAGCCACAGCCACCCTGGGGCGCACTGACAGAGGCGAGGCTGCCGGACACTGGCGCCACCGGGCCCTCTGACCACCACCAGTAGGCAACGGGTGAAGTGTCTTGCCCAAGGACACAACGACCAAGACTGTCCAAGCCGGGGCTCGAACCGGCAACCTTCCGATTATAAGGCGAACTCTCAACTCTTGAGCCACGATCGTATCATTTAACGTTGGCTTGAAAATTTGGTTGTTTACATTGAAAAGAACTAAGAGATAATATTTACTGCACCCATCGCTTTGTAACTGTCACATCCTCATAATACAAACATCCTGATTATGTCTCGTACAGTTACGACTATGTGTAACAACCTTTAGTCAAATGTGCTGGAACATGTATGCAAGTTAAATAAATTCATTTACAGTGGGGCAAAAAAGTATTTAGTCAGCCACCGATTGTGCAAGTTCCCCCACTTAAAATGATGACAGAGGTCAGTAATTTGCACCAGAGGTACACTTCAACTGTGAGAGACAGAATGTGAAAAAAAAATCCATGAATTCACATGGTAGGATCTGTAAAGAATTTATTCGTAAATCAGGGTGGAAAATAAGTATTTGGTCACCTCAAACAAGGAAAATCTCTGTCTCTCACAGACCTGTAACGTCTTCTGTAAGAAGCTTTTCTGTCCCCCACTCGTTACCTGTATGAATGGCACCTGTTTGAACTCATCATCTGTATAAAAGACACCTGTCCACAGCCTCAAACAGTCAGACTCCAAACTCCGCCATGGCCAAGACCAAAGAGCTTTCTAAGGACACCAGGAAAAGTATTGTAGACCTGCACCAGACTGGGAAGAGTGAATCTACAATAGGCAAGCAGCTTGGTGTGAAAAAATCAACTGTGGGAGCAATCATCAGAAAATGGAAGACATACAAGACCACTGATAATCTCCCTCGATCTGGGGCTCCACGCAAGATCTCATCCCGTGGGGTCAAAATGATCATGAGAACGGTGAGCAAAGATCCCAGAACCACACGGGGGGACCTGGTGAATGACCTGCAGAGAGCTGGGACCAAAGTAACAAAGGTCACCATCAGTAACACACTACAACGGCAGGGAATCAAATCCCGCAGTGCCAGACGTGTTCCGCTGCTGAAGCCAGTGCATGTCCAGGCCCGTCTGAAGTTTGCCAGAGAGCACATGGATGATACAGCAGAGGATTGGGAGAATGTCATGTGGTCAGATGAAACCAAAGTAGAACTTTTTGGTATAAACTCAACTCGTCGTGTTTGGAGGAAGAAGAATACTGAGTTGCATCCCAAGAACACCATACCTACTGTGAAGCATGGGGGTGGAAACATCATGCTATGGGGCTGTTTTTCTGCCAAGGGGACAGGACGACTGATCCGTGTTAAGGACAGAATGAATGGGGCCATGTATCGTGAGATTTTGAGCCAAAACCTCCTTCCATCAGTGAGAACTTTGAAGATGAAACGAGGCTGGGTCTTCCAACATGACAATGATCCAAAACACACCGCCCGGGCAACAAAGGAGTGGCTCCGTAAGAAGCATTTGAAAGTCCTGGAGTGGCCTAGCCAGTCTCCAGACCTCAACCCCATAGAAAATCTGTGGCGGGAGTTGAAAGTCCGTGTTGCTCGGCGACAGCCCCAAAACATCACTGCTCTCGAGAAGATCTGCATGGAGGAATGGGCCAAAATACCAGCTACTGTGTGTGCAAACCTGGTAAAGACCTATAGTAAACGTTTGACCTCTGTTATTGCCAACAAAGATTATGTTACAAAGTACTGAGTTGTATTTTTGTTATTGACCAAATACTTATTTTCCACCCTGATTTACGAATAAATTCTTTACAAATCCTACCATGTGGATTCATGGATTTTTTTTTTCACATTCTGTCTCTCACAGTTGAAGTGTACCTCTGGTGCAAATTACTGACCTCTGTCATCATTTTAGGTGGGGGAACTTGCACAATCGGTGGCTGACTAAATACTTTTTTGCCCCACTGTAACTTACATATGCAATGCATAATTATTTCTTAGAATTATTTCTTCTTCCCATCTCACCCCATTCTTGTGGAAGACACTGTTCATCCACTTGGTGAACGTTTTCTTTTGAACTCCCATCCGCTGCTCCTGCAGCTGTCGGACTCTCCCAGCCCCATCCTCCTCTGTCGCCATCCTGATGGGCTGAACATGAAAAACATTAAAAGTCACAAACACACGCAGTTTTCAGATCTTGACCTTTTCTTGCTTTAACTTTATACAGCTTTAAACAAGTAAAAAACACATTTTCATGAGAGATCTAGTTTGGACAACAGCAACACATCAGAGAGCGTAATATCAGACAGACACATCCGTGGCACACAGGAGTGTCAGTTAATGCTTTTAACATTTCAGTCTGCAGGTTAAAGGCAAAAAAAATGCAAACTGAAAGACTTTAGTTGTTACTGTTGAAAGTGTCATAGTTCTGTTTATGCATCCTTGTGTTCTTGTGCCTCTTGGTTATTAGAGCCTCTGTCGCACTACACTGGTTCTTTGACACATTGCGATTGACTTGTCGAAGTCACTGATTTTTAAGCAATGCTTAAAATAAGCATAACATGCATGATAGTCAAATAACAGAGACGGACACAAAGTGATTGCATGGCCTAAGTTAAAAAGAGCCTTAGAGCAAGAGGAGAAACAGAATAGGGGCAATAAACCAGACTGAAATAAAGCAGAATGATCCTTTAAGTATTTAAGCCTCACTCATCATTTGCCCTTTGGTAGGATTAATCAGCTGACTAGGCAAATTAAACTGAGTTGTCAGTTCACTTGCTTGAGTCAACGGTTAAATTGGACACATTTTATTTTCTTCCATGCTGACAACAGCAGTTACACCTAAATGTAATGTAGCTGTAAAAATTCCTAAGCTTTAATAACCTAACTCACTGACTCATTGCTTTGTGCCATTAATGTGTGTGTATGCACACTTCTTTTTTTATAACTGTCAAACCTAAGTTGATCTTTGATTTTGTGGAGTGATGCCAAGACATTCAGGCACAGATAGAAAGGTAGATAACCTCATGTGTTGTCCTATTATCCTTCACTTATTCTCTTGTTTAAAAATTTTACAAATATTGCAAAACACAATTTATTGCAATGCATCATCTTGAAAGTGAAATCTTAATTTTGCTAAATGTATAGCAACCAGATGGATGTACTAAAAAGTTTAAACAGGATATTTAAACTTTGTTCCAAGCTAAGCTAACCTCAGTCTAAAGATAAAGATCAGTCTAAAATCCATACTGCTGTCAAAATCTCCTTCTTTATCTCTGCTTTCCAATTTAGCAATACACTGTAAAATGACCAATTCAAATATGGCCCACGAAGCCTAAAAATGTCCACATAAACAGGAAACACTTTTGTGCAGCAATGTGGTCACTTTTAAGTATCCTGGTGCTAAGATAACCTGCAGAAGAACTTAGAAAGAACCAAACTACAGGAACAGGAAGAGAAGCTATATACAGCACGCAAGCACACAGACAGAGGAAACATGCTCTTACCTTTCAGTCCTGTGCAGCCCAAAGCTCTTTATGATTTATTTTGTTTTCAACTTTGGAATCTCAGGGGAAAAGACATCCGTTTCAGAAGAAATAATGCCCTTCTGATCCAGTGAAGAGTGACACCCTGTTGATCTGATTTTATTGTCTGCACCAAATGTTGCCATAAAAGAGGTGTGTGAATTCCTGTGATGTGTGTGTACAAGTATTGCCCATGTTGTGGGGACATAAATGTGTTTACACAGCTAATTTGCAGAGATTCAAAGTAAATTAATAAAATTTAGGGTGAATACTTGATTTAAGGTTAGGCAAGAGGTTATTGGTGTGGCTATGGTAATTCTACAAGAACTGAATAAAAGCCAATATCATGTCTCGTCTTTTTTGAAGAGGTTGAAGTGTGTGTGTGTGTGTGTGTGTGTGTGTGTGTGTGTGTGTGTGTGTGTGTGTGTGTGAACTTTGGAACCATTGGATTTACGGCTTGAGCAGATCCACTCACCTGACAGCAAAAGAGTCAAAGTTCAACGTGACAGTAACTCAAAACACAAACGCACAGACACGCTTCGAATGCATTATCTTTCTTTCTAAATCTTTCCAGCATATATTCATGTATAAAAGCTACAATGTAAATAAATGACGCACCCAAATGCAAGTGTCCTGAAGAAGAACCAGGATTAAGATCCAGTTTAACAAAATGCACACTGAGTCCTAATCTGAAACCTTTTGGTATAAAAAAAAAAAAACCTGGAGAGGAAAAGATAAGAGAGGAGACAGTTCAATATCCAGTAAAAGTAAACTGTACAGTGTGTGTTTCCTGGATTATAATTAATAATGCATAACCGTCCCTCATCCTGCCAAAACCACCTGACTGCAGCTCTGCAAGGAAACATTATGTAATAATTACCATTTTTCACTGGAGAGGGTTTGAATGTCTTCCTAAAGGTCCTTTCCAGTAGCAAGACCAATTAATTTAAGCATAGGGTGTGTCTTTAAATACAGCCTCAAAGTTTCAAACAGTTTCATAACTGCACATTCCCACTAGGAAAGCAGTGACTGTGGTCTCTCCTATGTTATTCATAAGGTAGCTTATGGGAATTCCTCTGTCCCTATGAGAAAGCACAGTCCTATTTAGTACTTCTGCTGCAGCATTCTGCATTAACTGAAGACTTTTCAGCATCATTCTGAGACAGGATGTTTCTATCATTTTAGTTTTATTTGTGCAAACGCAAGAAAGTAGTCCTAGACATATTTGTTTAATGTGTGTATTGAAAGACATATACTGGTCAAAAATGAATTACAGTGTTACAAGGTAATGTGCAATGAACTATGTCTGAATTTAGAAGTGAGAAATTAGAGGTCATCCAGGCTTTCAAGTCTTTCAAATATGTCTGCAGTTTAACAGTTGATTTGAAGAAAGCATAGGAATGACAGTGTTTTCTATCTATTCCTATATGTAAAACGAATTGGTCCCAGCACAGAACCCTGTTGAACCCTGTTGAACTCTGTGAACTTTTATGTGTGAAACCTTTTCTATTTATATGCACTAATTGAAATCAATCAGATAGATATACCAAATGTGTGCTCTAATCTCTGTACTGTTTTAGTCAACAGTATTATATGCTGCACTAACATTTAGCAGGACGAGCACAAAGGGACGTCCACTGCATAAGAATCTGCCCTAGTCCTTTTTCTGTGCTATAGTGCACTCTAAATCCTAAGCAAACAGTACAGCACTTGGTATTCCCAGGTAGTCCTCCATCCCAGTATTAACCAGACTTGACTCGACTTACCTTCTGACAGCTGGTGTGCTAAGGGTGGTATGGGCATAAGCTTGATTCCTTTCTCTTAGAAGACTTGTGGTTTTTTCAAGATGCAACTTTGGAAACCTTAGCCTTAGTGCCATATTCTGTTTAGCAAGAAGAGGTTTTCCTCTGGCAACTATTCCAAGCAGGCCATACTTGTTCAGTCTTATAATTACACTGTTATGACCTTTAACATTTAAGATGCTAAATGAGTCCTAAATCTTTCACTGTAGAAGAATGAACTTCAAATTATTTGGAAGAGGACATTCCCAGACTGTTGGACAGGAACAATTGCTTCCCTAAGATCACTGCTAATGTCTTTTCTCTTGGGCATTATATAGTAGAGATGGACCGATCCGATATTACGTATCGGTATCGGTCCGATACTGACCTAAATTACTGGATCGGATATCGGAGAAAAATAAAAAATGTAATCCGATCCATTAAATATCACGAAAGCACCTCACAAAACTTGCAACAGGCTGTAACTCACCTCAGAACGTTAGCACGTCGGAGCAGTATGCATCACGTGATAGAGCACCGCGGTAAAGTGAGCCGTCATTTGTGAGCCGCGGTCAAGCCAGCCGCCTCTTATCCGCCGCATAAATTTCCTTGCGCTTTTACACCAGTCTTTACGGTAGCGCCTTTTCGCTTTATGTGCCGATTGAAAGCCTATACCCGCGCACACGTGCGCGCGCGAACAGTCGCACGCACATGCGCGCACACAAATTACAATGAAACAGCCCGATACAGTCAATACAATTATGGAAATGTCAGAAATTCATTAAAAATCATCCTGAGTAGTTGAGGTCCAACTTTCAACACATTCCTCCTCCGGGACACCTACTGTACCTGTGTGCCAAGTTTCATCCAGATTTACTGTAGAATTCCTCAGAAATTAAAGGAAACTTATATTCAATTCAATACAGTCAATACAATAGAATTATGTCAATTTTCAAAAATTCATTAAAAATCACCCTGAGTAGTTGAGGTCCAACTTTCAACACATCCCTCCTCTGGGACACCTACTGTACCTGTGTGCCACGTTTCATCAAGATTTACTGTAGAATTCCTCAGAAATTAAAGGAAACATTTATTCAATCTAATACAGCCAATACAATAGAATTATGTCAATTTTCAAAAATTCATTAAAAATCATCCTGAGTAGTTGAGGTCCAACTTTCAACAGATTCCTTCTCTGGGACACCTATGTGTGCCAAGTTTCATCCAGATTTACTGTAGAATTCCTCAGAAATTAATGGAAACGTCTATTCAATCCAATACAGTCAATACACTACAATTATGTCAATTTTCAAAAATTCATTAAAAATCATCCTGAGTAGTTGAGGTCCAACTTTCAACACATCCCTCCTCTGGGACACCTACTGTACCTGTGTGCCAAGTTTCATCCAGATTTACTGTAAAATTACTCAGAAATTAAAGGACATTTATATGCAATTCAATACAGCCAATACACTACAATTATGGAAATTTCAAAAATTCATTAAAAATCATCCATAATAGTTGAGGTCCAACTTTCAACACTTTCTTACTCTGGGCGTCCTACCGTACCTCTGGGCCAAGTTACATCTCAATTCACTGTAATCTTTATCAAAAATTGAAAGAACAATTATATGTCAATGCTGGATGTGTGTCCTTTCAAAGTGACACTAAATAACAGAACTCAGGCACATCAGGGAATAATCCAAAAGGCGGATTTATTAAACAAAAACAACATACAAAATATCTCTAACCCATACTACATAACCTAAAAAGAAACAAAGGGACACTTAGAAGCACAAGGAAACAATACTGAAAGGGCAAGAGACACAGCCCAAACATAATCCACAACTAAAACGCCAAAAGAACAAGTCATCCCACAAAGCAGACGGGTCTTGCCTGGATCTGGTGTCAAGCCGGCACTGCTGGATGACTTCTGGCATGGTAAGATGGCACTGTTTATGTGATGGCATGCCAACATTTGGCCTGATTGGGTGAATGTGACATGTTGTATAGAGCACTTTAAGTAATATGGGTGAGTAAAAAAGTGCTGTATAAGAATCAGTCCATTCACTGTCTGAACAGAGTTTCGTCATGTTACTTTTGCACTATTATGTTCCAGCACATGTTGTTATTACATGGCTTACATGGCTAAGGTACACATTAGGCTGACATCTGGGGCCAGAGCTGAAACTGTTCTGGGCCAGCACAGGGCCAGCAGTGTGTCTGCAACTGGCCTTGTGCTGGCTCATGTGTGGGCCACCTCTGGTAAACCAGATCTGGGCCACCATAGGGCCGTCATTCTTTGCGGTACGCAGGCCATGTGTAAGCACATTGTGTAGGACAGATCCAGGCCATACCAATTTTGCTATGTGGGAGGAATTATGTAAAAATAGAAACATCATAAAAATGAAAATGAACATAAAGTAAAATGTACTGAAAAGAACATCAGTATGGCCATCATTATTTGCTTGGAAAGTCTAAAGTTCCATGGCTTTGAACAGCCAGAGAACGCAATGCCCAGCTTAGAGTGACTAAAAGTAACTTCTTTTAACATTCTGTCATTCTGCCTCCATATCAAACATCCACTAAAAATAGTCATTTGAAAAAAAATATTCGCCACTTTTCATCAGATTGGGTTCCTCTGTTTATAGCAATTTTTAGAAAAGAACCCAATACCTTTGTCACTATACAGTTGTACAGTGAGATACAGAGCATCTCCTACTCATTGCAAACATGCTGGGAGGGTGGCTCTATCCGCCTTAGTGCAGCTGCTGTACCATACTGTGATGCAGTAAGTTAGTAGGCTCTCAATGGGCGAGTGGTGGAAGGGTGAGCTGTAGTCCACAAAGAGCATTCTGGCGTAGCTCTGCCGCTGTTCTAGGTGACTCAGCACCAAGTGGAGGGTGATGGCATCTTCTGTGAATCTGTTTGCACGGTATGCAAACTGGTGGGGGTCGAATTCTGGGGGGAGGTAATCCTTGGTGTGCTGAAGGACTAGTCTCTCAAAGCATTTCATGATTACCGGTGTGAGGGCCACAGGGCAATAATAGTTCAGGCTGGTGATGGGAGACTTCTTTGGTACTGGGATGATTGTGGCTGATTTTAGACAGGATGGGATGGCTGCTTCATCCAGTGAGAGGTTGAAGATTCTGGTGGAGATGAGGGTGAGCTGGTGGGCACATGGTCTTAGCACTTTACCACGTATTCCGTCTGGACCGGCCGCCTTCCTGGGGTTCACTGCTAGGAAGACACATCTGACATCGTGCTCCGTTACAGTGAATGGAGCGGTGCAGGAACCAGGTGAGGATGAGGATGGGAGCAGGGCTGAGGCAGATGAATGCTGCTGTTGTGGTGTTTCAAAGCGGGCGAAGAAGCTGTTTATTTCCTCTGCTAGCTGCACACTCAGGTTTTCTGTTTTCACAGTTCTGCCTCTGTGGTTTATGATGTCTATTATTCCATGCCATGTGTTGTTGCTGGACAGGTGGGACCACTTTTCAGGTCAGCTCGAGCAGACCTGTACAGAGCTCTGTCAACAGACCTACAGGGAGTGCAGAATTATTAGGCAAGTTGTATTTTTGAGGAATAATGTTATTATTGAACAACAACCATGTTCTCAATGAACCCAAAAAACTCATTAATATCAAAGCTGAATGTTTTTGGAAGTAGTTTTTAGTTTTAGCTATTTTAGGGGGATATCTGTGTGTGCAGGTGACTACTACTGTGCATAATTATTAGGAAACTTAACAAAAAACAAATATATACCCATTTCAATTATTTATTTTTACCAGTGACACCAATATAACATCTCCACATTCACAAATATACATTTCTGACATTCAAAAAAAAAACAAAAACAAATCAGCGACCAATATAGCCACCTTTCTTTGCAAGGACACTCAAAAGCCTGCCATCCATGGATTCTGTCAGTGTTTTGATCTGTTCACCATCAACATTGCGTGCAGCAGCAACCACAGCCTCCCAGACACTGTTCAGAGAGGTGTACCGTTTTCCCTCCTTGTAAATCTCACATTTGATGATGGACCACAGGTTCTCAATGGGGTTCAGATCAGGTGAACAAGGTGGCCATGTCATTAGTTTTTCTTCTTTTATACCCTTTCTTGCCAGCCACGCTGTGGAGTACTTGGACGCGTGTGATGGAGCATTGTCCTGCATGAAAATCAAGTTTTTCTTGAAGGATGCAGACTTCTTCCTGTACCACTGCTTGAAGAAGGTATCTTCCAGAAACTGGCAGTGGGACTGGGAGTTGAGCTTGACTCCATCCTCAACCCAAAAAGGCCCCACAAGCTCATCTTTGATGATACCAGCCCAAACCAGTACTCCACCTCCACCTTGCTGGCGTCTGAGTCAGACTGGAGCTCTCTGCCCTTTACCAATCCAGCCATGGGCCCATCCATCTGGCCCATCAAGACTCACTCTCATTTCATCAGTCCATAAAACCTTAGAAAAACCAGTCTTGAGATATTTCTTGGCCCAGTCTTGATGTTTTAGCTTGTGTGTCTTGTTCAGTGGTGGTCGTCTTTCAGCCTTTCTTGAACTGAACATAAGTTCCCTGCAATTTCTGAAGAATATTACAGTAAATCTGGCTGAAACTTGGCCCAGACGTACAGCAGGTTTCCCAGAGGAGGGATGTGTTGAAAGTTGGACCTCAACTATTATGGATGATTTTTAATGAATTTCTGAAATTTCCATAATTGTAGTGTATTGGCTGTATTGTATTGCATATAAATGTCCTTTAATTTCTGAGTAATTTTACAGTGAATCTGGATGAAACTTGGCACACAGGTACAGTAGGTGTCCCAGAGGAGGGATGTCGTGAAAGTTGGACCTCAACTACTCAGGATGATTTTTAATGAATTTTTGAAAATTGACATAATTGTAGTGTATTGACTGTATTGGATTGAATAGACGTTTCCATTAATTTCTGAGGAATTCTACAGTAAATCTGGATGAAACTTGGCACACAGGTACAGTAGGTGTCCCAGAGGAGGAATGTGTTGAAAATTGGACCTCAACTACTCAGGATGATTTTTAATGAATTTTTGAAAATTGACATAATTGTAGTGTATTGACTGTATTGGATTGAATAGACGTTTCCATTAATTTCTGAGGAATTCTACAGTAAATCTGGATGAAACTTGGCACACAGGTACAGTAGGTGTCCCAGAGGAGGGATGTGTTGAAAGTTTTACCTCATCTACTCAGGATGATTTTTAATGAATTTTTGAAAATTGACATAATTCTATTGTATTGGCTGATTGCGTTGAATATAAGTTTCCTTTAATTTCTGAGGAATTCTACAGTGAATCTGGATGAAACTTGGCACACAGGTACAGTAGGTGTCCCAGAGGAGGAATGTGTTGAAAATTGGACCTCAACTACTCAGGATGATTTTTCATGAATTTTTGAAAATTGACATAATTATATTGTATTGGCTGACTGCAGTGGATACAAGTACCCTTTAATTTCTGAGGAATTCTACAGTGAATCTGGCTGAAACTTGGCACACAGGTACAGTAGGTGTCCCAGAGGAGGGATGTGTTGAAAGTTGGACATCAACTACTCAGGATGACTTTTAATGAATTTTTGAAATAAACATAATTGTAGTGTATTGACTGTATTGCACTGAATATGAGTTTACTGTGATTTCTGAGTAATATTACAGTAAATCTGGGTAAAACCTGGCCCAGAGGTAAAGTAGGTGTCCGAGAAGAGGATTGTGTTGAAAGCTTGGCATCAACTTTTAAGAATGATTTTTAATGAATTTTTGAATATGCAACCAGACTGTCACGATGGCTGTATTGGGCTGTTCCATTGTAATTTGTGTGTGCACGTGTGCGCGAGTCTAGGCTTTCAATCAGGATATAAAGCGAAAAGGCGCTACCGTAAAGACTGGTGTAAAAGCGCAAGGAAATTTATGCGGCGGATAGGAGGCGGCTGGCTTGACCGCGGCTCACAAATGGCGGCTCACAAATGACGGCTCACTTTACCGCGGTGATAGAGCGGCTGTGGCATGCGGGACCTGTCCTGGTCTGGATAGCATGTGGAGCTTCGCTAGCAACCCGGCATTTCATCTCCGACAAAGTTATCCCCGAGAGAAGTAAAGCAAGTGTGTAAGTCCATCTCTGAATGTTTGTAAAGCATTCCTGCGTTAAGCTTACCAAACGATATATGCCTCTTCTTCTGCCTCTTCTCGCTGCTACTTCAATCATGAAACTGCTTAACGATCAGCTGATCGGCTTTTCTGTCGCGAGTCCGTCTCTCTTGTTTGCTTTTGGCCCACTTTGCACCAGAAAGAGGAAACCATCGGCTGAACAACAGCAGCACATTTAAGCTTGATCAGCTGTTGTTAGAATGTATTTAATATTACTTTCTACTCGAGGATCTTTTTCTACGTAGCTGACGGCTGGTAACTGTGCAGGGGCGGATCTAGCAAAGTTTAGCCAGGGGGGCCGATAGGGCATTAACAGGGAAAAGGGGGCACAAAGACATACTTTTCTTTCTTATTCTCATTTAAAATGTCGAGCTTTTAATAAATAATTATCCGAATCTTACACCCAAAGTTTTAATTTGATGTAAAATGAATAGAAGTCAATTACTGTATATAGTGACTATTAAGTCTAATATATATACCCTAGTAAGCTATAGTACTTTTTCCTTTGGGAGGGTACCATCTGTGCAGTCTGCAATTTTGTTGAAGAAAGATGTTGAATCTATTTAATATTTCTTGAAAAATAATTGATTTCTGTGCATTTTTTTTCACACTGCATCAAATTAAGGTTGATTACGTTGATTAAGCATCATGAGGTGGAGCGTGAGGGGTGGTTCCCTATTTTTTATTTATTTATTTTTGTTGTTGCTGGGAGTTGGAACCCTATTAGTTAGGTTGCTTAATATTTACGCTAAGTACTCTTTAAAATACCAGAATAGGGAGGATGGTGTAGGTCTAAGTTTATTAGATTGATCAGTATTGCTGAACTATGAAATTTTTTTTTTTTTGCATACAGGTATAACAGAATAGCTTTAGTGTAGTTGTTGTTTTAAACTTGAGTATGAACTTATACAAAATGCAGCAAGATATTTAAAAAAAAACAGTTTTGTTGATTAAAAAACATTATATCGGATTCATATCGGTATCTGCAGATATCCAAATTTATGATATCGGTATCGGTATCGGACATAAAAAAAAAGTGGTATCGTGCCATCTCTATTATATAGACAAACAAACTCCAAACAGAAAAAATAACTGTCTGAGAAATGTGGTTATAATAAAGTCCCAAAAAACAAAACACTGGAACCTTGAGTACATGTACTGAATAAACTTTATTAATTTTATTCATTTCCAGCTCTGCTAACAGGATGAGAGGTGGAAATGCATTAGAACAACACTGGAACAACATTATTACAAAATACATCCGGCTGAAAAAGAAAAAAAAAAACTTTTACATTCAGGTAAATGGAAGTTTGACCTTTTCACTACATGTACAGCTGGACGGATAAAATCATACAGAAAACATAACATGATTCATACATGTTTCACTTTTATAGACAGGGACAGAGAGTGACTGCAGATGTGCCCTTTTGCTTGGAAGATTGAAAGCCTTTGTGTGGCTGCTGAGCAAAAACAGTACATGACACTTATTAATCTAGCAATTCCACCAGTCTTTGCCCCAATAACAGACAGAAAAGACAAAAGCTGTGCTATGCAGGAATTATTATTACCCTCATTAAGTAGGTGGAACCTGTTGCTGTTTGTTCATCTGCACAAAAGAAGGTTTGCAGAAAAAAAACAACAAGTTGAACTTCATGAAACTTGGTGGAGAGATGGAATTAAGGGCATTAAGGTTTGACTTTTTAGAAAAATATCTACATTTTTTAAATTATTTATTCCTATTATTACTGAAATAACATGGTTCAGTTTTGGGAAAGAAATCGGATGTCTACATTTTAAAAAAACTACAGAAAATCTCCACAGTAGTTTAAGTCACATCTAAGGAAACCGTCATCTTCCTCAAACTTTAACTAAAAAACTTTTTTGCCTATTGTGACAACTCCTTCCACCCCACCTCCTCCTCCTTTTAAGGGCACTGAACCTTACACTTAACTTACATTATATGATAACCCTGAATTAGATAAGCAGATGAAAATGGATGTTAAAAACAGTATTAGTAACATATGAATATAATTTATTGTAGACGGGCTTGGAAATTAAATGCACTGACAGTTGCATGTTAAAAGCACTGATGTGCAGCAGACCTCCTGTAAAAACCTCAAGGATAACCACAGTCCTGTCATAGGAACAGAGGCCTTTAAACACAACTTAAAAACAGCAACATGGTGACAATGTCAAATTAAAAGAATGTCTTCTGACAAACTAAAAGCCTTTGAAATGAAAAGGCACTGATATGGAACGTCTTCCCTTTACATCTGCTGTGGTTTTAAAGGTATAATTCATTTATATATATCAGAAAGTACAATTTCAGACATTTATTTAACCATAAAAACCGCATGAGTTACCTTCTCCCACTTATCTTATCTGTTAAAAATCCTCTATAATTTTATCTAATTGTTTTTCAAACCAATAGTTGGAAGTCACTGCTAATTTTGTTGCTGGGTTTTTAGGTTTGGGTTATGTTGTTGAGTGTTTTATGTCTCAGGTGGGATGCAAAAATGTGTTGCGATATCTTATTTTGTTCTGATGTAATCTCATTTGAAATTTGACATTTAAAAAAAGAAAAGAAGAAAGAAATAACAAGACAACGAACCTATTTCCTGCAAACTCTGTTTCCTGTTTAAAATTTTTCTTTGAATGGTGATGTTAAGACCAGATGCTGAAGTTTTCAGTCTTGCTATTATAAGATCAGAGGTCATGGCTCTCCTCCTGTCCTTTTCATTTTACAATGTCAGGAAACAGAATCAATTGAGCACATACTGACAACTGCATTTCAGGACACTGTCTATCCCTGTGAGCAAATTAGCACTGAGCTGCAGACTATGACCTCTGACCTCACTGTGAGGCCTACATGGAGTGGGAATAAAGTTATGTTACAGCTTCTGATTGCAATACATACTATGTCAGCTTTTACTCCCCAGCTTTAGTTTGTTGTGATGCTGCTGGAGCCATTGCGATTGTGTAAAATGTTAGATTTTATTAATTTTTATTTCATTAACTTATTTTATTTATTTATTTATTTTTTGCATAATGTCATCATCAAGACACATCTTTGGTATTTTTTATCTAAAAGCGTTTAAAGACGAAGTTTCCATAGTGCTACAAATGTTTTTAACAGAATAGAGATTTGCTACAGCCTGGACTGCCAGGTGTTTCAGTCAGTTTAGCAGTGTTTTTCTGTGAAGGAGAATAACTGTCATTGTTGTGTAACTGTGAAGACCTTTTAGGATAAAGCCGGAACAGCTTAAAGGATGGGGAAAAATCCAGAAAGATATTATGAACACCAGCAAGTATGCATTTAAACTTGCATCTAAAGTTTTGTGCAAGTGATGTCCTTTGAAATATGTTGCAGTAAAATGAATAAACTGCACCCTAGCACTAACTGTTACCTTCGGATAGTCGGTTTTCAAGGTTAAACATGAATATATGAATATGAACTTGCCGTCCTTCAGAAATTAAAGTGAATGGTGAAACCAGAATTAGGCAAATGTGGCTATATTATACAAGAACTTTGTCACTTTTCTTCTTTAATGCAATTAAATCAGCTGAAATGCTCATTATGTAAAATATTATCAAAATAAAAGTGCTTTGTTTGACTGCTGCCTGAAAATGTCAAGCATTATTGGGCTCTAATGCATCGTCTTAGTGAATGTATCCAACAAAACCTTACCCTTTGACCTTGTGTAGCATTAGGTGGCCCATTTGTTCTCCTGTTTGTTCAACGAGCAGCAGCAGACACGTTCACCTGTGATGGTTCTTTACATTTTTACACCTCTTCTCTGCTCAGTCTCTCTTCAGCAGCTTGCTTGGCGTCCTGTGAGCACTCTAGTCCTCAATATGATTGTACAAGGCATCTGCAGTAGGGTTTTTGCGGTGGGATGGGGGCACCAGGTGGTTGGGGAGCTCAGTGGGCAGCTCGTAGCCCTCCAGTTTGATCTTGATGAGATGCTGAGCGAGGGCAAACTCCTCGTCGTCCAGCATGCCATCCTGGTCGCAGTCGGCCAGCTTCCAGATCTTCCCTAGCACAGTGTTGGGCAGCCGAGAGTTCATCATCTCTTTCTTGGCATTGACGCCAGTTATCTTGCCGTTGATAGGCATCAGAGTGTAGAAGATCTCATCGTAACGGTGCTTGTCCCGGCTGACAATCCAATCTTCAGCGTCAGCCCCAGCACTGATCCCCTCACCGTAGCCCTGACCAAAGGGCCCATCCTGGGAGCCCTCAAAGGCACCACCTGACACCATGGCAGGAGGCTGCTTGGCCTCCTCCTCCCGGATCATCGCCATAAGAACAGCAATCTTTGAGGCTAACATTTTATCCACCTTCTCAATCAGCTTCACCTTCAGAGATGGGAACTTACTGAAGTCATAGTGCTGCAGCATGTCCTGGAGGAGAAGAAGAGACACAGGTTAACGTCTGCTAACTACTTTTACAGCTCACACTCAGAGAAACAACTACAACGATGACAGATAATGAAGCCTTTAAAATTGTGGTATATTTTTGGATGAGGTACTTGAACACATTATCATAACATGGTGGCTTGCTCTTTCTGCTCCAGCTTGCAGCTTTCAAAAGGAATGCAAGCTGGACTCTTTTCTGCAAGGCTTTACTATGCACATTTTCTTTTTTTGCCACAAACCTCAACACAAGATTACAGCAAACTGATATTTGCATGTGGGATTAATGTTAGTCACTAAACTTTTGACCCCCTCCCCCGCCAGTCTGCCATTTATTCCAGATTTTATCGATTGCTTAAACACAAATTTCTGAAATTATATCTCATATTGCCAAAACAGTAAACACAAATCATCTCACTCAATTTCCCAAACATAGTATTGTACAATATTGAACAATCTACACTCAAAACCATTCACTCTTGCTGAAAAATCAAACTTTGCCCACAGACAGCACACACAAGGCCTCAAAAACACACACACAACAACATAGTCGTACACATTGGTGCAATAAATGTAAAACAATATTCCCAAAACTGGTAAGTTATGTTGCTTGTGGTTCTTCCCCTCAAAAACCTTTTCACATGATGAACACAAAAAAATGCAACCAATGTATATACAGTGGCACATTTTTATTCATGTACCATACAGTACAACACACACCAAAAACATTAGTCCACCTCAGCATCCTGTCTGTGGTCTGGGTCAGGCCAGGGTCAGGTTCCCTGTAGTGCAGCTGGAACATATGTTGTCTCAGACCATCAAGAAAAGCAAGGAGCTATAGTGTTATAGGGTCCTAGAATGGCATGCTGGTGGAGTATCCCTTGTTGGCTGATGGCTGCGCACAGAGTGACATTCCCTCCATGCTGACCAGGGACATTTACAATAGCCCGATAGCCAATTATGTTCCTCCACCTCCTCCTTGCTGGTGTCCTAGACCTCCTTCTCCTCCTCCTTGACCTCTTCCTATGCATGTCTTTGGATCCATTGTGTCAAACCTGAGTGAGCTGACTTTGGCCCTTTTGACTATCCATCAAAGTTTCTGATTGGTGTGTGATGCATTTTGACTCCTAGTGTTTCCACTTTGTTAACTGTGTGCTGATTGAGCTAAAGCTGTGCTTATGTGAGTTAACATTATTGACTGCTTTCTTGGGGCGTCTATCGCGTTCGGTGTGAACACACCGGAAGTGACCACATGGTGTCAGCACTGACAAATGTAGGGATTTGTGTGTAGAGTTTTGCAGTAACAGTCCACCACATCTGACTCATATGGTAAAGCAGGGGCATAGTGTTTATAGTTCAGGGAAATGGGTGTGCTTTTTAGAAAGTGGCATTATGGTTTTGAAATTTGGGTTCAAACTGAGGTTTAGATGTTGTTTACCTTTCTTGTTTTGTGTGCTTATTCCTTGACTTAGTGAGTTTGCTGTCATCAATGTAGTTTATTTTAAATCACCACCCAAAACACTGGGATTCCTTTTGTTTTGAGCATTACACCTGTTGTTGACTATACATAAAAATGGTCAGAGATTCTCACAGTGAAGTAAAGCAGACAAACCTTAAACCTGAATTTGTTTTACTGGCCAGCAGGGGTCACCTGATCTCCTAGTTACAGGGTCGTGCTTCACTTATGGTTGGTAAGTAACTACCATATGAGTAATGGATTGATTCTTATTTAATGCTTTTCTATACTACTCTTGAGCACTCACAGCAACTTTGGCCAGGATCAAACCACCAACCTTCTGATTAGTAGAGGGCCTGCTCTACCCCCCTGAGCCACAGCCATTCACAGTCCTTTTACATTTTAATGAGATCCAAGCCTCACTAATGATATATATTTTATTCAGAAGCAAAATAACCACAGCCCAATAAAAAGGCCTAAATGGGCCTTACTAACACGCTGACAGCACGATTGCACATTGGTTGGATTTTCAGAGAGGTAAGTGTGTTTTAGCAATTTTCTGTACAAAAATCTATGAATTTTACACATTTTTGAATGACATGTAAAAGTTTCACTTAACATAATAGGACATTTTTCTGGAATTCTAATTACTAGTACCATATTATGCCTTCATTTTAATTACTGGTGTCGCTGCTTAAAGAAAACTATTTGTAAAATAACTACAGGCTCTTTTTCAGGACATCTCACCAGGGAAGTGAAAAATCTCAAACATTTTCTCTGACAATAATCCAATAAAAACAAAGTTTCGCTGAGGGAAACACACACACACACTTGCTGTGCAGCATCTCTCTATCGGCCCAGCAGAGCAGCTGCAGTTCAGTTCATTCTGTCCCCCTGACGTCAGGAAAACAGTTCTTCTTCTTCAGATCACACGTTGTTCCGCATGATGACATGATGCAATGCTATAATCATTTGTTTATCATTTAAATTCAGGTTTTCTTTTACTAAACAACGATTTTCCTGTATTTGCATAAACAGGGACAGGGATTATATTAAACCCAGTGCTCCAGGTCTATCAGCCAGTGTCCAAGAGTGCATTTGCAAACTCTGCCACTCTAAAGGAGACATACACTTCAGAATGACAATTCCACCGAGTGGGCAAGAAGTATAGCACTACTATTCCTATGTGATGCTTCCTATTTGTCAAATTAAAACACAATTTTCTAGAGTCAGGGAAGAATAATTATTTGATCCACTACTGAATTTTTAAATTTGTTCACTTACAAAGAAGTATAAGGAGTCATGTTTTGCTTCAGAATCAAATACTTATTTCACTCAGTGACATGCAAACCAATTCATGACTTTTAAGTAATGCGCTTTTCTTTTCTGTATATTTGCCATTCTGTCTCTCTCCTTTAAAATAAAACTGCTATAAAAAATTAGAAGACTGCTCATTTCTTTGGAAGTGAGCAAACTGTCAAATTCAACAGGGAATTAAATCATTTCCCGTACGGTACGAGCGGCTTCTGTTTCAAGAAACTGTTACTGTGATATGACTGTGATACAAAAAACTATTCTAAAATTGGCAGTTACAGTTACATTGTCTCTTTTTGTTGTGTTAAAAGTGATTAACAGACTTTATCTGGGTTGAGTAAAAATATTCTCAGGATATCCAGGTCCAAAATATGTATGTGTGTGTGTGTGTGTGTGTGTGTGTGTGTGTGTGTGTGTGTGTGTGTGTGTGTGTGTGTTTTAATAACCAGCAGGAGATGACTCCTGTCTAATTGCACAGAGGTCTTTGGGAACTGCTGGCTACTGTGTTGGCTTTTACGTACCTGCATCTTAGTGACATTGGGGAAGTCTCCAGGGCTGATGTGGTGCTCTCTCTGTAGGACGGTGTAGATCTCCGGGAGTCTCTGGATCAGTTCGTCCTTCTTCTTTTCCCGTCCAAATAGAGATGGCATCTCTTTCTTCAGGTAGCTGATAATGTAGGCATGCACCTGCAAGCAGGAAAGCAATGGAGATCATAAGCATTTTAAAATGCCGTGGAGGGGACACAGATCTAAATTCTGTGCCTTAAAACTTAAAGTTTCTTTTAATGGCAGCTTTGGCAGCTTTTTTCCTTTGAGACATTTGAGATTGCATTGAAAGAAGAGGAATGAAACTAAAAGTGTTGCATCAGAAAGCTGATTGAAACTGATCACAAAAGTTCATTCAGCTCATTAAATCTTAAAAAAAGCCAAAATTCAGGACAAGTGAGGAAGCAAACAGAGAAGAAGTCTGAGTACATGGCAACGCTTAACTGAGACAAAACCGAAGTTATTTATGACTGATCCCCTTTAACTCTTCTGTGTTACCAGTGTAACACACAGCACGGCACAGAAGACACTACCCTGATAGATCCTCAAAAGGAAAAGGTCACAGCCCTCCCGCTGCCAGAGCTCCGTTCAATAACAGCACTGTTTACACAGAGTTTCCTTAATCACACCACCAACACAGGAAGTCTGCTATCTGGGCTACAGGTTACCATGGAGGTCAAGGAAGCTCATACTCTCATGTGTTTAGGTTAATAAAATGAGATTTGAAAATTCAAACAATCAGAAATTGTGAGATGACATCTCACAAATTTAACTTTAATCATTTGTATTTAAGTAAAGAAAAACAAATAATCTTTACATGGAACAACCACAACGTCGACATTTTGTCAACATAAAAACAAAGAATATTTCACAAAATATTCTTTGTTTAAATCTTTAAATATGATTTTATTATGGAATGAAATGGATAATGCAGAAATCTCAGGCTGTTTCCTCTTGCTGGAATAAAAATATAGCTTGAAGTCTGGGTGTTGAGACTTTGGATGAGAGAGAAACAGGAAACTATGAGATGCTGGGTCAGAGGGGAACTTATGGTGACTGATGGATTAGAAGAGGAGAAGAAACAGGAGGAGAAAGGAGGAATGTAGGAGTGCAGGAGGATCATCGGTTACACAGGCAAAGGCATAATGATGGTGGAAGGAAGGGAGGAGTAACACAGTGAGGGAATGAGGTCATGGGATTTCTGAGGGCAAAGTGCCAGAGTACATGAGTGCCATTTATTAAAAGTTACAGAGGAAGGAAAAACAAAACTAAAAAGACTCCTTGGCATGTTTCTGGGTGCTGAACATAACTACATGTGTGAGAAAACAGCTTAGATTCATTTCATTTTCAAATGTACAAAAAAAAACCCAAACACAAAACTGTCATTTGTAACTGTAACAAAAACATCTACAAATCCCATTATTTCCTTTGCATCAGTGGCTTAACGTTATCACACCACAAACATCACATCGCAGTGTTTCCACTAGAAAGCACTTGTCATATGTTAGTAGAGAGCAGCCAAATCCTTTGTTTAGCTGATAATTGAAATATGCACCATAACAAAGTTGCTAAACCTCACAGGATTGTGTCATTTCAAGAACTTTTGCAGCTAAACACACATCTGTGCTTGGTGTGGATCGCTCACTCAGGACAGATTCCAGCTCATTGTATAACAACACAACAGACCTGATACAGCTGCTGGATGTGCCTCACTATTAAGTTTTCACAGCAGCCTTCGCAATTTCCCACATAAATACCTTATGAAAAAAGAAGCAACCACGGAGGAAGAGGCTGTGACTTCACACTGAATCTCCTGAGATGATAGACGATCAAATCAACTTGAGCGTCATTGTACAACATTACGAAACATTACAGAGATTAATAATATTAATATGATTGATGTTATTAACCTGCTTCTCTTTGCTTGCTCAAAAATATAGTGGTACCTGAAGTACTTGATCTTTGTTATACTTCAAATTAGAGATGGACCGATCCGATATTACGTATCGGTATCGGTCCGATACTGACCTAAATTACTGGATCGGATATCGGAGAAAAATAAAAAATGTAATCCGATCCATTAAATATCACGAAAGCACCTCGCAAAACTTGCAACACGCCGTAACTCACCTCAGAACGTTAGCAGTCGAGCAGTATGCATCACGTGATAGAGCAGCTGTGGCATGCTGGACCTGTCGGTGGTCTGGATAGCATGTGGAGCTTCGCTAGCAACCTGGCATTTCATCTCCGACAAAGTTATCCCCGAGAGAAGTAAAGCAAGTGTGTAAGTCCATCTCTGAATGTTTGTAAAGCATTCCCACGTTAAGCTTAACAAGCGACTGCCTCTCGCTCTCCGGCTGCTACTTCAATCGTGAAACTGCTTAAATGATCAGCTGATCGGCTTTTCTGTCGCGAGTCCGTGTCTCTTGTTTGTTTTTGGCCCACTTTGCACCAGAAAGAGGAAACCAGCGGCTGAACAACAGCAGAACGTTTAAGCTTGATAAGCTGTTAGAATTTATTTAATATTTCTTTCTACACCAGGATCTTTTTCTACGTAGCTGACGCTGGTAACTGTGCAGGGGCGGATCTAGCAAAGTTTAGCCAGGGGGGCCGATAGGGCATGAACAGGGAAAAGGGGGCACAAAGACATACTTTTCTTTCTTATTCTCATTTAAAATGTCGAGCTTTTAATAAATAATTATCTGACACCCAAAGTTTTAATTTGATGTAAAATGAATAGAAGTCAATTACTGTATATAGTGACTATTAAGTCTAATATATACCCTAGTAAGCTATAGTACTTTTTACTTTGGGAAGGTACCATCTGTGCAGTCTGCAATTTTGTTGAAGAAAGATGTTGAATCTATTTAATATTTCTTGAAAAATAATTGATTTCTGTGCATTTTTTTTCACACTGCATCAAATTAAGGTTGATTACGTCGATTAAGCATCATGAGGTGGCGCATGAGGGGTGGTTCCTTATTTTTTATTTATTTCTTTTTGTTGTTGCTGGGAGTTGGAACCCTATTAGTTAGGTTGCTTAATATTTACGCTAAGTACTCTTTAAAATACCAGAATAGGGAGGATGGTGTAGGTCTAAGTTTATTAGATTGATCAGTATTGCTGAACTATGAAATATTTTTTTTGTATACAGGTATAACAGAATAGCTTTAGTGTAGTTGTTGTTTTAAACTTGAGTATGAACTTGCAGACTTGCAAAATGCAGCAAGATATTTTAAAAAACAGTTTTGTTGATTAAAAAACACTATATCGGATTCATATCGGTATCGGCAGATATCCAAATTTATGATATCGGTATCGGACATAAAAAAGTGGTATCGTGCCATCTCTACTTCAAATATAATAACATTTTACATGCTCTCAAACTTCGTTCTATGTGGTGTACGCTAGAAGGCTTTTTACAAAATAAAAGCCCTTTGTTTCTTATATGCTTCTACCAGGCTGGACAAGTGTTCCAAATACTGAGCTGAGCATATGCCCTGTATCCCCCACTATGGTGACCATAAGCAAAAATGCAGCTCGGTTAAAGTTAAAGTTAAACCGTTAACTGTTTGATAGCTCTACATTATTATAACCAAATAAACAATAAGGCCCTGATTTAATTTTTTTAAAGCTCATTTTATTTATTTATTAGTCAGACCTGCTCATATCAAATTATAAGTCTGAAACATTAAAACACACCAAGTAACAAATTAACTGCAGTTACATTGTTGTTACATCAATTATTGAGCTGAATTACAGTTTTCCTTTCTTTATTTACTTAACGTAGGACTACTTTGAAAATTATAGGACCCCTCTGGCTGTATACATAAATACAACCATGTTCTTATTAGCAAGAATATAAAATTAAATTATATCTAAAAAAAGACCCACACCAGCACAGTGATGGCAAAATATAAGCCCTGCATGATATGTGTGACGCATGTTTTCTATCTCATTTAGTTCTTTAAAATATATTAAAAACTCTTCTAAATTGAATTCATGTGGTTGTTGTAAGCTTGGTTTCAGGATTAGGGTCTGATTCAGGCTTTATTTCCACATCAGTGTTAAAATTAAATACCACTTCTGTTTCCTGTTTCCCCAGAATAAAAAACATCTATGTTTCGATTCTTCATTTGAAAGGCTGAAACAACAGCTGACATCATTAGAAACCATTTTCTCACAAGGACACCTCCATTAAACATAGATTTAGCCAGTTGGAAACACTATCCCAGTGATCCTCAGTCAAATATTCCACAGTATTCCTAGAATTCCTCAAAGTCTAGAATTCCTGAAAGTTAACTCCAACCACAACGTGTGACTTCCTGTCTCACCTTGGCCAACCTTGCCCTCTTGATCAAGTCGTTGAGTTTACGGAGAGCAGCATTCCTGGGAAGACTCTGGATGTCCCGGAACAGGTCCTGAGACTCTGCCTCGAACAGACGCCTGACAAGTACCAGGAATGAATCAATGAATGAATGAAGTAAGACACGTATATGGAGAAAGAAATCCTACTCTAACAAGCAAATGAGTAAACACACGAACAAATGGATGGATGGATGAAACAATACATACATCATGGAGAAAGGTTAAATAACTAAATTAGATTATTTTATGAACATATGAATAACAGTTTTCTTCATTCTTACAACCATCTATCATATTATATTTTTATAGTATATTTATTTTTTCATTCAATTCCACTTGTGCAATCAATTCTTTTGAGAAAGCAATAATCAATTTTAATTGCAGCACCTGTTCTACATGTTTTAATGTGTAAACACATGAACTGTGTACATGCTGTGTAGCTCCAAGCTTAGTTTTTCAATTCCATCCAAAATTTGTCTTTAGACAAATGGGGGGTGGGAACTAAAACAAATTGCTTCAGTCAGAGGATGAAATTGATGGGTTGGTTTGGAATTATGAATCATAGATAAGAGGTTCTCATGTCTAACTTCATTAAAAAAGCATCATTCCCTGCGAACAAACAGACAAAGTAACGTATCTCACCTGTTCTCTGTGTTTTGCAGCGGTTTGGCCCAGAAGGAGCCGAGATAAACTCTCACCACCTCTGGAGTGTTGATCACCTTCCCCAGTGACCACATGAGGGCGCCATACACCCGCATGAGCTGCTGGGTGTCCACCTAATCGAACAGGTGAGGAGGAGGAGCTTAAGGTTAGACTGACACAGGTAAGCAGAGTTTAATTTCATGTTAGATTTGTTCAGCTTCTCCTACCTGGTCTGCCTTGTTGAGGACGACTCGGATCTTGTCGTCTTGACCCTTGAAAGCTTTGATGGCCTCTGAAAACTCATCTGAGATGTCCAGCTTGTGTGCATCAAAGAGGAGAATGATCCGGTCCACTCGCTCTCCAAACCAACGCAGGACCTCAGCAAAGTCATAACCTTGCAACAGGGAGACAAACAAAAGGATCAGTCTAGTTCCCATTTCTAGATCATTTCTGGAAAATGAACACTTAGCATAACAAAGTCTAATAATTTTGACTGATGAGAAAGAAAATTACATTTGGCTTGAGGTGTAATTTGTGCACCACTATTGAGTGGAACAGGAATTTGATCCCCTACAACCCAGCAATAATTCTGGTTTACAGAGATTAGAATCAACCAGTCAATGAATGAATGAAATAATCAATCAATCAGTCAATCTGATACTCCCGACCCTGAACCATAAGACTATGCTTGGGAGAAAGCACTGTGGTCAGATGAAACCAAAACCAAGCTCTTTGCCATCAAATGAGGCAGAGTATGACACAAAGGACACCATCCCCACAGTCAAGCATGTTTCAAGTGGAAACAATATGCTTTGGGGCTGTTTTTCTACTAAGGCTACAGAGATGACTCCACCACACTGACGTACCAATGGATGGGGTCGTGCACTGTAAAATCTCAGACAGAAGATGGGTCCTAAAGATGGGTCATGAATGGGGCTTCCAGCATGACCACGACCCAAAAAAATACTGACAAGACAACAAAGCAGATGTACATTATGGTTAGGGATGGGTACCGGTATCCGGTGCCATGATGGCACCGGTTCTGACATAAACGGTAGTAACCAGACCGAAAAGCAGCGCACATTTCGGTGCTTTTTTTTCCTGAGATGTCATACACTTTGAATTCTAGCCAATCATTTTACGTTTCCGAGGATAGTAGGCGGGTCCAGGTACGTACGTTCTTTTAGAGCAGAGCTACAGATTAAAAATGCCCAAGGCGAAGCGGTCAAAAGTCTGGCTGTGCTTCACAGCAAAATATGCAAACTCAGCAGCCTGCAACAAGTGCTTTAAGCTGATACTGTGATACTGTCAAAGGAGGTAACACCTCAAATCCGAAGAAAAACCTGGCGACGCATAGCGTTTTTTTAAAAGCCGAGAAATGCGCCGTATTTGATAGCTTGCTGCGAGACCTCACACCGAGCACATCTACTGCGGGTGTGGTGCCTGTTATCGGACCCGGAGTTAGCAACATCCCCCAAAAACACGAAGAGGAGAGTCCTGGCCCCTAGCCCTGCCAGTGTAGCAGAAATGATGAGGATGATGATGCAGCAGCAGCCGTTCTTCTCTGCGTCAGTAGCTTAATGTTGTTCGTGTGTAATTTACGTTGAGTAGGCTAACCACGTTATTACATTAATGCATGTAAGGTGAACTAGCAAACACCGTCGTTGTTACATGCGGCTGTCTTCTTGTTTGATGGCAGATACTCCCTTCACCCTGGCCAAAAAGGCTAAAATGACCAAAGAAAAAAATCGAAAACAGTTAAACATGAGAGGTTTTTGGACAAAGTTTGTGTTTTTTCCATTGTTTAAGCACTGCTTCCAGCCAAGAATGATACCATATATGCCCTATAGCTGCAGAAAAGGCTAACATTGTTATCTTTTTACAAAAAACAGCTGAATATGAGAGGTTTTTGGACCAATTTTGTGTTCTCCATTCTTTAAGCACCGGTTTGAGCACCGCTTGAGCACCGGCACCGTTTCAAAAGTACCGGTTTGGCACCGGTATCGGATAAAACCTAAACGATACCCATCCCTAATTATGGTTATGGAATGGCCTAGTCAGTCCTAAAGAAAATCTGTGGACGGCGCTCTTCAAGTTGCCAAACAATAGCCAAGAAACCTGAAGGATTTAGAGAGTTTCTGTAAAGAGTGGGCAAAAATCCTGCCTGAGATTTCTTCAAGTCTAGTGACTAAGTACAAGAAACTTCTTACTGTTGCGATTACAAACAAGGGTTTCTCCACCAAGTTGCCTACTAAGTCATGTTTTGCTTGGGGATCTAATATTATTTCACTCAATGACATGCAACTTAGTGTAAAACTTTTATGTAATGTATTTTTTCTGAATTTTGGGTTGATATTCTGTCTCTGTCAATTTAAATGAAACCACCATAAAATTTAGAGAGTACTAATTTCTTTCTAAATTTCCTTCTAAAACTTACAAATTCAGCACGAGATCAAATAATTATTTCCCTCACTTTAGCATACAGTAGTCCCGATGTAGGTATATTCATAGTGAATTTAACAGCCACAAAACAGTTCTGTTTCTCTCTGGCTCTCTGTGTGTGTGTGTGTGTGTGTGTGTGTGTGTGTGTGTGTGTGTGTGTGTGTGTGTGTGTGTGTGTGTGTGTGTGTGTGTATGTAAAGTGATATATAGCAATTTGGGTGTGGTTCATCTGAAACTGGGTGACACTGACCTCACTTTTGAAAACTCAAGAGCTTTTATACTCAAACAGGAAGATTGCTGCAGCAGAAGGAAATGTTTCTACTCCTGCTTACATATCTGACTAAATTCTACTTGTCTTTACTGGGTAAATGGGCTGGTATCCAGCACTTCTCTCCTTTTGCTGTGTACTCAGTGCTTCTGCACTAGAAACCATATAAACCCTTCACAAAGATATTTATACAGCATTTTAACTTGAGTTACTTTGTATCTACGGATAGATGCATTGGGGTTAAAATAGTTACCCTCAGTTGAAGGGACAAAAAGTAATTTTGATCTTCTCTTTGTCCTGCCTTGCTTGTCAATCATTTCTGCGCAGTGATGCCTCAAATCACCAAGTATAAAAAAGTAAAATGCCCTAATGGAAACAATAATAATTATAATAATAATAATAATAATAATAATCATTGAGGAGCAGCTGAAGCTGAGCAGAAGGTATATGAAGGAGTGTAAGGGTGAAGGAGGTCTGAAACATAAGGAGGACTCTTGCTGCAGAGTTCTGCACCATCTACACCCGACAGAAGAGAGAATGGCATTACAGTAGTCCAGATGAGAGGTGACCAGAGTATGAACCCGGAGTTGAGTGCTGAATTAAAAAAAGAAAAGGGTGAAGCCTAGAAATGTAATGAAGGTGGAACGTGAGACATGACTGATGTGGGCGGTAAAGGAGAGGGGTTTGTCCAAGATGATTCCAAAACCTTTGACACTATGGAAAGCGTGGACCTGACAATAGATACAACAAAGGGTTAGGCCTGTAGGCAGGATATGAGGACAGGAGGGGGAAGAGAATTTCTGGGTTCTGTAGAATAATACTATTGTGTGTCATCTGCATGAAAAATGAATTGCATACCAAAATTGTGGACGATATTTCCAAGAGGATGAAGATAAATTATAAAGGCCGCAGCACTGTTCCCTGAGGGACAACATGTTTGACTGACGCGAGAAGTCGGATAATCTTGCCTTGAATAAATTGTTTCCAGTCAGACAGGTAGGCTGTAAACCACTTGAGTGCTGTGTCCTCAATTCCGATGTTAGCCAGATGTTCTAACAGTAACTTGCCATCTTGTGTCTCACTAAATATTAGTTTAGGACCTTTCCTTTCCACCTTACCTACCTTATTTTAGCTGATGTTGGTAAGCTTCAGACAGTACAGCCACTTATTAAGGATGTGTCATTTTAGGATTTTAGAAGACGAGTAAAGGAGGTAAAAACGTATTTATACTATTTATCATAGGACTGTATAAGAAGGCCTGTGAATTGTATGAAGAAGGGAAAGGGAGATTCCAGTTAGTTTGTTATATTTTTCCATGCAGTGCTTTTAAGATTTGCACAATAAATCAGGCATAAAAAGGTTCTCAGAAGCTCTCCGTAATTCACTGTCCTCCTGCTCACTTTGAGGTTGCTGGGAAACATATTTATTTGTCCAGGTCTTAACAGGTAGAGCTAAAGTGCACAGTTTACACTGAACACATGGCTTCCAGAGCTGGCTGAGTGTGCATAGAGCACCATCGACCACAGCCAGTGTACCCGAACACATGGGTAGTACAAACACCTTCAGCAAACATTCATACTTTTCTTCTAAATGTGTTTGCCACTTCATCAACCTTAGGTCTAATGGATAACAGACATTTGGAAAGTTTTTGAAATACAATAAGAAGCAAATAAGCAAAAATGTACTGCCTAGTAAAAATGTACATAATAATAAAATGTAGAGTAATAAATTAAATGTAATAAAATAAAAAGAAGTACTTGAGAGTGCAAACCACCACGGCAGCTCCATCTCTGGGCAGTATTTAATTTTAAGGGAACAGTATTGTATTTTGAATATATTTATTTTGTTTTCCTTGTTTCCTTTAAACATGCTTTTAGTGTATTAAAAGCAAGGGCAAACCTTCGTTATTTGCCCTGTTGAAACATTTTAATGCACCTGACATAATTTTAAGTATAAATACTTTTTATTATTTTTTTATTTATGGATTAATTCTCTTTCTCTTGACTTCCTTAAATATGTAACCCATCTTGGGGTCAACTTGAAAGAAAGGCAGAAGACTAAAAATGAGATCAGAGGTCAAGTGTGACATGACATTTAGATAAAATTATATTGTGATATTTAGAAGTTTACCAGTATCATTTCCTAAATGCCAATACAAACAATAACAGTAGCATTTTAAAAATAGTTTGAAAAATAAACAATAGACATACCATTTCCTATAGACCTAAATGTTGCCAATACAAACAATGGCATTAAGAAACATAGTTTTAAATAGCTCTATATAGCACTTGTATCACTTTGACCTTCAGATCAAACTATCGACCCTAAAGATGATATCAGAGGTTAAACATTTATATGGTACTCTCTACATGTTGACAATACACCGGGGTATTTTTCAACAAACAAAATTTCAGCATATAAATCATCAAGTTTGCCTTGAAGACCTCGGTCGACCAAGGCCAATGGGTTGTTAACATGACCCCAGTGTACGCCCCTACAAAGTTTAATCACATTTCATTCAACACTTTTCAAGCTATCGTGTTTAAAAACACAACCTCCTTGGCGGAGGTAAAAATGATCTAGAGGTTGGATACCAGCCTATCAGCTGAATTTCACAAATTAAACACAACAGTGGAGCATCCCACTTTGCCTACATTCACAACATCACTTCGGGGCAACAAACATCTGACTGTTTGTGGACACAACACATGTACAATTGCTGATGATGCATATTATGAAGGTTAATGAGGACTACCATCAGCATTTCTAATGTGTAAATTCCAAAACCTAGAACACTGCAATGGCTTTAGTTAACATTAAAAGCTATTACACACCAATCTTTCTGTTCAACCTGACCAAATTATTAAAGTCAATTAAAAGCCCAACAGGTTGGTCTGGTGTCCAAATTTCCAAGACCCCAATGTGATCAAGCATCTACCAGATGTGCTGGCACTAGCCCAACTTATGGAGGCCCCACTAGCTGCCAAGAGAACCAAAAAGGGCCACTGCTTTGTCACTCTCCCCATGGCTTCTGTGCAGGTCTCCTGAGCCCTGCAAGTCTGTTTCCACCTCCTGTCATCACCATTCACATTCACCATTCTGGTTCTATTACAGGACAACTGATTATTTCACATGCTCCAATTCATTTAAAAACGGAAATGCCTTCTCCTTAAATGTCTACTTCCCCTGCACTGCTGGAACATAGTGAATTATTACTTATTCCACAGTGCAGAGGTGGATGTTGCCTTTGTGTACATGTTGGCAATGTCACAAGTGTGCATTACATGAGGGAATGGCACCAAAAACAATGAGGAAATAGTAATTATTAGGATTTAAAGGAAAACAAGCTAAATACAACCTTGAATGTCAAGCTATTAAAATTCACTCTGACTACTGTCAACCCTGAGGAGCATTGTCCAATGAAAAAAATCCAACATTGGATTAATTATGAGTGTTTTGGTGACTCTTAGATAAAAGAAGACATCTGCTGAAGAACTGCAGGTAAGTTTTTTCAATTAAGCTGTTGTTTAGATAGAAAGACTTAAAGTCTACAGCTGGAAGAGACCAATCTGATGATCTCATATTATGAAGAATCTTAATTTTCAGAATGACTGTAATGATCACATAATTAAACACATACACCCAAGAGCTGTCCAGGTTTACTTACCCTACATTAGCAAATCAAAAGGGTGATTGACTGTGACACAGTTAGAATTACACCCATTCAAAGGACAACACATCATGAAGGTTTAACATTTTTTGTAATGAGAATTTCATGATGTTACAAAAGTTGCAAGACTAAACATTCTGAGAGTTGTGGCCACAAAATTCAGCATTTATAGTTTAAAGTTTAGCTTTGGGAGGAAGTAACAGATTTAATATCTAACTAACCGCAAGTAATTATCACAAGTTCACAAGTTCAACTAGGAGTGATGATACGTCCCTGGTCGAGGGTTACCCTAGGCATAACCTAACGACAATTATCTAACCTGATCTCCTAATTAAAAAGAACAGCTCGATTATGGCAAAAATGATAATCACGATTATTTTCACTGAAATTGAGATCTCGATTATTTGACGATATTTATGTAACCCTTTAAGACCTACCATAGAACCAAGTCCGCCAGAGCTTATATTATTTTTTTACATGTTGTAGTGCCATTTGTGGGAGCATTTCAAGTTGCTATACAACTGTTATATTTTAATAATATGTATGCATTAAGTCCATAGTAACTACATTAATTGCAAAAAAGTGCAATAAACTACAAAAAAATTGAAAATAGTTTTTTTTTTTTTAACATATATTTCTACTTGGAGAAATTTAAGAGGCTTATCCCTCAAAACTTTAAATACAAAAGAGTTGCAAAAAATAGTTTACAACAACAGGAAATTTATTTTGAGTGTCTTCATAGTTTTATTTTGGAGATACACAAATTTTTATATATACTGCAGGAAAAACGAAAAAACAATCATATGATGCAAATTTGCAAAGAAAACAGCATGTGCATCAAAATAAACTATTTCCAGCAGTGCAATTTGAGTTCTAAGCATCCCAGAAACTATTCAGAAAAGTCAAACATGACCAGTATAGGTTTTTAAGGCCTACAAGTAAAAAACTACATTTCCGCGAAAATGACGTCACTTCCGGTTTCGGCCAGGAAATGGCGGACATGTGATAGTTCGCGCTGACATCTGTTTCACTGTGGGAAGTGTTACGAACAGCTGATCGGATCGGCAAAGCATGTTTCTGGAATATTATGTTTTTGTTCCTGCAAGCGCTTTTTATGCAATTTTTGCAAAGCTGTATGTGGAAGGAAACCGTGACCGAGGACAAGCTGATGGCATAAGATGTAAGTGCAGCTCCTCCGGTTTCATATACAAAACAAATTATTGCGCTAGCTTACACGGTTCAGGTTCTACAGGGATTTAAAAATAGTTACACAAAACGGAGCGTGCTGCTCTGACCGGATTTAAAGGGTTAACAATGACTTTAAAAAATAATATAAAATAGTGTGCAACACCACTGAAGTTTTTTTTAACCTCTCTTTTCAACCAACAGCAGTCACTCTCCTCTCCAAATAACTTCTGCTTAGCTTTCCGAGCTTCCCTCGGGTCCTCTTAATCAGCGGTCTCCAACCTTTTTTGCGCCACGGACCGGTTTATGCCCGACAATATTTTCACGGACCGGCCTTTAAGGTGTCGCGGATAAATGAGGGAGGGGCTAATAATCGGCTCAGTCATTTTTAATGATCGTTGAAAGCCCAGATCGTAATCGTGATTAAAATTCGATTAATTGAGCAGCCCTAATTTGTGGTAATAGAGATATGAGAAATACAATTCAGCTCACACAATAAACTAATGCAGTTCAGTTTATGGTTCTCACACAAACAACTTTACAAGCAGCTGATTGGCTATTTTTAGGCTGCAGAAGAGGCATGCAAAGGGACGAGGTGGCTGTCAGCAGGAGGTCAAGATGCTGCTGTCCATGCAGTTATCCAGTCTGCACTCAGAAACTTATTTACAACAGCCAAGCCGCAGCCTCCACCTGGCTCAACAGCAATTTTTAATGGGCTGGCTTTAGCTGTGTGGCTGAGGAGGTAGAGCAGGTCATCTACTTACAGAAGGTTGGGGTGGTTCAATCCCTCCATGCCAAGTATCCTTGGGCACGATAATGAACCCCAAATTGCTCCTTGCTGAGAAAAAAGGGTGGGTGGATGATGTTATATAAAGTGCTATGAGTGCTCAAGTAGAGTAAAAAAGGTGCTATATATGAATCAATCTACTAACCATTTATCCCCACACACACACAACCCATACACACATCTTTGAGAGAGGACAGAAAGATACAAGCACCCTGATACTGGGAGGAGTCCAACATACAAAGAAGCATAGACCATGGATCATAGGAGGGAAATCAAGATTTCAGTCATTAATCATGATTCAGTCATATGATCTTGGCCAGAGTGCCAACCGCTACCTGCACACATGCTAGCAGCTCAGCAAGAGACAGTCAGGCTCCAAGTCAATTCTCACTCTTGGGGCATGTCGATGTCACACTATAGCATTCACCTCAATGATGATTGAGCAACGTCCATCCACTGATTAAAGGCAGTGTGTGTGTGTGAATGCTACAAAGAGGTTCTAATGCTCCTATTAGAACTCTGTTACTCCAATCAGACTCCACCCACTGATGACAGACTGGCAGGAGATCAACACATGGGACCAGAGCCCTGTGGGCAAACATCAACTCCACCCTGTAGACAATCCACAAGCCAGCGTCTCTGCCAAACATGCAGCTGTAATGTGTCCATAAAACATGCTCTGTGCTCAGGGAAACACTAGACAGGCAGAGCAGACTTTTGTTATAAAATGGAAAGGATAGTTATTGTTTTTCCTTCCAATAACTATCCACTCTATGACATCACAGACAGATAACTCCCACAAACATTTGCATGGAAGTATATTTGAGATCGGAAAATTTTACCACTGCAAAAACTCAAAAGCAAAAGCCATACCACTGACTGCCAACCCCTTCACAGTCGACGTATTCCTGTTTTAAGTGTCCCCCAGCTCTCCTCCTTTAACTAAATCACTCCCTCAATCATTTGAAAGTTTATATTTGCAAATCATACGTCAAATCCATTATTTTGGACATGAGGAAGCACAGAGAATAGAATCAGGGTGAATGGGGCACATGGTGGTAGGTAGTAGACACCCATTAGTTAGCAGATTTCCAATATAAAGCTTTCAGCTGAGCTTTTAACCCATTGCCATCTTGCTGTTTCGAAACTTGAGATGACAACGATGGGTGAATCTCACTGACAAAATGAGGAATTCTGCACACTGTCCTCCGCTCTAGTCATTTCTAATTTTGTCCATCCTGGTCACACAAAATAAAAAATCTTAACATCGTGAGCTCTGCCACCTGCAGCTCTGACTCCGGTCTTTTTTCAATACCACCGTTTCCAAACAATACATTATAGCAGGCCTCACAAGTATCTAGTAAACCTTCCCTTACACTCTTGCTGGCATTCTACTGTCACAAATCACCCCTGACACTCTCCACCCACTCCACCCTGCCTGCACTCTCTTCTTCACCTCTCTTGTGCATTCTCCATTGCTTTGGACGTATCTCCATGTATTTAAACTTATCTATCCTCACTTTCAATCACAGATGCTTCTACCTACTTTCATTCTTCTTCTCTTCACAGAATATCTCCACCTTTCCAAGCTCTACTCCACCTGCTCCCTACTCTCACTGCAGATCAGAATGTCATCTGAAAACTTTATAGTCCTTGGAGACTCCTGCCTGACCTCATCTGGTAGCTTTTCAATCACCATTCCAATAAAGAAGCCCTGATTTAATCCCACCCCCTACCTTGAATCCATCTGTCACTCCTACCACACATTTTCCTTATAGATGCCCTACACTACTGTCACATACTTCTCTGCCACTTCTGACTTCCTCTTGCAGTACCACACTTCCTCTCTTGGCACCAGCATCACATGCACCACAGCAGAGCTGTTTCTAACCTTCTCTGTATTTCTCCATAAACACTGCCAAAGAAAACATCACATATGTAGTGCTCTTTCTCAGCATGAAGCCATACTAGTCCTCACTAATCATAACTTCTCTCCTCAACCAAGCTTCTACAACTCTTTCCCATAGTTTTCCCAATCTGCTCTCTCTTCAAGACAACTCTATACCTCCACAGGTGGAGTGATTCCCTTCCACTCTTCGCTCTCTTCATACCTGCCCTTTCTTCCTCCTTACTAATCCTATTACCCATTGTTATTTTATAAAAATGCACTCAGTCAAACTGCAGAACTTCATTAATGTTAATTAGGCCTCACAATATGAAAGTCACCTTTCATTAGCAGTGATGATGCTTGACAAATTAAAGGCTGCTACCTGCACAAGTTTGATATCCATGCATATGCACACATTCAAGTTGTCAAATGAGATTGACACAGAGTAATCCTCTGAAGCCCTGCTAGTGACACAGAGATGCACAGGGGACTTTCTTGAATCAATTACAGTTTTTTGGTTTTTAGGTGCAGCAAAGGAACTTTCTATTTTATACCCAGAGCAAAAATTGCATTATTGATACAAAGTGTTGAACTCAGAAAAGATAAAATATGTATACAAATACGAAATATCTATATGATACATGTCTAATATACAGGTGCTTTAGTTGCCGAAACAAATCTTAAATGAAGCCCGACTAAAAAAACATAAAGGCCACATGTCTACACAGCAGGAGGTCTGAAGTGGGTCAAAACATGTTCAATGTGCTGGAAGGCAGCTGCAGCACACACACACACACACACACACACACACACACACACACACACACACACACACACACACACACACACACACACACAGAGCTGTTCAGTCATTTTAAACTGCTCAAAGTAACTTAATCAGATGAAACATTCCTGAGCAGTAGCAGCGGCATGACAGTTTGCCATCAGCATGTGCGCAGTGAAGTTTAATCTATTGCTGATGCTGTCTCTATGTGCGTTCATGTTGAGTCACAGTTGGCCCGTCAAAAGTCTTCAAGAGGAATTCAGGCTCAGCTGAGCAGCCCTAAATGCTTCCAGATGGAGGGAAAGCCCCACCACTGCTTCCTGTGGCCCTCATTCCCTCCCTTTAATCCACCATCCCTCCATTGCTGAATCCATCCTTCCATTTGCCCAGCTGAGCTGTTCAAGTAATGGTGTCATTCATAAGGTTGACTCAATGTAAGGGAATCGGGAATTCTGCAATAAAAGGAGAAACTTGTTTCTACAAAAATATTCTAATATAGATAATAAAAAATTAACACATAGTCTAGTTAATGCACCGAAGTTAGATTGGTAGATTTTTGCTATATGCTGCAATCCCTATTACTAGATCCACTACATGTTAAGTGGTGGATCTACGCCATCATCTAATAAAACTGTTTTCATAAAGCTGATTTTATGATAAACCATTCCTGACTATATACAGCTGAGCAGGAGAATGTAGTTGCCCTAATGTGTGTCTTTGTTTTAACAATGTTGCACTTCAGTGGTTAAAATATTCAAGCAATCTAACTAAAGACTACCTACCCACAACATTAAATGTCAACTTTTGTTGCCTCCAAAGTCGAGTTGGTGCCTTATTTGCAAGTTTGGTAATTCAGGCTTGCACACCTCCTTAACATTTTTGATATCTGGACGCACTGTTGTTGACTCTCACTGTCTCTCTAACCACTCGATTCTGACAGATGATCTTCCACAACAAAACTTAAGTGCAGCTGTAATCAGAATCACATATCCTTCCTGTTCTCTGCTGACTTTCATTTGCCAGATTTGTAAAAATGTCTCATTTATACCAGATGGATCTTCCTCTAGGTTTCCCTCTGGGAGCTCCAAGTACTTTGGACAACTTTAGCATCGGCATTTCTGACAATGTAGCATGCCACAATACATACAACTGTGAAGTAAAGGGCTACTTTGAGGACATACAATTTAAAAGGACTCCCTGCTGGTTCCCTGGGGAACTCCTTTGTGACCGTTTATGAACATTAGCAGGTGTGTTTCCCACTGAATCATACAGTCCTGTGCTATAAGCACGACAGCATTAGAAAGCTCAGTATATGGTCTGAGTCTATGTGACTTTCTGGCTCTCCACCCAACATACCACTGCTATTATATAAAACTTTCAGCAAAGATACCCGTGGGATGTAAAATGTAGAGCTTAGTACAGCACAAGCATCTACTCAGAAAAGAGACACCCTTTCATTTCCTTAAAGCAGAATGATATACTTAATAGCATAAAAGCAATTTTGTACTTTTTACCAATGACAGACTAATTTTAAAGTTTTTCATTATTACAAATCATTGCATGTTGTCATTATTTTGCTCACAGAAATTTAGATGATTGTTATAGATATTAGTACTCAGTTCAGATATTTTCTCAATATAATGAAATATTCTATTCTATTCAATTCAGTTTTATTTATATAGCGCCATATCACAACAACAGTTGACTCAAGGCGCTTTATATTGTAAGGTAGACCCTACAATAATACATACAGAGAAAAACTCAACAATCATATGAGACCCTATGAGCAAGCTCTTTGGCAACAGTGGGAAGGAAAAACTCCCTTTTATCAGGAAGAAACCGGCGGCAGAACCAGACTCAGGGAGGGGCGGAGCCATCTGCTGCAACAGGTTGAGGAGAGAGAAGGAAGACGGGATCAAGGACATGCATAATGAAATATTATATTCATTATTTATATTAAAGAACCTCCATGTATTCTGTGGAAGGCTGCATCTTTAGTTCTTCGTTTGGACAAATTTCTAGCAAACTTTATACATATCTATACAATAACACCCTCCTGTTTTTGTTATATCATTGTTCCCATAGACTGTACATGTTAGCCATTATTTGGCAGTGTACCAGTGACCAGTGTTGGGTTTGGGTACTTATTTCTTTTTCCCTGTAGTGAATAATGCAGCACATTTGATTTGCTTTTTATTTTTTAAATGAATGAATACATTATCATATATCGAGCTCCCCAGTGAACATGTTTAGATCAGCTGGTGGAATGTCTTCACATCACGAGGTGTTTGATATTACAAGCCGTTGTATGCCACACTGAATCTTTTTAATCTGTTCATTGAGGGTTGATTTGGTAATGATTCCAGCAAGGAGTGTCATTTTTGATGCCAACTTCACCAACATTTATCTAAAGGCTGGCTGTCAAAGGAGATTTTGTTAGATGTCGTTGGCAAGTGTAGATAGCATCCCTTTAATCCACAGAGCATGAGAAAAGAGATGAAAACAGGTGAAGACAGGATTAGGCATATGGTCTGTGAGAAGACTAAATAAAGCCAGAGTGTTGAAGAACAAAGTATCAGATAGACGATAAGACATGGGGTTAACACAGTTTCTTACAGTTTAAAAAGATGAAGACCAATGTTGGTCCATTTTGAAATATGACTGCTTACGCTGCTGAAACTAAAAATAAGGAAGTTAAATGGAAATTCACATTGTTCCATTTTCTTTCATTTTGATTTTGTGTTGTGAAAGCCGACAGAATTAACCATAACAAAGTGTAATGGGTTAGTGAGGTATGCTGAGCACAAAACCAGAGTCTTCAGTTTCACAAAGGTGGCTCTTTTTATCTGGTTAGACCACTACAGTACCAACTTCAGATAATGTTATGTGCTGGTTTAAAAACAACTGTGGGAGCCACATTTTCCCACATTTTTGACCCAACAGCATGCACTAAAATCAATACAGATTGTTACCTTATGGAATACATTTTTATATTATACATGGTAAGCAGTACGTTAGTAATTCTGGCATATAAAGTCGCCCAGTTACACAAGTGCAAACCTTGCATTCAGTTTACTGTTACCGTCCATAAATACAGAATGTTGTTGTAATTTATCAAGCGTTTAATAAAGGGTGTGTAGTTACTCACAAAAGAATAAATAGCAAAAAAAGAAATGGGAGCCCCGGCTAAAACAACCAAAAGAGGAAGAAGACCATAACCAGCGGCAGGCCCCTGGATTCAGGTTTCTCCCCTAACCTAGTCCTGGGAAACTAAACTAGAAGTAACCAAAACAGAAAACAGTACTACCGGTAACTCCTACTCAGTCAGTACTTAATAAACAGAGCTTTAAGAGATATATAGAAAATGTATGAATATGCTTTATGCTTGGTCCTGCGAAGCACTTTTGACATGGTTATAAAACAAATTGAACTAATTATAACCATTACAACTAATACTAAATTCATTTCCTACGAATCAGTGTCTTTGGTTTCAGATCTGCATTTATAAACACACATCAGCAGCACTGATTCACTAGAGGAAACAGACTGTGAGACAAAAAAGGAAGTGAGACAGAAAAGAGAGATACAGTATTTCACAAGAACCTTTTAGGTTAAATGTTAGCGCAGTTACTCTGTCTAGAGGATTGATCAGCAGGTAAGATCCATAAGTTCTAAAGGAATTTTACTCTAAAACACTGGACCTCAACGTTTGATGGAGATTTAGACTTGTTTGTCTTGAGGTTGTGCAAAACTCTGGCCAGTATTTATCAAAATCTTTTTAAGAAAAACTGACTAATCGTTCAGTCTAGAAAAGAAAAGAAAATTCATGTTGCATGAAGCTAATACATTTTTACTCGACTTAGTCAAAACAAAGAAAAAAAACGGGGAAAAAAGACTTTTCCTTTAACAGAAGACTAATTGACAAACTGCCTTAAGATTAAACTGTGGAGGTCAGCTGCTCACTGACTTAATACAATATGAGGAAGTGAAGGAATGTCAAGGGCTATTATGCAACAACACAACAAACTGAGAGTAGGGTGCCTCCTTTAGGCAGCCAACACACACACACAGACACACACACAGATATCCTACCCCTGCTGATTCGTTGTTTCTCTCCAGACAGGATACCAGGAGTATCAATGATGCTGATGCTCTGAAGAACCTGATTGGGCATCTGGGAGCAGATAAACCTGAACAGTGAGAATTGAGTGAGAATTCATGTTTTCAAGGCAGCAACACTTTTATCTCAGGCTAACGAACTGTCAGCTGGTCAGATAGTTCAAGAAAGTAACATTTCCACAGCCCCATCCACCCAACCACGTACTTTACCCTTGAGGTTATCGTACTACAGCAAATCTCTAAGAAGAACTCTAGTAAGATGAACTTTACAAAAAGTAGTTTAAGCTAGTGTGCAGTGTTGGGACTAACGCGTTATTAAGTAACGCGTTACAGTAACTACGTTATTATTGTGGTAACGAGCACGGTAACTAGTTATTATGCCAAAATCAGGAACACGTTACTCGTTACTGGGATTTAGATAGGGTCGTTACTCGTTACTTCGTGTGGTGGCATCGCGGAGTTTCCACAGATTCAGTAACATTAGCAAGTGGTGGAAGCCAGCAGGTGGATGAAGGAAAGGGGACGAAGAAGGAAAAGAGACCCGAGGCGGCCGTCGGTCCAAGTGTGAACTGAACTTCAGGTAAGAAGTTATGACCTGCAGTCTCTCTGGGTCAGATATAAACCAAGTTTAGGTGGAGTTTATTTTCCTCATTCTGACTTTTTCCGTACTGCGTGCTAGCTAGCATGACGGAGTTTCTATACAGCTGGGTGGTGCTATGAAGTTAATGATGTTGAACCTTATTTTGTTCATAAGTTATTAGAGTTGCCAACCTTCCCGTCTGGTATTCAGAGAAAATATTACGCGTTTCTTATTGAGGTGAAAAGGAACAGTTTGTGCCGTAATTCAGCTACAATGAAAAAGGCACAAAGCTGGAGTTATTCTGTGTCTTTGCTGCACAGCTGCCTCTTCTTCTCTCATTCTCCCCCCTCCCTCTCCCGTTTCTACTTCAATCATGAAAACTGATCAATGATCAGCTGATCGTCTCTCTTGTTTGTTTATCGCTCACTTTGCGCCGAAAGAGGAAACCAGCGGATGTCGCGCTAAACAACAGCAGCACTTTTAAGCTTGATCATCTGTTGTTAGAATTTATTTAATATTAATTTCTAGTATCAGCTGATGTTTGCTGGAGCCACAGCTGCAAAAAAAAGCTGCTGGTTATGATGTCGGTTTGGTTATCTGGTGAGAGGGAAACATGAAGATGAAACCAGGAGATGTCCTTACTGGATCATCAGAGCTGAACAGGTGATGGAGAAAAAGGTGTACCTTTTAGGTGACATGAATGAGTTGTAGGGAAGTTATGAACAGTTTCTGAGAGACAAATAACACCAGGATCCTTTTCTAAGTAGCTGACAGCTGGTAACTGTGCAGGTGCGGATCTAGCAAAGTGTGGCCAGGGGGGCATGTAGGGCATTAACAGGGAATGGGGGGCACAAGGAAATACTTTTCTTTCTTATTCTCATTTAAAATGTCTAGCTTTTAAAAAATAATTATCTGAATCTTACTACAAACGATTGATAGATTGATGCATATATACCATCAAAACAGTGTACATCACTGTCACAACAGTGTTTGTTTTCATTCAAAGGCTTTATGATTTTTCCTATAATGGTGGGCCGGTCTCTAGTCAAAATGCCCGGGCCAATTTTCTGTCCCAGTCCAGCTCTGTATGCAGCTCATCTGCAGTCTGGTGTTACCTACATCTTCCTATTCAGAAGGCAGAATTTCTGAGTTCTGAGTACAATCGAAAGCACCACGACTGCAGTTTTTGTGTTGGATGTAAAAGGCGCACATGACTCTGTGACGTAGGCTAGAATCATGGCAGCAGTCAATGACAGTCCAGGCGTGGGATTTCTCTCGTGGAAATATGCACGTTATCATATCCTTTCTATTGGTAGGTGGCACAGTGCACTTGTGGCAAGTAAGCAAGCTAGAAGACTGGCAAAGTAATGGAAGAAACACATTAACAAGAGAATTCTGAGTAAAACCAAAGTTACTTTCCCTAGTAACTAGTTACTTTGAAAGTAACGAGTAACTTGAAGTAACTGAGTTACTTTTGAGAGAAGTAACTAGTAATGTAACTAAGTTACTATTTTAAAGTAACTTACCCAACACTGCTAGTGTGTAAAAACAGTCACATTGTCAGTGTACAAGAAATATTTCCTCAGGGTGAAAATTCAGGGGGGGTGTGGGTTATCTGTGACATGCAGCAGGATGCAAAGGTTACGGTGTTGCTGCTGTCACCGTGATTGGGGTTAAAACAAAAGGTGGGGTCAAAGGTCAAAGAATGTTCAAAAAGAGTCAAAAATGATAAAGAAAAAAAACTTCTTCTGTGGATAATGTGGCATATCGGTTTGCTCTTTGATGCAGCTGCATATATTTAAGTCAATAATCTGGACCTCGTCTATAGTTGTGACATTTGGATACACCCACTTTCTAACTACGATTGTTTGCATTAGCTGATAATTTTGGACTGCACACTATCGTGCAAATACAGTTTCTTGGCTCCAAAAGAACCATTACGTTCGCAACTACAACATAATGCTGAGCCTGCAAAATACAGAAACCAGTGGGGGATGCTACGTTGGTTGCATCCGTCTTTTATAGGCTATACATTACCATGTAGATTTGCTTGACTTGCTAGACTTGCTTTACTAGTTTATTATTACACCTTGGTTGTTATCATTGTTCTCTCTTATGTTCCAGGTTCTGGTCACTGTACTTCTAATCTCCCTGTCACCTAAATTTAGTCGAGAGGCTACAGGAGCTATAAATTGCCTTGACTTGTCAGGGATGCAGCAGGCTGGCAGCGGGAAAAAACAAAGCCACCATATTGACACATGGTGACGCACACACACACTTCCCCTTGGAAACAATAACTTATTTTGGAGGGTCTCAACGGGACAAGACGGGATTTCAAGCTTAAGGAATGTTTCAGGTGTATATTTACAAACAGACATTCGGAGGGTGGACTGTGTCCACTTCCTCTCTCCTGCTCTTAGACATATTTCTGGACAGAGGAAATACTTTTGAACAGGAGTGGCTTTAGCTAAATTTAAATGCCTGATACAAACTCTGGAATCTGACAGCTAATAGTGTTTATATGTCAGTGTGGGGGGACAGAGGTCACTTCCCACGTTGTAAATGTTTTGAGGAAAGCAGTGACAGAAGTGGGAGGAAGTGCCAGCATTTCTTTGTGTTCATGGAGTGGTGTTTGCCAAAGTGGGAGCAAGGTCATAAGAGCGTCGAAAAAAAGAAAAGAAAGAAAAAAAAAAAGCCCATATTCAAAATGTGTATTACACGTGAATGAGAGCTATCTGCTGTAAACATATGTACAGACTTACACATTGACGTCATTGGAATAGTATATGTAAAGTAATCCCATGAGTATGATAAATAGCCTATTCAAAAGTTTCTTCTGGATTTAGCTACTTTGGTTCTTGGGTGTGTCTGTCTGTGTGAAAAGTAGTGAAACAAAGTGACAACAATCTACAAAGGCAGAAAATAAGACCAAACCCTCAATTACATGGAATTATTCTCTAAGATCTTGTTGATCTCTTTGAGGACCGAGTCTCTAATGTCACATCAGTCTGCACCCATCTTATTTATCCAACCTCTCTGCATTCTGTCTGCATGAATATAATCTATACAGAAAAAGCAACAAATAAATCACAGCACATCTAAGAAGTCTATAGATCTGTTGTTCCATACTCCTCAGTCTCTCTCCATCAGGAGAAATCACCAGTTTTCTCAGTTGTACTGTATTTCATCGATGACCTCAGCTGCATGATGAAAAAAGGAATTAAGTCTAATGACCAGCAATTAAAATGATTAATGGTTCTGGAGATCAGCAGGCAAACATCCTGAGAGCTCTTCAGTATATGGACTGATCCACTGGTCGATTTGTGTGTTGCTATTATAGATCAGTCAGTCTGAGTTACATTTTATTTGATTGGCTTTGCTTGATTCTTTGTTTTGGTCTCCATCAGACCAAGAAGAGGAGTGGTCCAAAATCCCTCCTGAAATATGAACAAACCTGGTGACCAACTAAACTAAAGGGCTTACCGCACCGCTCGCCAACAAGGGTTTCTCCATCATATTCTCTTTAATAAATAAATCATAATTTTCTCATGATTAAATTTTGCTTTTAATTATTGTAACAAATTTCACTCAAACAGAGAACCAAAACAGAATTTCAAAATTGAAAAGAAACAAAAAAATGGCCTTGGCTAACGATCCAACTAGCTAGTCTTTACCAGCAAGGGTGCATCGACGTTTTATTTTGTTTTCTTAAAAACTTACATTTTTATCATTTTATAGTAAGGTAGGATGTCGAAAGTCTGTTTTTTGTACACTGTGTTTTGGTTTTATGGGGTAATATTGCGCAGTCTGTGGTCTGACACCAAAAATGGAGATTTTTAATCCTCTGAGGTCTACTCTATCATGACCCCAAACCTAAATCTAACCCTAGGCAATCAGAATATATAGTTGGTGTTTTGCTTAAACAGTTTGAAAACAACAAAACACACATAAAAAACTATTCACATCTTGACATAATAGTTCTGTTCTGGCCTAGTCTTAGGGTAGGGTTAAGGTTTGGGTTGCCGCCCTTAATGACTTGGATCTCTGAGGGGTAAATAAAAATTATATCTGAGGGAACCCGATTTTCTCATAAAATACTGTACATCAAATATTAAAACCCTCTTTGAATTCCAGGTTTATAAACATATCTAGATGGACACTGAGGGTTGTTTAAGCTGTGTTTTTCCTTCTTTAATGTGCGCATGCCTTTACCTGTTGAGGAAGGAGTTTCCAAACGCGTTGAGTTTCCTGAAGGGTTTCTTGGGGTCGACGACTAGAGCATTGCCTGGGACAACCCCCTCATTTTCACCATGCATCACTGCTATAAAGCCATCAGTGGTTGGCTCAGGACCGATCCGCATCCCAGGGAAATCTTGTTCCAGTAGATACCTGAGCCAAAGACAGAATATATGTAGTTCAACTTTAACGACTTTCAGGATCTTACTATACTTACAACAATAAGAGTGTTCGAAAAAAACTTTGTTTTAGTGTAGTCCAGAAATTTGCAATCAAGTTCTACATCTGTTAGAATGTCTCGGTCAAATCATTGTTGAAAATCCAGGTCCAAAAACAGGTCCAATAAGATGGAAAAATAAATGAAATACACAAGTCACACAAATGGTTTACTTTTCTTGGACGTGCTCTGTTTGACACCTTCATTCAGTAGAGTCTGGGTACCCCCACCGTTTTAGGCTTCATAAAAAAGGGTGAATAGAAAGCAGTGTTACAATAAGAATATTCTACTAGGGTCAGCAGTGCCTTGCCAAAACCATGCCTAATGTCCAAACTGAAATACTTTCTGAAGTTTTATTGAGTACACTGAGGTGTTTCTGTTAAGTTTTCAAACATTAAAATAAAGGTATTTATCTATAAACATCAAGGCTCTAAAAGTTTTTGGAGGCTTAAAAAACAAGGAAGAATTAAAAAGTTGAAAACTTCGACCCAGAAAAAAGGTTGTTCCATCGTTAATTAACAATTGGATAGTACATTAGGATACAAGGGACCTGGACTTTTATGGATGTTATGTCACAACAGTTACATTAACACAGCACATTATCCTGCTCTTAATGAGTAATAATGTAAAAAGTGCTTAATTTGCTTTTAAATACAACAGGTAACTATACTGAAAATAAAAAACAGGATTGAGCAAGATTAGGGTGGTGCAGGCCGAAACTAAAGCATGGGCAAGAGAATGGAATGCACATGTTAGATCCTGCATATGTTGGCTAACATAAACTTTATGTGGTTGAACACACAACTCATGTGGTTCACACAATAATATCACCTTCCAAAAGATTGCATAACACAAGACTTTTTTAAATAAAACAAAGGTTAAAAATGAGTCTACAATTAGCTCAGACAGCTGACAGCTCAAATAAGGGTGTTTTAAGTAATGGTTTATTACCACAACCTTAAATAAAAACATTAATAATTAATGAGACTTCTTTTAGCAGTCTTGTAGGAATGGAGACCCCATTCCTACAAGACTTTAGACCAAAAGACACAATGATGTTTTAGAGAAAGACTTTTTTGCCATGAACTCAATGATTGCTAGAAAGAAGAGTCTAAGTAAATATCAGCAGCTACTGACGTCGCTGTATATAATGATACATCTGTGTTTACCCTATGACAAAAAATTGTTTTAATGGTTAACATTTTATTTGTGAAAGTTAAAGTTAAAGTACGGTTGGCCCAACAGAGCTCTGACTGTGTGTCAGTCGGGCTACAGTCCTGAGAAGAAAGCTGGATTGTTACTGTTTTCCTTGAACGATGACAAATATATTGTTAATCTATTTTTTCAAAAACTGTAAAGCTTGGAAATCTTACTATTTTTTCAGGCCTAACAAAGATCTTCTTAATGAGTGCAAAGCCATTTCCTCTCCAGCTTATGGATTATCTGCTTTAAGCTGCACATTTGTGAGTTATAGCAGGGAGTCAAGCATGTCTTACTTGTTGCCTTCCTTTTTAAGAAACCACAGAATCCAGGGTCATATATAGTGATGACGTAACACAATAATCAAATAATTTACCTCTGTGGGAGTAAAGTTTAGGTAGCTGCTCTGCATTGCGTTTGCACATGGTAGAAAATAATAGTGATACTTCTAAACCTCATCAGCCACTTGAATCTAATGAGACTGTCATTTTCAACATCTGCATGTTAAAATCACCTACAATAATTACTTTGTAAGCACAAAATCATATGAAAAGTCTATGAAATCAGATAGAAACTAAGTGCTAAAACAAACAACGTAACAACTAAAACTGTTTTTTGACTTTTCCAAGGCTAATAGTCAGGCTTTCAAACTGTTAGGTCTTGGGTTAATTAATAAGCCAGAGTTTACTGGCTAACAGGGAGAAACCCAATGTTTGATACATTTAATTATGAACTATTGAAAATCAGCTTCACATCGGTCAGACATCAATACCACTATGTAAATTTGTCCCAAAACTGTTCACCCATTATCACTGACTGGGTGTTTAAGAAGAAAAATATTCAGTTTATGATCAGGTTTGTTACAGACAAGAAATAGATAATCACACATTTATGATTCTGAAACAGCACATTTTAACCTTTTTAGTCTTTAAAAAAAAGAGACTAAAAGGGCTAAGTTGATCGTTAAAGCTATTCTTAATTACTTAAACAGCAGTTTGACTTTTAATTTGATGCCAAGGGAAATCCCAGATCTATTGTCACAAAAGCAGGCCATTGGCCAGTTTCTGAGGTTCAGTCACACAGGGCTCTGATCTCTGTAATGGAACAGCTGTGTTTGCACAGACTTTGAAAATAAATCTTTTTCCTTTCCTTTCATCTCAACACTGACCTTGTCTACTTTTCCACTTGCTTTTCCTTATAAAAGAAAAGTGAGAAAGGAAGGAAGAGAGGGAAGATGGCTCTTTCTCGTCATCTCCTGTCTTTGTGGACAGTGCACACTTCAAAGAGTGTGCAAGACCCAAGGATGGAAAACTACCGTGCATGCCCCTATACTGAAATGTCAGAAACGACAGCCCCTTTAATGTTACATGTCACGTGGCCTTACAGTTTAGTCATAATCTTTCCTCATGTTTTCATTCAGCTGCTGATCCACAAGAATTTCCACCTCTAGCTGCAGTTTGAAAAATTGTGGAAGATCCACTCTGATTGTAGTTGTTTATGTGCATTTTTATCTTTGTGCAACTTATGAAAAATGTGAGAAATATCTTTTCTTCTCCTTTCTTGACAACCGCTCATACAGTGTTCTTCAAACTTGGCAGGTAAAATGCCGAGGACCAACGTTAGCACACCGCTGACATATTTTGGCTAAAAGTAATTGTTGCCTGCTGCTTCACTAATTTGTAAGGACAGGTGGACAAATATATTACAGCAGTGGTTGAACATTCATGGATATTAATGCATTCCCAACTCTTCACACAAAGACACCTGGAGATGTTTATAATCTTATTTTGTTAGGCTTTAGTTTCCTATGAAATAATTACTTCTGTCATTCATGCAGAGATTTTGGAGCTTCCACCCATAATCTTCCCATTTCTCCAAGCATTTCCTTATAGCTGTGTAACAGTTACACTGTTTGGTCATTTTTGTTCAGTTAGGAAATTGTGAGTTTTAGTGGGATTATACATTATACAAAATATGCTAATAGTTATCATCAATTAACATAGATGCAGGTTTGGTCAGATTACTACTACTGTCCAAACAGAATGCACTAAGACCTGTTCGTGTCTATCGAGCTGCCCACTGGGCCACAGCTTACGCCAGGGTTTCAGTTCACCCTTGTGAGACAAGAAGAAGAAGAAAATATGTTGACTCGGCAATTTACTGGCAACATGTTCCCATGATTCAGAGCATTCCGGCGCAAGGTGGAGCTTCGGTTGTGCCCTCACCACCCCCTACCCCACAGACACACACACACACACATTACTAACTGCCAAAGTTTCTCTGCAGCTTGTGTAAGACTTGAAGGGATTGCAGGTCAAATCTGCTGGTCTGCCTTGCCAAAACAACTGTTTTCACTCATCATTCACTCCTTACTTATTCAGAGTTATGAATGTGCCTTATTTGTTTACATTACATCAATGACGTTCTGAAAAAGGCTCAGACACATTCACACATGAGACCTTCAGTGACAAAATCTGCAGGTGCATGTTGGACTTTCAATTCTTCTGCAGGAAGCCCGGCTGCAAATTCATGGAAACTAATCTAACAGCTTATCCGAGAGGTGGTTAGACTGTTACAACCTTAGTGATTAACTCATTAAGATTAAATATGTCAAAACCTTAAAGAGAAGAAGTAATGCAAAATTCCTTTGGAAAATTGGCCAATCTATTTGGTAATTGCAACATTCATTTCTATTATGGGAAAATGAGACTCTGCTACTTTTGGAAACTGTTTCTGATTCTCAGCAAAGCTTGGGTCATACAGAGAGAACAGGTTCCTGAGCTTTTTTAAGGAATATTGTCCCCACACAGCTCAATACTAAACTACTCTTATTAATGGCATGGTAAGATTAAAAGCAAGCTCACACATAAGGCCCTCTATGGCTAGTTTAAGCTAGTGCTATCAGGGGTGCAGCAGGTAAGACACACAGAAGGAAGTTTGGTTTAATTCCAAAAGCCATTAAAACTTTGTATGAAGTGAAAACTCCACTGATAATGTTGACCTGCATCTTTAACTGAAAATAAATATTAATTGCGCTCACTGTAGTCTTCTTTTAGTAAAGACATTTTTTAAATGTTTTTAAACCTGTAACTATAGACCTGCTAGTTGGATTGGATTTTATGTGACCAGAATTTACTCTGAGACTGCATTCACTTGTTTGACATGTTACAATTTGCTATGATACATGTTCATGCCTTTTTCATGAACATGGAAGGGCTTTAAATTGACATAATTTCACATGAAGTCCTTCCAGTGTAATAAAAATCACTCCATCAGCACGTGGTCTCCAAGCTGCCTTTTTATTCACACCTAATCATCTGGAAGTTTAACCAGAAAACTGAAAATGTATTATTAAGGTTTATGCAACAGGACAATTCTACTGTCAGTTTGCCCATAAAGAAAAGAACTACAGACTTTTAATCTGGCCCTTACATATTATTTCTTTTGCAGCTAAATTATTTATTGAGCAATTGTCCAATATTGAAGGAGGAACCTAAACTGACAGGGATCCTGAACTGTTCCAGTTAACTTTTACCTTATTCCATGATTGCAGGTTATAGAATTCACACACAGTGTCAAAACATAAACATGATGGCAGTGTAATTACCTGTATTTACCTACTCAGCTGCATGAACCTTTAAATGAAATTTCAGATCGTTTCAGGGTTTAAAAAAAAATCAAAATCTAATTTTGAAATTGAATTCTAAGGGTGACTTAGTTTCTCCCTTCCCTAAAATCTTTTAGAGGCACACTTTTTTTTCTCTTGCTGTTTGTTTCATTTTACCAGTGAGAGGTAAGGGATAATCCAAAAATGCCATCATCTCCTAGCAGCAGTGCAGTGCAGTTCATGGCACCACTGACAGAAATATTGACTTTTCACTTTGAACACAGTGACATAGCACATGAAAAGGTGACTTGTCATGTTTCCTGCAGGTTTTGCCCATGACACATGCTTATATGTGGTTTTTGGTTTGTTTGGTGATTATTTTTGTACCCTGATGACCTTTAAAAGCAGACTGTATTTTTGGTTCTGTTCCTGATATGATGTCACCCCACTTACATAGCAATTATGTTTACTTTGGCCTATCGCACTTAACTGAGGTGGTCATGTCATTTTTTTTTCTCTGTTTCTGAAATAGTGGAACAGAATAATTTAAACTTCGATTCATTATCTAATAGATTCAAAAGGTTGGCTGTGTTTTCCTTGTGTGTTTGTCCACTCTGACTCTGATGAAGGCACGGTAGTGTTGAAATCTCACTCTGTTTGCATAAGTCACGGCTGTGAATTTAACTTGTGTGCTTCCTGTCATTCATAATGCCACAGCTCACTCCCAATGCCCATGAGCCTTAAGATGTGTTGTTTTCAATAGCATGCCACATATTTTTCACAGTATAGAAAGAAAGGATAGTAAAAGTCACTTCGGCACAAATTTGGGATCCCCACGGAGTTTGTCTTTCAATTATATTTCGAGTTGAGATGAAATCAAACGCGTCTTCAACTGTGATATTTTAACGAGATATGACACGAGGTCCCAACAAATAACATTCAAGTGATGCAACAAAAATAGAGGTGGGCTTTTCCCCCTACATCTAGTACAATTTCCGGCCCTTCCAGCCTCTTCACAGACAAGAACACTAGTCAGTTGTAGGTCAGTACCTGATGAAGGTGGTTTTCCCAGTGGAGTACTGGCCGACCAGCAGTACCATGGGTTTACTCTGGAAGTCAGCAGGCTCTAGGGCCGGGGAGTGGAAGTCATGGAAGAGATAGGTCTCTTCCAGCGGCAGCAGCTTCTTGGTGTAAAGAGTCTGCAGTCCCTCCGTAACGGTCTGGTACATCTCTCCTTCTTTGTTGCTGCCACCCTGCTCCTGTTTGACCCAGCTGAACATGCTTCCCGCTGTGTTCTGTATCCAACTTCCTTGTTTCGATGTTTCCAAATATTGCGGCTGTTTTTGCCTCCTTCTCTGTGAGCTCCGTCCTTAGCCTGAGCGGAGGGAAGTGTGTGTCTGGCTCCAGGGAGTCTCGGCTACTCTCAGTACTGTGCCTCCTCTGTGTGCTGCTCTGGGCGTGTGTTTGTGATGTGGAGGGTGCTGATGTGCTTACCTGGGGGCACCGCCCTTCGCCCCGTGACGACACAGACTCTCTCTCTCACACACACACACACACACACACACACACACACACACACACACACACACACAACGCACATACGGGGACGTTTCAAGAATGTTCTGACAGGGTACCACGGGAGGCTCAGCAACAGCACGGGAGTGCTTTCGCCACATCTAGCGGCAAAACTGAATATTTGCTCACAAACAAATCCGGTGCAGACATTAAACACATGGATAGTTTTTTAGGCCCTCATACAGATGTATGACATGAAAGTAAGTAAAAACTAACTGTAGCCTAATTAAGCCACGGATGGAATAGTACGGAAGGTTTAACTTGAACTAAAAGTGCTCATTATGCAGACTTATATAAATGAGAGTAGCGATTAGATCATAATACTGATTCATTAATGTTTCTATTCCTTTAGTAAAGCAACAGGAGATGGTTCTAATGAATTTAAGCTTAATCTGTAATAATGCAGTAACATATATTAGTAGAAGTATAATGATAAGTAGCAAAAGCCAACATACGGTTACTTCAATCAAACTATTGTGAAGTAAAAAAACTCAAAGGACAGTAATCAAGTAAATATACTAAGTTACTTTCCACCACTAAACTGTCCTTTAGTGGTGGAAAGTAACTTAGGACAGCGAAGAAAGTGAGACAAGTGCAACAATATATGTTAAATAGTGCCATGAAAAAATATTTGCCTACTTCTTGATTTGTTAGTTTTTTAAAAATATTTGTCGCATTTAAATGTTTCAGATCATAAATTACTTCTACTATTACTACTATTAATAATAATGGTAATAAACAAAGATAAACTGTGTAAATACAGTTTTTGAATGATAATGTGAAAATAGAGCTGTTGTTATAGGGAGATGTTGTCCTGTAGCACCCACTATTATTGAAAAACCACCGCAGCATATGTGTTCTATAAGGATTAAATTGCTGGAAGTTAAAATAGCCAAGGGCCAAAACAGAAATGGTCATTTTAGAGATATTTATTTTTTGGATGCTCCTGGTATTGTATAGTTTAAAAGGGTGTACACCTTTCCTTTCAGTGGATCATGCAGTAGCAAAGTTAGACCAAGCACAGTAGCAAATCTAAAAAGAAAAAAATATCACGGTGTTGCAGCCAGTGAAAGTCCAGACATCAACCAGACTGAAATACTGTAGTGAGTTATTAAGAGAGCTATTCATAAAGGAATATCTGTAAACATCAATGAATTGAAGCAACATTTTTTTAAAGAAAAGTTGACTAAAATTCCCCCACAAGTGATGTGGGAGAAAATTGGACAAAAAATCTTCAACCTTCAAGTGACTTATTACTGGCAGAGGTGGTTCCTTAAGTTACTGAATCTTATTAACTTACTTGCTTTTTCACAAACTGTTTCTGCATATTTGCTTAGTGTTTATTAATAAATAATAACACTGTGTATTATGTCATGTTTTGTAGTTCATCTGAGGCTGCATTTACCTAATTTTAAGGCCTGCTAAGAACCATATTATTATTATTATTATTATTATTATTTTTGTTGTTGTTGTTGTTGTTGTTATTCAAAAGTCCAAATAATGAGATCCTGTGTCAAAGTCATAACCTTTAACTCATGTTAATTTTGAAATACCAAGTGTGTATCATGATTACCAAAGTTTCATTTTAATAAAATTCTGAAAACTTTACCTACCTTAAAAATGTAGTTTGTGTATATATTATGGAGACACTGTTTTTAATCAGGATTTATTTCCTCCACATATCTTAGTTTTTCACCATCTGTTGAGATATTTAATATTATTGAGAGCATTATCAACACCAACCATCAGGGGGCGCGCATGTAGGCAAATGAGAACCTAGTGCGAAAAATCCTCTAAAGCAAACGAAGAAGAGGCGGAAGCGGAAATAAGGTTCTTTTGTTTTGAAAGAGGGAAATTTAAAAACTCGACGGTGTTAGTCGGAAATAAACAAAAGCATTGGGAGTAAGCCTTCAAAAAACGACAGGAAAATGGACGCAAACTAACACTCTTCGCCCCTGAATGTAAAGTAGGTCACCGGAGAAACATTTTGTAGTGTTTAGGTTGCGTTTGAAACCGAGCCTTTCTTTGATGTCAGCGTCTCAGCTGAACGTGTTCAAACTCCTTTTCCTTCTTGCACTTAATGTATTTTTCCGACTAAATGTTTACAGATAGGAGTATAATGGAGTAGCTATAACGCAATGTTAGGCATCATGTTAGGAACATTTGGTCGACTGTAGGTCTAACAGAGAGAGCTGTCGATCTTAGCACAACGGAAGCTTTTAGAGCTGCCACAGAAAATAATTTGAATGCTTTTATAGTTAAATACTAATATTAGTTGTAGTTAAGGAAATATCAAAAGAAGAATCTTTCCAGGCATAAAGATTACTTTTTTATTGTTGTTGTTTTTTATTTTTATTTAGCTGATATTATTATGTGTTTTTGGGTTTTTTTCGGTGTGTGTGTGTAACAAAACAAAACGAGACATCACTGTAAGACTTTCAGGCTCGATTAACCTTATGAGAGGCCGTCAGTGACTTCCGGTATACAACTTTGTTTCTAATAAAGTGAGACCTCTTTGTAAAATGTAAATAAAATCAAAAGAAAATATTATTTTTGCTAAAAAATATACGCTTGTTCAATTCAATTAGTATTTTAACCATATGTATTTAAAAAAAAAAAAAGAAGAAGCTTCAAACAGGCTGAATAAAAAATGAAAAATGCAGATTAATCTGAAAGGCTGCCTAAATAATTTAAGAGCATTGTTTCTGCCTAAATAATTGCCTGGAGTTGACACCAGGATGGTTGCTGAAGTGAAATGGATAAAACAGTCCTTTTGCCTGACTAATAAAAACGTGACATATTTTTTGGAAATGTAGGAGCAACTGTAGGCATGTCCTCCCAGGTAACAAAGAAAGAGCACGAAAGCACCTGAAAGGAGGCTTGTTTGTTTTTTAAGCTATTACATCCGTAAAGGCACCATGAATGCTAAAGGATACATTACGTTAAAATAAATAGTGTTGTCTCTTCAATCCTCAGACATTCTAAATGTATTTTATTGTTAAAGTTTACGCTGAGGGGGAGTTTTCTTTTAACTTTCTACTCTTATTTGTTTAATTAAAAAACTATATTTTGTGATAAGTCAAATTGTTCTTGTTATATAATGTAATTTTTGTAATATCATAATGACTTTGCTTGAAATATCTGCATATGTGCAAGTGGTGCAGGCCTTACTCTTAGAGCTTAAACAAATTTGAGCTCTAAATTTTATGTTGAACTTTAGCTTCACTTTCAGTTTAATGACCGTACAGTGACAGGTATTTGGGGCTAGAATATGTCTCTAGATTCATTCCAAATCATTTTTATGAAAAAACTAGTAAAAATGGGAAAGCTTAGGAGTTTATCGTCAACCTGGAATTCTTTTCAGGGAAGTCAAATATGGTCAGGTTGGAAGCATTTGTTCAATAACCCACTGCGTTGTGTAGTGAGCATGTTGTGATGACAGTGTTTGTAAAAGCTCAGTAAATGTGGTCTTTCATTTTCCTGCAGGGTTGATTCACACAAACATGAAGAAAAAGGCAAGGAGGTCGCAGGAGACACACACAAACAGTGTCCAGGAGGAGTGTGAGTGACTTTCACACACAGTTGGAAGTCAATATCTCCTGCTGCTGTTTTTTTTGTTGACAAATGTGTATTTAAACCACCTTTTGACTGCTAATTCCAGCCATTGTGTGTTGTGTGTTAGGCTTGACTTTTCAGCTCTGTTGTGTTGTCGCTGTGGTTTTAGATATAGTGCTCTTACTGTTAAAAAAAGAAAATCAGCAACTAAAGCTATATCTTCACATTTCTCCTTACATACGTTAAAACCTTAATGAGTGTTTATGATGATGTCTTTTGGGGCCTTGAGAAAGCTTTTTTAGTTGAATGAAGGTTTGCATATTTTGTGTGTATCTGCAGGCTGTGCTTTGTGTAGGTGCAGTGATGATGACCCAGCCATGTTTGGGGAGAAAGTCACACTCAAAGAACATAAACTCTCTGTCCACTACTTCTGCTTGGTAAGACAACGCCTGCAAGTATTTCTGTTTTCACAGGAATATGTATTTTTCAGCCTTCAAGCATATTTTATTGAGACTTGCTTTACAAGTGCCTGACCAACAGTTATAGCATTAAAAATATTCTTTCTGAAAGACTTGTACAAACCAAGTCACAATCAATCGAATATAAAAATAAATAAATAAAAGAAGCAAACAAAGAAGGAAATGATTTATTCTATGACCTCATTATGATTTAAGTGAATTTATTTGGTGGTAAATATTAGAGGAGGGAGCACAGTCACCACAGAACAAGAGGGCTCATGGTTTGTATTTTTCTGTCCCACAAATAAAGTGACAATGATGTATTTTCTTAGATTAAAAATGCTTTAAAAGGGTCTGTTTGTTAAGAGTGTGTCTTAATAATATTGTAAGCATGTGTTTGTCTCAGCTAACATCTTGTGGAGTTTATCAGCGAGGAGAGGAAGACGAAGGCATCTTCGGTTTCCTGGTGGAGGACATCAAACAGGAGGCCCGCCGGTCAGCTCGACTGGTGAGCAGTTCAATATTATTACCTTGCATATATTAAGAGCTCTACAGTATCTCACAAAAGTGAGTACACCCCTCACACTGCATACAATGGGTCTGCATGGCACAAGAAAGCCCACAAACAGTTTGCTAAAGACAAGCAGACTAAAGACATGGACTACTGGAATTACGTCCTGTGGTGTGATGAGACCAAGATGAACTTATTTGGTTCAGATGATATTAAGCATGTGTGGTGGCAACCAGGTGAGGAGCACAAAGACAGATGTGTCTTGCCTACAGTCAAGCATGGTGGTGGGAATGTCACGGTTTGGGGCTGCCGGCACAGGGGAAAAAATGGTGGCCACAAAAAATATTGACACGTTGGACACAATTTGGACATTTTCATTTAAGGGCGTACTCGTCTTTGTTGCCAGCAGTTTAGACATCAAATTTATACTGTTATATTATATCAAAGTGTCATATCTTCAGTGTTGTCCCTTGAAAAATTATAATAAAATATTTCTTAAAAGGTGAGGGGTGTGCTCACTTTTGTGAGATACTGTAGAGCAAATACAACAAATAAGATCCCAACACCCTTCTACATTTGGTCAACAGCAAATCCTCTAGGTGTGATTTGTGATTGAAGTGTGCGGGCCTGTTTGTATTTACTGTTTCCTTGTGTGCTGTATATGTGTCTCAGACATGTTTTGGCTGTAAGAAGAAGGGAGCATGTGTCGGCTGTAATGTCAGGAGCTGTAGGAAGATGGTTCACTTCCCCTGTGGGAGGAAGCAAATGTTTGTCTCCCAGTTCACTGGACTCTTCCCGTGAGTGCTGACAACACATTAAATTCTTTAATTGTATTTGTAGGTTGGTTAAAGGCATAAAGCACTGTTTGCTAACATGAAATACTCCTGCTGTGGCCAAACGGTAGTCATAAAAGATATACACAAGCTGATTTTTCAGTGTTTGCCACACATAGGCTTTACATGCATGGGTGTTAGTTTCTTTCTATGTCGCCCTAGTATGACAAACGTACTAGGGCAACATACTAAGATTTGTCATGGATGCAACCCACATTCTCATCTCTACTGCTTAATCCACAAATGCATTTTGCTTACAAATGTGGCAACATTTAAGAGAAAATAAACAGACTTTCCAGTGGTATAAAATTTATTGCCAACAAACATTGTTACAGCAAAGAAACAACTGACCAAAAGCAAGTTACTTTGTGTGCTAAGGTACATATAGGGTTCTGGGCAGTAACTTAGCTTTTTGTAGGACTGCTCTCTTCTGGACAGAATCATCTGATGTTGTGCTGGGAATCTGCAGGAGCCACTCTTCCAGTTTTGGGGTTATAGCTGCTAATGGTGGTGGTCAGAGGGCCCGGTGGCGCCAGTGTCCGGCAGCCTCGCCTCTGTCAGTGCGCCCCAGGGTGGCTGTGGCTACAATGTAGCTTGCCATCACCAGTGTGTGAATGTGTGTGTGAATGGGTGGATGACTGGAAATGTAAAGCGCTTTGGGGTCCATAGGGACTAGTAAAGTGCTATATAAATACAGGTCATTTAGGCCATTTAATGCTCCTGATTACTGATCTCAGCTCATCTTCGGGGGTCATCTTCTTAGATTGTGGGTCTGACACTCACTAATCTCTGCCCTTCCTCTTTCCATTGCTCACAGAGCCTCAATGATGGAGCACCTGTCTTACCTTCTGAAGGTATTTGACTTGTTGACATTCAGGCATCTTTATCATTTTTCCTTTACCCTGTGGGACACCTAGGTACTTTGGTTGTCCAGTATATCTTTTAGTCTGACTTCTGGTGGCTCCATCCCTTTAGTTCGAATCACCTCGCCTCTATGAAACCATTTGACCACACTGGGAATGTCTTCTGGTGTTATTTCCAGTGCCTACTCATCTTGTCATGATGTGGAGAGGCTGGATGAATGAGTATTTGCTGTTAGCAGCCCATTTATTTTTGTTGCAAGGTGGTCATGGAGTGCATTTAGCTTCTTCAGCCAGTAGGCATGGCTCGTGTCAGGTCTTCATGGTGTACAGCTCTTCATTCCAGAGACTCATTGTTGGATGTCTGTCTTTGACTGGCTGTTGACTGGCTCTTGTTCTAGAAAGCTATGGTCTGCTCTGAGTTCCACCAGGCACTTGGCTCTTTCTCCAAAATGTTCTTCCAGTATTGCTTAGTTTCAGCTCTCGGTGGGTCTCCTCCTGTGCTATTATTTCTTTGAAGCTGATAGTACATCGTGGATCTTTCTTTGGAGAACACACCATTTATTTTCTTGGCCTATTACTTTGTTGCCTCATCAGTTCTATGGTTAGACCTACTCCAGCTACACCATCTCAGTCTGCATCTAGAAGTGGTAATCCTTACTCTGTTGCTGCAGCAGATCCACAGATGTGATTTAAGAGTGGAGTCTGTCAGAGAGGCAGGTGAAACTGTTATTCATTTATCACCAAGTACTTTGGGAGTGATGTATCTGTAAAGAAAAAATTAAGAAGTAGATGTACCTCTTCTTTGTGAACCCATAAAAAACAGTTTCTGCCACAAAAAGAATCTAATTCTACTGAAAACTGAATTACAAAAATGTCCAAACTATCATAGAATTTAAAACTTAAATTCTTAAAACTTAAATAAACTGCTGTAAAATGCTGTCAAAGTTCAGCTTCAATAGTGTTGGTTCCTTTTAAAAAGTATATGCACCAAATTGCAGAGAAATTGCAAAACTCTTCCAAGCTGCAGCTGCATAAAACTGCTAAACTATAATACTGTAAATATAAAAGATAGTAACTGCCCCTCTGTCTGTGTGTCCAGATCTTACTGTCCAGATCATAGTCCCTCCCAGTCTCTGTGTACTGGGTTAGACATCAGTCTGCCTCGATCCTGCTCCATCTGTCTGGACTCTATTGATCCCGTTTTGTCTTACTCCATCCTCAAGTGTCCATCCTGCCATACCAGCTGGTTCCACAGAGACTGTGTGCAGGTACCATGAGTGTGCAGAGAGCCCTGATTTTATATGTTGGGTTGGCTATTTAGTACTATTTAGAAAGGTTTACAGGAAATGCAGCTCGACTTTGCTTTCATGGGAGCTGAATGTTTTGAAATATTCCCTGAATATGTGGTCCTGCATTTTTTTTAATGGTTTATATGGCTGTCCTGCATACTGGACTCTGCTGAATTGATTATCTGCAGTTCTACCACCAAACTGTGTCCATTCAGTTTGAGAAGATTAAATTCATTTTTTACACTCCATGTTACAGTGGTCCCTTGTTTATTGTGGGAGTTACATTCCAAAAATGTGAAATCCACGAAGTAGCAAACTTAATTTTTTACAATTATTATAGATGTTTTAAGGCTGTAAAATCCCTCACTACACGCTTTATACATTTTTCTCAGACAGGCATGAACATTTTCATACTTGTATCTTTTGTTTAAACACTCTCAAAGTTCAAACCTTCGTAGAAAAATAAGTCCAGTATTATAGAATGAAACCAAAGGCACCCGCGGCTGCCTTGGACAGTGTAAAATGTTTCGTCGACGTGTAAATTTGACAAGCTGAATGCATTCTGTACTGTACAGGAGACACTGCACAAGATTGATTGACAATGTTCTACAGCCAATCAGGATGCAGAACACAATGCGCTGTATGGAAAATTGCTCAAAAAAAATCTGCGAAACAGCAAGGCCCCGAAAGGTGAACCGCGTTATAGCAAGGGACCACTGTATATAAAAAGTACAATGCATGTGTAACTTTTTGTATTTCTGTGTATTTTTATTGGCGTGTGTCTGTGTGTTAGCGTCAGGCCCACAGTGCAGGCCTGTTCTTCTTTAGATGTACCCTGTGTAACAACAAGGAAAACTTCCAGGAGGAAATGCTCAGAATGGGAATATACATCCCAGAGAGGTAACCTTAAATTATATCTGCAGCGTTTCAGCACTTGTTTGTCCAGGAAAAACTGTTATTTGCTTTGGTTTGTTTTTGTTTTTTGCCCCCCCACCTGAACCCTTTGTCTGGGCTTCCTGCAGAGATGCCTCGTGGGAGTTGGAGGCAAATGCATATGCAGAACTGTTGGAGGTTTACAAACGCTGTGACGCTCTCACCTGCCTCTGCAACAATGGTTGTACACACTCTGCCAAGAGCGGGTATGGCATTTATATTTTTCTTTCATTAGTTTACAGATTTGTATCTTTCGTATCTAAGGATGCTTGTAAAAACAACATTTTCTGTATATTAGTAATGTATGCACATTACTAATATGTATTCCAAATATATATGCATATATATGTGTGTGTGTGTGTGTGTGCGTGCGTGTTTATACATATATGTCAAATATACAGCGGTCAGCAGTTTGAATAATGTGCAAAAGGAATAGCAATATGAATGGACTGTATGTAATGGACTGTATAGTGTTGAAGTTCCGGTAGATGAGGGTGAGGTGTCTATGAATGTCACTGTTCAGCAAGCGTTATTACATTAATAAAGTTTGGCCTATTTGAATTAAAGAAATACAGACTCTTAAGTTAGCAGAGTTTCTTAAGGTTAATATCAGTACATAAGTGGAGAAACTATTGAAATCCATCAGATTTCAATAGTTTTTCCATTCAATTAATGTTCAGACTTATTGGAGACAGTTCAGATTTGCTCCTTTAAGTGGTGTTTAACAGTCTGAGATTAAGAAACAAGAAAAGAATAAAAACTAAGTACAAAAAAGTATTTGTTTTAAGGTCATACGTTATTTCTTATAGAACATTAAAAATGTTGTAAAATTGTTTAGAGCCAACAGGAAAAATAGTCAAGAAGTAAAGTTGCGTCTAAGGATCTATATTTATAACTGCTGTTTATCAAATAAAGACATTAGTTACTGTTAAAAAAAAAACTTAAAATCCTTTAAACAACAGAACCACATTAGCACAGGGGCAGCTGTTTGTGTGCTAATGCTGTGCTTTACATTATGTAAGGCATCAAGACTGGCAAAGTGTAGCAATAAAATGAGTGGAATAAAAAAATTCAGTGCTGTTGTCTCAGCGGAGCAGATCTTAGTTTCCTCAGCTGTGTGAAGCATAATCATTAGTGATATTTCTCTGGCTTTCGTCATCTAGAGATTAGGAAATATTATGGGAATCACTTTATAATTCTGTTTTTGTGTTTCTCAGATGGTTTGAGGTGATCCGCTGCCGACTGTGTGGCTCTAGAGGGACTCACAGGAAATGTTCGGGACTAAAGTTGGACACTAAAGACTGGGCCTGCACTGACTGCACACAAGCGACAGATGGGAAAGGTATGGGTGGTTAATGATGGCTGGTTCCATGTTTGTAAAACACTGGCTAATCCTACCTTTTCCATTTTTTTTCATATTTGACAACGTCTGAGACAACATGTCACTCAGCTCTGCCTCCTCTTTGCTTTATAAATTGATGGAGAGATGACTAAACACTCTGAACCGTGTTACCTTGTTCTCCAGCCTCCCTTGTTAGGTCTCCTCAGGGAGGTCCGAGGAGAAGTCTGCTGTCCAAACGCCACAGGCCTTCAGTTCACTCCTCCATCAGCTGTAAAAGGTACAAGTTAACCTGCCAGTACCTCATCGAGGATGCAGGATTTGTTCTTAATTGTCACTCTCTGTCTCTTAGACCATCTTTACCCGAAAGATCTGGATCGCCTGAAGAGCTCCTGCAGTCTTTGGTCCCTCAGCTTCATCCCCCAAGTGTCCAGGTGGAGGTGATCGGGGACCAGGCTCTGTCAGCTGGTCTCGACTTAGTCAGGAGGGCTGATTTTGACCCCACACAAACCCTGTCTGTCAGGTCAGTGGCGAAAAGCTTTCCTGAGTTGTGCTTGTTGTTTAGACTTTTTGCTATTTGTCTTCTTTACTGTGGGATGTTATTTGTCCAGGTTCAAAGACATAGATCAGACTCCCCTTCCCAACAACCTCTGGGACAGTGACACAGCCAAGGAGTACTTCCTGAAGCTGCTGATGCAGCAGATACAGGAGTGTGTAGTGTTCGAGGGCCCAGATGGATCCAAAAACTTGGCGCTGGACTCAGGGGGTACTTCCAAAGCTTATTTTTGTGTTATAAAGCCATTATGCAGTTGTATGTAAATGAAAAATTTGAACAAAGACACTGACTGTGTATGTTATTCAGCTCTGCGTGAGGACCTTTATTTTGATGTCGGCTGCCTGCTGGCCCTCTCTCTGGTCCATGGTGGTCCACCTGTTGGCTTCTTCTCGCGTGCTCTCTATCAGTGTCTATTCAACTACCCAGCCAACCGTCCCCTCAATGTCACACATATGACCCCTGACACACACTTCACCCACCAGGTCACCAAGGTAAGAACAAGACAAACTTTCATGGAAGGCACAGTGGCTAAAAACGTATAAAATAAAATTATAGGTAGTTTTAAAATAGAGATCGAATCATTTCAGATCACAGAGGCAGAGTCTTTAGAAGAGCTAAAAGAAGTCATGGCAGTCAGCTGGGAGTACCTGGAACTAGCTGGCTGTAATCGACCAATCAGCAGCCTGAAGGAGAGAGAGGCTCTGGTGGAGGATTTGGTGAGCTTCACCATAATCACCAGGATGCAGCTGCCACTGCAGAGGTAAGATAAATAAACATGGAAGTACAGTAGATGGCTGTTTTCCTGCATGCACTGCAGTCCTGATCTTTTCTGAATGTCACCTAATAGAGGTGCCCATAAATGTGTATGAAATCAGTCTTAAATAGTTATAGCAGCACCCTAGTGCATGGCCCGTGTGATGTTTAATCGCTCCCGTGTAAGAAAAGTGAAGGTAATTCTCCAGCAAAGTCAGCGTAAGCATGCCAGGACCCCGTGTGCTTTATCCTAGAGGAGAAAGGGCTGCTGTGGCTTGAACTGGTGCTTATGTTATTTAGACCGTTGTTCTGAATATAAGACGCAGAGTATAAAATGACCCCGGTTTTCTTTATGGACAGCTAAAACTCCATCACTGAATATAAATAAAGAAAACAAAGAAAACAACAAAAGCTTGTCAAAATATAATTCTCCTTTTCTAATTTACAAAAATATTACCACTATGGTCATCAGAGGTGTACTGCTTTAAGTCATTAAATGTAATTAAACCTATTCTTTGAATGTGACCTCAATCAGACCTACTCTCATTAAGGAGAATCCTAATCCATCCATCTCTACAGTAACACACAAATATTATTTTCCATTTATATATTAAACTTTGTTACATACAACTCTGGGCAGATGGTGGTGCAATAGTTCGCACTTTTACTCACAGGCAAGAAGGTCCTGAGTGTTATTGATCTTAGTCATTTGTTATTTTATGAATAAATACTAAATGAGTTGGGGAAGCAATGCTTAAGTGGAAACTGATGTTGCCGTACACACAAAGATTACTAGTCTCATCCTCACAGTGGAAAATCCAGTTATTAATTTAACACAGTTATGAGATCAGTACTTGGTATCAGCAGATGCATAAAACCAAGACATCGTAGCATATTAGAACGGGAAAAGCCTGGATTGGTGCATCCTAGTTACTAATTGTAGTCCTAATAGTAAAAGAAACCAAATTAAACAACACTTCCTTATAACAGCACCTGCTGATCTTCTTTAGGTGTCTTATTTTGTATTTTTTAAGATATGCTTTTTCCATTGTAATGATTGTGGTGATAACTCTCCTGTTTTCCTTGGTCTTTCTTGTATTTTCAGTGTTTACTTTGCTTATTTTCATCCTCAGGTTTCGGGAAGGTCTACAGACTTTGGGTGTCTTTGATCAGGTGACTGAAGTTTGAAAAGAAATTTACCCTTTTCTAAATCAGTTCAAAAATGTCTCAGAGCTGTTTGTAACCCTGTTAACACAAATGGGAATATTTGATGGGAAAACAAAGACTAAGTGACTTAAACTGGACTGATTAATATAAAAAGCAGCAATTAATGTTATTAAACATCAAGATAAAGTATTCAGAAGTTGAAATGAAGAAAAGTGAAGCTAAAAACTCTAATTACATTGTACTATGATCAGGTTCAGCTCTTCCCATCTGTCTTCTGTGGAGTTTTCTGCGAAGCTGGTGATCATCTCACAGCTCAGAAGATTGGTCAGCTCTTCACCATCAACTTCTCTGAGCAGGAGGAAAAATTGAAACGAGAGACGCCCGTTGTCACCTTCTGGAGGCACTTCCTGCTTGAGTGTGAAGGTGAAATGTTAATCCTATTTTTTATTATTATAAATAAAAAATATTGCATTAGGATGGATAAAAGTGGTAGTGGGTCCTTTTCTAACTCTCTGTTTTATGTGTTGATACGTTTTCCCAAAGTGTCCCACAGAAATGATGATGATAATATTTATGCTCTAAAATGTTTATACTCCCTTTCTGTTTTTCCTCAGTTGGAAGGAGCTCCATCTCCCTTCAGGACCTCCTTCGCTTTGCCACAGGAAGTGCCAAGCAACAAGCTGTCAGTGCCGTCTCTTCTCCCTCCATCTCCTTCCTCCATCCTCTCACACCCTCCCCATTAGGATTCAAAGAAGGGAGAGGTGTGGACTGGAGGGATGAGGGACTCTTCCCTCAGAGTGAGCCTGAGTCCAAACACCTCCTCCTACCCGTCACTTCCTCCTACCAGGCTTTTAAAAGCTCCATGGAGCAGGCCATCAGCCACCATGTGCACCTTCTCCCCTCAGATGGTTAAAGAAGTAGGTGGGGTTGGCTCTGGTCTGGTTTGGGATCTGTGTTTGAAGATAAACTCTGATTGTTTTTTTGTTTTTTTCCAAGGGGTTTCTTTGTGATTGACAGAGAGAAATTTGGGCAATGTACGCATTTAAAACATAATGAACAAGGTTTTTTGATGTTTTGTTAAAGAAATCACTATTTGCTTCAGCAAGAAAAACTTTCAGTATCGTAGCTGGTTGAGTGGTATTGTTTACAGATACCATGACACGGTATTAATGTGTAGACCTTAGTGTTTTCTATATCATTTATACTGAGTTAGCTGGTGTTGTATACCTAGAGGACCGACAGTGTTACGTAATACTCTTCTTTTTTCTGACATATGTATAATATTCTTTAGTAGAATGCTAGCGCAGCATGCCTTCACAAGCTTGGAAGAGTGCAAACTCACAAGCACTAGGCGATTCCTGTCAATAGGCTTCTTGGAGTTGGCTGATAAGAAGAAAGAATGTTCTGTATGTTCTTTTGAAGATGTAAATCTAGATGCAAATATCCATCCTTTTATCTATTTACTTAACTGCTTAAACAAGCACGGAATATGAATTGAACCACAAACCCTTTCCTTCTTGTGGCGCTCTGCTCCAAGCTCAAAGGTTCCTGCTGAGGATCCAAGCTGTTAAACGCCTCACAAATAGTTTGATCTTGACGGCAGCATCCGTGGATCAGTCCTGACTTGAAGCTGTCAGCGACGGGTGTTTGGGTACATTGAAATTTTGTCCTTTCGAAAAAGCTAGACTTCAATATTAAAACACTTCTTGAAGGCTGTAGTTACCTGAAGTGAAGCTACTATCGTATCTCTGTTATTACAACCTTGCAAACACATTCTGAGTCATGAGAGTGGTGCATTATTGTTGTTGTTTGTTTGTTTTTATCTATGTTTCTTTTACAATAACACATTTGACCAAATAGGCTTCAGTTCATTTTTAATGCTTGTCTCTCCATAGAGCTTGTCTCTCTTTTGATTGTATCCCAGTATATCTTAAATACATTTATGCTTATGGTGATTGAGGATTTTGTACATATTGTTTGTAGTTGCCTAATGATTAATCCTGCCTCATGTGTTGTTTTTCTGGGTTTGGAAGTGTGGGGAGATTTTTTTTGGGGGGGGAGGGGGGCATTTTAGAGACAGAAAACATTGATGGCCAAAACGTAGCCCCTCATCCTGGAATTGTCCTTGGAATCCATTTAGCATTAAAAGGTCTTCAACCGTCGTCACTTTCTGTTATGTAATCTCAACATCTTTTGTGATACGGTGCTGATTTTGTAACCTTGACTTTTAGTTCAGTCATACTTTACTGTACATATTTTTCAAAAACCTCTTTTAACGAGCTGTCCTTGCTTTCCTTGTACTTTGTTCATATTTGCAGATATAAAGATTAAAAAAAAAACTCTGTAATCATTATATTTTATCCAAATGTAAACAAACAAGGGGTCTATGTGTTGACATTAAATGATGTTTCGGAAGTGAAATTAACTTTACTGATTTAATATTCTCAGTGATAAACAGATTTTTTTTTCTGTGTTGTGTCAGCTATTAAGCTAGCAATGTAAACAGAGTTGGCAGCAGATTAGGATCAAGCATAACACTTAACATTTCATTTCTGTATGAGAATCTGAATACATTTGTCAGTGGCATATTTTGCACTGCTGTAACTTTACAACAGGACTTGTAGAAGAAAGTAGAAATGTACAAACTTTTACGCTCATTAAATTGAAACTACATTGTCATTTCAATTTCATTCATAATTTTGGCCTATAGCTTCAAAAAAAGCTAATTTTCATTTAAATAAGATGCCCAGAAAGCTGCAGAAGAAGAAATGTTAGCTGGAGCTTTGCCAAATAAGGAGAACTGTGGCTTTCCTGCAACTTTTTACCTTAGTGTCCTGTTTATCACACATAATAAAAAGCATTTACTGTCTGGTTGTGGTGCTCTTTGTGATAGGGCAGCATTTTTTCTTTTTTTTTTCTTTTTTTTTACTTCAACTTCTTAACACATTGGCTTTTTCTCAAAACGAACCCAACAACAGCAGTGCATTTTGTGATGAAATAAATTGTGCCGTCCTTATAGCAAATTTGGTTTTCCACTTGCTGTGGAGGGTGAAGCAGCGCACAGTTAGATTAAGACTTGCTCGTTTATCAAGGCAGTTCATAAATATGTAAGCTATAGTTTAGATGTGTAAAATGTGTTAATTTCATTTGGTTTAAGTGTTTGTGTATAGGCAAATGTTTGTCATGCTGAGGGCAAACTGCAGTTTCTGTTTGTAGAGTTCAAAAAACTGTTGTTGATTCATTCTGATGATATCGTATTTTTGTGTCTGTAAATTCAAACTGGGTCCTTATGCTGCTAATGTCATTTGAAGTTTAAACTGGTGTTAGGCAGCCATTCTTCCATAGCATGAACAACAGTAATATTCTAAGGCAGTTTTGGACTAGTAATATTAGTTTTTGAATTATTGTTAGTTTTAGAAATTTCAGGTATTTTTTAACTGCTTTCATATGCAATCATTCAGGGTGTTTATTTTGATTGAAGTGCTGATTGCTGCCCACAGCATCGTGTTTTGGAATACGGTTTTAAGGGTTTAAAAGCATTACAAGGTGAAAAGAAATGGCACTTGTGTATCATTCTTACATCTACTTGTATGACCAGGGCCTTCTTAAATAAACCGGACACGAGTGAACAAAGGTGACTAAATCTGCAGTCTCCATGAAACTTTTCAACTCATATACTCTTTCACCAGTCTGCGAATAAATACTGTGATGGCGGTCAGACCCACACCAGGTCCTGAGTTTGATATGTAATGAATCTCCACCAGGAGGTAATGTGGCAGATACCCACAAAGAAAAATTGGTATGGCCCGGATCTGGCCCACACAATATGCTTACATATGGCCCACCTACCGCGAAGAATGACGGCCCTTTGGTGGCCCAGATCTGGTTTGCCAGAGGTGGCCCACACATGGGCCAGCACAAGGCCAGTTGCAGACACACTGCTGGCCCTGTGCTGGCCCAGAACAGTTTCAGCTCTGGCCCCAGATGTCCTTAATCAAGCCATGTAATAACAACATGTGCTGGAACATACATAATAGTGCAAAAATACCATGACAAAACTCTGTTCAGACAGTGAATGGACTGATTCTCATATAGCACTTCTCTACCCTCACATATTACTCAAAGTGCTCTATACAACATGCCACATTCACACACTTTTTCTAAACTGAGTGCTTCCTAACTACATTTGAAGTCTCCACACGCTGACTAGAGGAGAGAGGGGTCAAACCACTAACCTTCCGATCAGTAGATGCCCTGCTCTACCTCCTGAGCTACAGCCACCCAGTGTTGAACATGAGTAAACCCTCACTAGGTTTCGGATAAAGTGTACACTCACAAACCTGTCAAACCTGCATTTGAAACGCTGGCTACCATAGGAGTATAGTATTGAAACATGGCATTTGGGTCTTCTAAAGAAAATAGGAACATAAATAGTGCCATCATTGCCAGACCTGGCCCACATCTGGTTGACATACACCCTGCCATGACACCAGTCAGTCAGAAGTGCCAGCTTGGTGCCAGATCCGGGTCATACCCGTTTTCTATGAGTTTGGGCCAGATGGACCAAACCACAATCAGTCCAGATATGGCATGCCATCACATAAAGAGTGCTATCTATGCCAGGCCTGGCCTATATCTGGATGACATACGTCTTATCATGCCAAGAGTCAGCCAGCAGTGCCGGCTTAATACCAGATCTGGGCCAGACCTGCTTACTATGTGGGTAACCCTGGGAATCTTCACCATTAATAAGGAAGGGGCAGAACCTACAGATGACCTTAAAGATGTTGGAAGAATCATGAAGGTGTTAAAGTGCTTCATGACCACATAACATTGCAAATGCATTCGCCATTTTATTTAGCCTCATTTACTCATTGGTCTTGAGCTACCCCACAAAGCCTAAGTACACATTTGAGGTTTTACAAAAAATTGTGATGGAACTGGATGGAAACTGTCTCTCAACAAAAGATCTAGTTTGAACTGTTTGAATGAAGAGTTCAGACAAGAGATTTCAAGAAAACAGGGGAGCACTGAAAGACTGTTTAGTGTACCCTTGAAACCCTTGGACAAGGGTTTTTGTCCCAGACTATCAACACAACTGGAATATTTTGGATCCACACATTGAACTACTAATGGTCTTCGGAAATGATGTCTGAATATATTTTAGCAGACTTTTAAATTGTTCATATGAGGTTTTCATTTTATGTTGGTCAGGGAAGGGGGGGAAATATAAATGGAGACTGTAACAAAGATTGGCATGAAAAAGTGGGCAATAAGAGATGGACTGTGGTCCAGTCCGGTTATGTGGACCCTCAGCAAAGATGAATAATGTCAGAAACACCAGTTTTATTGTTTCACTGTGTTTTTTAATTTATGTATTTAATATAACTGAAAATGAATAAGAAACCAGTAACAGATGATAAAACACATTAACACACAGATTACATAATAACACAAACAATCATACTGGCAGTGATTGCTTGTACTAAATTAAAATCCATTAAGAATGCGGTATTTATTTAAGGTTATTTTTCTTTACACTTTCAGTTGGCATGCGCTTTTCAAACATTACTTTTAAACTATTTAATATAGCAGTTATTCCATTCACTCACTCACATCTTTAATAGTTTTTGAGCTGTTGGTGAAAAATGTGTTCATGACAGTGCAGATTTCACTCATTTTGTGTAAGTTTAAGCATGTAACGATTTGGTTATTTTTAATACAAAAAAGAGTTTGAAATCATGCTTTCATGCTATTTATGCCTTTTTTGTTGCTTTTTTTAAAAACTTATTCTTTTTAAACTGTATTTATTTTTTTAAAACTGTATTTATTCTTGTAGAGGCTGTAGAGGCAGGTGAGAAACAGTATTTCATTTCAGGCTGAGTAACACCATACGAAATGACAATAAACTTCTTGAGTCTTGAGTCTTGAAATTAAGTTAGACTTGTGTTTTTAAATGAACCACCCTATGTTGTGTAGCTTTCTGGATTTTATACTTATTGGACTACATACTTATTTACTATATAGGCTATACAGTACATAAAATCCAAATTTGCATGTTTTATATAACTGAAATGTTTAATTATATGGGCTAAAGAAAATAAGAAAGTTATAGAGTATATTTATATGAACCATGTGTATACTTACTGCATTTGATGTATTTTGACGATATATAATGCATATTACAGAATGTAACACCTGCATGTGTGTAAAAGCCTTTGATTTTGCTACCACATTCGATTTCCATGCCACCCTCATACCAGCCTAAGAAAATTTCTCTAGATCTGCCCCTGGAGAAGAATGTTCACTATTAGTGCTATATGGATTGATATTGCTACTATAGATGCTTAAGGGACTAGAAAGAGAGAGCATATTTCTCCTGTTTTGGCTTCCCTTCATTGGCTTCCTGTTAAATCCAGAATTGAATTCAAAATCCTGCTCCTCACATACAAGGTCTTAAATAATCAGGCCCCATCATATCTTAATGACCTTGTAGTACCATATCACCCTATTAGAGCACTTCGCTCTCGCTCTGCAGGCCTACTTGTTGTTCCTAGAGTATTTAAAAGTAGAATGGGAGGGAGAGCCTTCAGTTTTCAGGCCCCTCTTCTGTGGAACCAGCTTCCAGTTTGGATTCGGGAGACAGACACTATCTCTACTTTCAAGATTAGGCTTCAAACTTTCCTTTTTGCTAAAGCATATAGTTAGGGCTGGACCAGGTGACCCTGAATCCTCCCTTAGTTATGCTGGAATAGACGTAGGCTGCCGGGGGATTCCCATGATGCATTGAGTTTTTCCTTTCCAGTCACCTTTCTCACTCACTATGTGTTAATAGACCTCTCTGCATTGAATCATATCTGTTATTAACCTCTGTCTCTCTTCCACAGCATGTCTTTTATCCTGTCTTCCTTCTCTCACCCCAACCGGTCGCAGCAGATGGCCCCGCCCCTCCCTGAGCCTGGTTCTGCCGGAGGTTTCTTCCTGTTAAAAGGGAGTTTTTCCTTCCCACTGTCGCCAAAGTGCTTGCTCATAGGGGGTCATATGATTGTTGGGTTTTTCTCTGTATCTATGAAGCGCCTTGAGGCGACTTTTGTTGTGATTTGGCGCTATATAAATAAAATTGAATTGAATTGAATTAAGGCTGAGCTCATTTCAAATATTTCATACTCCTAATCAATTCCTCATATTCTATTAAATCAGTGCCTGTAGTGGCTGTTTTGTGAGGACCACATAACTCTGAAAAACAGCTGTTAAAAATTTCATTATTGGTCTACTGGAAAACGGAACTTTACTTTGATGATCTGCGTTCTTTCTTGTATTCTCTGTTAAACAGCACCAGAGTGAGACCTCTTCACTTTCTACTCTTCTCTGACGTGTGAGCTGACGTCGAGCTGGTGCCACGTCATCAGTCACTCCGTAACTAACAACATCAAACATGGCGGCGTCTGTCCGGGAGAAGCAGACAGGTTTGTTAAAATGTTTTCTTTCCTTCGTTAGCATTATATCAGGCGAAAGACAGCAGCGCTGACGGTCTGTGGAGAGGTCCACCAACCCGAAGTCTGACTGAGATACCATTCCCCCTCTTAAATAGCTGACAAACTAAACTACGCGCTAAACTAACAGGGGCTGAGCTACTTCATTAATGTTCCTGTTTCACTATTTATAGCGGAACTCGTTCATTTTTCCTATATTTACAGACACGTTAACTTGTCAACCACACTGTTAAATTATTTACCCAAAGTTAACCCGTCGTCCTGTCAGCTATCAGTGCTGCTAGCTCTACTACGGTAGAAATAGCTACGGATAGCTAGCCTCCTGCTAACTGTGAAGAAAGCCTTAAGCTATTTCTAGTTTCTAGCTTCATATACACTGGATGAATCCTCTCGTCATCATGTGATTATACTCTTATGGTTTCAGTAAGCTTTGTTGTTTGGATCAGTTTATTGTTGTATTGCTTTTTAATATTATTTATTAATATTAAATATTGGATGGACAGGAGAATGTGGATGTCTTATTCTTGCATATACTTTTTTTTATTCAAGTACATTTATTGAATATTTTTGTGGGCAGTCTGGTCAGTGAATAAAGAGATTTATCAATGTGTGATCTAGAGCTGCAGTGATTAGTGGGATTATCAAATCGATAGCTGGCAAAAAATAAAGCTAGCTGTTTACTGCAGTCCCAGAGGACTGCATTAGTAGTCTAGTTTCAAGTTAATAAATATTTTCTCTATGAAATGCTCAGAGAAATGTTTCCACACACTAAAATCACATCCTACAGAATTTCGTTTTTAGTCAAAAGTGCAACAGTTAGTCAATTATGATTATCATAGCAGATGGTCATTATTGATATTTTTAAGAAACAAATGTGACAAATAAAGCCTAAAATGCAAAGATTTTAGGCTTTATTTTGTCATATGGCATGCCATATCCCCAGGCTCGTTTCACTATTAAAAAAAAAAGCATGTTAAACCCTTGACATATTTCAGAAGAGTATTTGTTGAGATGTCTAAAACAATATTTTGATTACAGAAACAACTGCTTCTCAGTTAAGCTAGTATTAATGGAGCAGTATTTATTAGCCATGTGGATACTGATCTGGTTGTGTGTGCCCTAACATAAAAGTTTCTGTGTTGCATTTCTGCAGTCGCTTTGAAGCGAATGTTGAACTTCAATGCACCTCCTCTGAAGAACACTGCAGCTGAGCCAGTATGGAAGGTAAGTCACTTTGACAGTGCAGTAACTCAACAGGCGTCAAGGAAAAACATCCAGCCTGAAATCATGACTTAAATACTGAGACTCATACTCGCCGTGCATAAATGCTCAATGTCTTCAGAAAATGCAGTGTGCTGCATTGTGTGTTAAATCTTATTTAGGATTAACTCAGCCTCTTAAAATCCACATCCTGTGTTTCTAAGAGGAGTTGAAGGGACAGTGTACGTGCTTACTGTGTAATGAAGAATGTCATGCTTTTCAAGGTGAACTCAAAGTTTAATAAATAAATACATAATAATTCTATAGTTCACATAGGCCATGTAGTCAACCTAAGCCACAATGCTGGCAAATCAGCTGATGTCAGTGCCAGCCCACATCCCCAACTCAATCTTTCATGCTGTTAATCAGTGTATGTATGTATCAGTAGTTCACCCTCAGATCTGCATTCCACTAGCAATCACTGCGTTCACATGCCAGACTTTTCACACAGTGAAAGCAGTCACATAAATAAGTGTTGTGTGGTTTATCAGTAAGACTTTGTATTTGTGATTTCTGCCTGGGTCAGAAAAAGTCTTTTGATCTCTGCCTTTTCTGCAGGTGTTAATATATGACCGGTTTGGCCAAGACATCATCTCCCCACTGCTGTCTGTCAAAGAGCTACGAGACATGGGCATCACTCTGCATCTGTAGGACACACACACACACACACACACACACACACACACACACACACACACACACACACACACAGAGCTGTTTTAAGAGAACAGCAAAACAAAATATTACATAATCAAAAATAATCATAATCATCGGTAATCACCACAAAGCCAGCTGGTCACATGCTCCTCTCAGAGAAGGCACTGGAGAGTCACCTCAGCTGTTTACCTCGGTTTAAATATGCTGTGGTTTTGGCACCAAAACTTTCACACACTTTTTCTGAAATCAGTTGTGTATAACAAAAAACTTGCTGTTATATAATCATTATAGAAATTCATAAATAGATTCAAAATATGAATGAATTAATACATTTCTTCAGTTGAATCTGTGAAAATAATAATTGCTAAAAATGTTTCATTTTCCTAGCAAAATATAAAGAAACAAGAGTTTTGCACAACATTGTAGCAGTTGATTATGGGGCAGCTGTTTCCCAAATTTTACTTTTGTTTCGTTTTGCAGTTTTTAACAGAGAAAAAATTTTGTGTGTGTGTGTGTGTGTGTGTGTGTGTGTGTGTGTGTGTGTGTGTGTGTGTGTGTGTGTGTGTGTGTTCAGGCTGCTTCATTCAGACAGAGATCCTATTCCAGATGTTCCTGCTATTTATTTCGTCATGCCCACAGAGGAGAACATCGACAGGATTTGTCAGGTGATCGCACACAGTAACTCATTAAGCTGCACTCAGCTCTTTGCCTGAGTGCGTTTATCTACTCTGGGAATTACAGAAGAGTTCCTTTCAGAAGTTGCAGGACCAAAACCATGAGCTAAAAGACGCTAAAAGCTCAAATCATTTTTCAGTTATCCCGTTTAATTTTCATCTGTCATTAAAGTTTGGTAAAAACATTGACAATCCCAGCTTTATTCGTTTATTCGTCCGCCTTTCTGGAGCTTGACCTTTCCTTTTTATTGAGAAATGATTTATCATTTTTCTGTGTTTGTGTCATCTGTGAGGAAAGCTCACGGCTTTCCTTCTTAAATTTAAGCCCAAGTTTCTGTGTTTTTGTGATTTGATGAGTTCATTAACCTCCTAATGCCTCTTTAACTCTTGAACTCTTTAATTGCATGAATCTTTAATTTCTCTTTGCTATTTGGGTTGATTGTGCAAAATTTAATATTGTGGTCTAGACATCCCAAAATGTGATGTCCACATATGTGGACGACAGGTTCTTAGAGGTTAAAAATGCAGCAGCAAAATATTGTTATTATCATTTATCATCTTTTAGCAACTGATGATACTCAGCATCCCACACTGGAATATTTTCTGGATTTTTGTTGTCAGAATACTCTAATACAGAACTTGCTTGCAATAAAGAACCAAGTACTGCTGCTTGGTGTGGAGGGAAAACAGAACTTGATGAATTGATCCCGATTCTTAAAGGATGTCTTGGTTCTGTTGTGTCATGTCATTTTTTTTAAAATTGTGGCACATATAGTGTGGACACTTAGGGATGATCTTGAGCTCTGGAAACATTTTTGTTGATTATTTAACGATCCAATAATCAGTACTTGTCAGACTGAGATATTTTGGCCTACTACGCACTAATTTTTAGAAATGCAGTGTTCATCATATTCGCAATCTCATCATTGTGTGTGTGTGTGTGCGTGTGTGTGTGTCTGTGTGTGTGTGTAGGACTTGAGGAACCAGCTGTATGAGTCATACTATCTGAACTTCATCTCTGCCATCAGTAGAAGTAAATTGGAGGACATTGCCAGTGCCGCATTGGCTGCTAACGCTGTTACCCAAGTCACCAAGGTTACGTTCTTTCTGTGTTTATGAAGCACTCCTTTTTGGTGCAGTGACAACTAAATAAATGTTTAAAATGCAAAAATATTTCAATAAGGCAATGACAATTTATTAAATAACAAAAAAATTAGCAACATTTGACAAATGTAAATATTAAAAGGTTTATTTGATTTTTTTACTTTTGCTTTTATTACTATCATTATTATTATTATTATTGCTAGATTGTGGTCATTATTTTTGCTTCCTTCTCTTTGCAACCTTGCGGGATAATTTATATCAGCTCAGTAACACAGGTTTTGTAATAGATTCACCGAGCAGGTGTAACATTATTGTGTCCAGCACTAATTAATCAGGCTGATATCTGTTTGTGTTTCAGGTGTTTGATCAGTATCTAAACTTTATCACTTTGGAAGATGATATGTTCATCCTCTGCCATCAAAATAAGGAGCTCATTTCCTACCATGGTAAAACAAAGACACACACACACACACACACACACACCTTTCTGTCTTTGTGATCTAAATCTACAGTTTCCCGTTATTTCTACAACTCTGATTTTCCTCTGACAGAGTGATTGGAACAGATACTCTTTTGTCACAAAAAACATTCATGAAGTTTGGTTCTCTTATGACTTTATTATGGGTTAACAGAAAAAAGTGATCACATCTGCTGGGTCAAAAATATACATACAGCAACATGAATTAGCAATTTTGGTGACTTAGAAAGTTGTCAGTGAAATGAGCTTCATAGCATAGCCTCTTAACTTCTTGTGAGTGATTATGAGTGACTACAGCTGGTGACTTCTCTGAGGCCAGTTAAATAGGGCTCATTGGATACAAACGCTACAATGGGGACAGTCAAAGGAGCTCAGCATGGACCAAATTATTGACTTGAACAAGTCAGGAAAGTCACTTGGGGCCATTTCAAAGCAGCTGCAGGTCCCAAAAGCAACAGTGCAAACAATTGTTTGTAAGTATAAAGTGCATGGCACTGTTTTGTCACTGCCACGATCAGAAAAAAAACGCAAGCTGTCATCTGCTGCTGAGGGAAAAATGGTCTGGAGGGTGAAGAGTCAACCGAGAATCACCAAAAAGCATATCTGCCAAGAATTAGAAGCTGCTGGAACACAGGTGTCATTGTCCACAGTCAAACGTGTTTTGCATCTCCATGGACTGAGAGGCTGCCGTGCAAGAAGGAAGCCCTTGCTCCAAAAGCAGCACCTTAAGGCTCGACTGAAGTTTGCTGCTGATCACATGGACAAAGATAAGACCTTCTGGAGGAAAGTTCTATGGTCAGACGAAACAAAAATCTAGCTTTTTGGCCACAATGCCCAGCAATATGTTTGGAGGAGAAAAGGTGAGGCCTTTAACCCCAAGAACACCATGCCTACAATCAAGCATGGTGGTGGTAGTTTGATCCTGTGGGGCTGTTTTGCTGCCAATGGAACTGGTGCTTTACAGAGAGTAAATGGGATAATGAAGAAGGAGGATTACCTTCAAATTCTTCAACATAACCTAAAATCATCAGCCCGACGGTTGGGTCTTGGGCGCAGTTGGGTGTTCCAACAGGACAGTGACCCCAAACACACATCAGAAGTGGTAAAGGAATGGCTAAATCAGGCTAGAATAAGGGTTTTAGAATGGCCTTCCCAAAGTCCTGACTTAAAGCTCATTAAAAACATGGGGACAATGCTGAAGAAACAAGTCCATGTCAGAAAGCCATCAAATTTAACTGAACTGCACCAATTCTGTCAAGAGGAGTGGTCAAAGATTCAACCAGAAGCTTGTGGATGGCTACCAAAAGCACCTAATTGAAGTGAAAATGGCTAAGGGACATGTAACCAAACATTAGCACTGCTGTATGTATATTTTTGACCCAGCAGATGTGATCACTTTTTTCTGTTAACCCATAATAAAGTCATAAGAGAACCAAACTTCATGAATGTTTTTTGTGATAAAGAAGTATCTGTTCCAATCACTCTATCAGAGGAAAATCAGAGTTGTAGAAATAACAGGAAACTCAAGAGAGCCTTGATATTATGTTCTTTACAAGTGCATGTAAACTTTTGACCACAACTGTAAGTTGAAGCTTAAAACCAAATCTGAAGCTTCAAACAGCATTTTGATGTTGTGAGGTTTTTAGATGTATATTATTGTTTTCTAATAAAATAATTTATTTGAAACATTTTATTGAGTCACGTTTCAAAGTGCTTCACGGAAGAAGCTAAATAGGAAGATCAGAAAATCAAGTGACAATATAAGAGATAAAAGTATATGATAGTGATGTACACACACGAAGAAGTCCTTCAAAAGTACTTGGCAATCCATAGTTGTCATGCCAGACTTGGTGGGCAAAACAGTTCAGCAGTTCTTTATTCTCCAGCCCTCCTTTGAATATCTTTGAGTTTAAAAATGCCAGATAGTTACTGTGCTATTGAATGCACTACTCACTATGTATTTATAACTGTCAGAGGGGCGTAGAGTATGGCACCAACATGTGAGCATACATCTCCTAACCCTTTCCTACGGGTTTACCTGACCTGGAAAAATACTCACTCAGCTTTACTGTTATGACACAGCATTTATGAGATAAATGAATACTATAGGAACTTTTTTTCTGAAAGTCCAAGTCAACAAAATGTAAGATTTACGTGTGGCAGTTTGTTTAATCTAGCTATGTAGCACTTACCTGTGTTTTAATGAACAATTTAATGCTCCTCACCCCCCACGTGGTGGCATTATTTCATCCAAATATACATTTACAGAAACCAGAGAGCTCCAGTACAGCACCCACAGCCTGAGGACAAGATGTTTTGACAACATAATTTTTCCCCTCCCTTTCCAAACCAGTGAGCACTGTCAGTAGCAGATGTCACAGCCACAGCAATTGCTTTTTCTCCAGCACAGTTTGCAGCAAATTGCAGACCGCAAACCTTAGTAAATTGGGTTTGTGCGATTCATTTATACTGTTCTTCTAAAAACTTTTGCCCTCTCAAGCGGAAACATATGTATGGAAATACATGGAATTAAAGTACAAAACACAACGTGTTGCTTTAGGAAATTCTGACAGGACCTTTTTTTGGTCATCATTTTTGTGGGTCTTGTTTTTTTGAGTTATTATGATAAAAGCAGCCAGGAGATGACAGCAAAGTAGAACAGAGCAGGGTAAGGGCAAATACTACAAATAACCCGGAGCACATTAGAACCTGGACCGCTGTGTTCACTTCATGGCATATACATCACCTGCTTGGCACTAGGGCTGCCACAAACGATTATTTTGATAGTCGACTAGTCACCGATTATTTTTGCGATTAGTCGACTAATCAGATCATCATCCATTAGACGTAAAACTACAGCTTATTGCACCAGCAGCATCTGCTCTTATATAACTATCATTAGCTTACAGCTTTAAGTGTTTAAGGTCTGTGCTAACTAAAAATAAAGACAAGATGATAGTTTATTAAATTTTAATGAAATTTGCAGATTGTTTCAGTGAAGTTTAATAAACTCCTTGCCATCTAAAATATAACAGGACACTGGAGTATATTCTGGAGCATCTCACACTTCTGATAATCAGTTGTCTGCTTGACGTTTATTCAGCTGTGTAAAAACTATAACTTTAATCTCAGACAAACTGATTTACTCAGGAACAAATAAAATACTAAAAAAAAAAAAGCCAAACAATAACATTTTAAGTTATCTAAGTGACTCATATATATTTAACCTGAGTAGCGAAAGACGGCGGTGGGTTTGAAAACGATTTGCGGGGAGTCCGGTGTTCTCAGGGCGCTAGTGAGCCTTGCCCCCGGTTCGCTAACGAGCTAGTGGGTAACAGATGTCTCCGAAAACGTCGGAGCGCTTTTGAAAATATGTGGTGTCCTGATAAACTGAGCAGATATTTGAGGTTTACACAGCTACATTCTCGCCTGAAAATATGTTAAACGTTTATTTTGTGACCCAGAAAGAATAATAAGAGTAACATTAAAACTAACTAGCTGCCGCCATTGTTGGAAACTGCGCTGGGCCGCGCTATGAATTCTGGGACACAGTTGCTTCTTCTTCTTCTTCTTCTTCTTCGGGGTTTAACGGTAGCTGACATCCTTGTACATGCAATGCTGCCATCTTCTGTTTCAGTCCGTTATTACACTCTTAAATCCTGCCACTTATTCCTGCGTCTTTTGTGATCTTACAAAGTTTCAAACGACGCGTCGACTATTAAATCAGTCGTCGACGATTTTGATAGTCGACGTAATCGTGACTAGTCGACAAATCGTGGCAGCCCTACTTGGCACACTGAGCTAAACAATGACCCTAACACTAAAAGAGGGTTACATGCTGGTGCAGACCATTAGCAAATCTGTCCCCGAGACTACTGAGGTGCCTTCACCTGCCTCGTCTGAAATCATTATTTCACTTATCCATTTAAATCTACTTAGATTTAATTGAAGTGTAATAATATTTTAATTTAAAGGTTCTGCTAAAATATCAGCAGGATATTTCACATTGCAGAAGTAGTTTGTGATGAACTGATCTAAGATTGTGACAAATGGTGGTTTATTGCACATAATTCAGTATAAACCTGAAATCCATGTATTAAGAGTTAAGCTATCAGGTGTGTAGATTAGCAAAAGAACACAACACATTATGTGTCATAAAACCCTGATGGATATGTATGTGTAAAGAGGAGTATCTTGTCTTGTATTTCATATTATGTGTACTGACATTTATTAAATTCAAAGGAAATAGTATGACATACAGACAGCTTTAGTCACTGAAACTTGAATGACCAACACAAACACACTTATATATATATATAGTGAGCATAGCTTCCTATACTAGACGTAATATAATGACTAGAAGAGACATGTTGTTTTAGCTGCCACCTTTTCTACTTAAATAAACACAGAGTAAGTGTTTCTGCTTTGCCTGTTTTTTCACTCCTGTGCAGCCATCAACAGGGCAGACATCCAGGACACAGACATGGAGGCCATCATGGACACCATTGTAGACAGTCTTTTCTGTTTCTTCGTCACTCTTGGTGAGTGTGGCTCATAGAATGACAGCCAAGGCAAATATCTGATATCTGTGTGCTTACAAATTCACCTGGATTTCACAATGTTTATTTTTTTAGCTGAAGCATTTTTTTTTCAGTTGGGTGTGTTACTGTTACAGTCCACTAGATGGTAATACAATCTTTTTTTATTATCGGGGTAAAAACTCCTCAACTTGTCAAACTCCCTCGACTCTGTCAAAACCACAGTAGCTTTGCTAGTTTACAGTAAGGACAAATTGGCACAATACCACAGTGGCCAAAGTATGTAGATGGGAGTGGAAATCTCTTAGTTTTCTGTTAACGATTTATAATCACAAATGCAATCAGTCCTCTTCACTAATGTAGTATATACAGTAATACTGTTTCACACATGGCAATTTAGATCAGTGAAAACCAGCCAAAGAAGAATGAATAAGCTTTTCATGTAATGGTGAACTCTTTTGTCAGAATTTTCTGGGGATTGTGTAGGTTGGGACAGCTATTCACTGGGTCGATCTGAAAGTTCAGTTAGAAAGTTAGACTAACTCTCTGACTCTGTCAGTAAAACTGACCTTTTAGAGTCAATTTTTCTTTGTAAAACTGGTCTCAACATTTTTAGACCACAATAGTCAGTATAGTATTTGAAGGTTTTTTTGACAACCTTAAGTTACCTGTAACTCACTATTTGCACATCATTCTTATTAAATAGTGGCTCAACATTGAACCAAGTAGTGATGCTTCATTGGAAGAAAACATCTCTCTGAATTCTATTTGTCTGTAAACCATTTTAACCTTCTAATTTAGGGATTCTGTTGATAAAGATGTGTATCTCTTTGGCAATTGGCATTATTATTTTTTTTGTTGTTGTTAAGTTTAATGAGACTTCATTAAAGTGTATTGTTGTTGACCAGGTGCGGTTCCGATCATCCGCTGTCCTAGAGGAAACGCAGCAGAAATGGTTGCTGTGGTGAGTCCACTCTAACATGTAAAAACTGCTCATTGTATCTCAAAGTATTCCTTCCACTGCCCACCTATGACCTCAGTTGAAACTAGCAGAGTCCCATCCCCACTATATTGCATGTTGATGGGAACCTGCTCTTCCTCTCCTGAGTCGTTTGCCAGAAACATTTCAAGGCCGACCAAAAGTCTTGCTCTGTGACCTCAACGAACTCTTCCCACACCCCAGTTTTTGCCTTGGCTGCTGCCTTGGCTGCTGCCTTGGCTGCGCTCCGCTTAGCTTGCCGGTACCTGTCAGTATCCTCCGGAGTCCCTCAAGTTAACCATGTTTAATAGGACGACTCCTTTAGCTTGAAAGCTCTCTTCACCTCCAGTGTCTACTATCTGGTTTGGGAGTTACCACCACAACAGGCACCATCCCCCTTGCAGCCGCTGCTCCGTACAGCCATGTCAGCAATGGAAGTACAGAACATGTTCCACTCAGATTCAGTGGCCTCAAGTACTAGCCCAGACTCCTCCTCCACTAGCTACCTATTCCAGTTACCCAAAGCAGAGTTTCAGCAACTGGGGATCGGACCATGGTCTCTGGCTTCAAATGTTACCAAATCCACATTCCACTGGATCTCTATTACCCCTTCTACAGGTGGTGGGTCCATAGAAGGGGTGGCCCATATGGCTTATTTAGGCTGAGCCCTTCCAGGCCCCAAGGGCTAACACCCAATCACTATATGCACGTTGATCCCCCTGGGCCTAGCTCCAACAAGAGGTTGCTCAGAAACCCAAATCTGGTTGTTTTGTTTTGTTGTTTTTGTGAACTGGAACAACATTTAGGTGAATAGTTTGTTTTAAAAAAAATCATCCCTATGAATACCAGCATCCAAGATTTCCAACAAAAATAACACATTGGACAGAAAAATATTAAAGGCATTCACTTTAGTCATTATAATTTTGTGGAAATAGGAATGCTTTGTGTTGAATTGTGTACTTGTTTGTGTAGAAACTGGACAAAAAGCTCCGTGAGAACCTGCGTGATGCCAGAAACAGTCTGTTCACAGGAGACAGCATGACTGCTGGACAGTTCAGGTCAGCATTCTTAACGAATATGTTAGTTTCTGCAAAATTATAAATATTGGGAATATAAATCAGGTGATGCCATTTTTTCTTCTTTGTTTCAGTTATTATTTTAGTCTGTACCATTCTCATTCTGTAGTGTTGCTCAACTAGCATTAGCATGAGGAGTTAAATGGTAGAAAAACACACAGTATATACTGTATGTATTTATATTAGAGGAAGATCTAGATCGACTTTCAACATGTTAACATTAATGTTAACATTGACAATATTGCTTTAGATATCCACTGAATAAAAGGTAATCAGTATGGTTTACTTTAGTTTTTGAGTCCATGTGAGACTCTATCTCCCATCATGCAATATTTTTTCTCTGCCAGTTTAAATATTGGCCCTGTGTTTAACCACGCTCAGCAGTATTATACTCTCCCCTCTAGCTTTCAGAGACCCCTGTTTGTCCTGGTAGATCGTAATGTGGACATGGCCACGCCCCTCCATCACACCTGGACCTACCAGGCGCTGATTCATGATGTGCTGGTAAGAAGTCACCTGTCTGAGAATGACCAGAAATACTTCTGCTTTTCCTTTTGTCTTTGAAGCTGCAAAACCATGTGGTACACAACAAATTTCATGGTGCCATCACCATCACAAACACAGTAGAGTCCATTTCATTGGCTGGATTCAGTGAAGGCGATTCCTAGCAGACTACAAACAGCTACAGCCTCTTTTGTTAGCACACCTGTCAATCAAAGAAGCCACTGCCATAACTTTAAACTTTCCAATATTCCATTGGATGAGTTTTTTAAAAAAGAAAGCAGTTATCCATTATTCAATTTTTAAGTGGGAAACTATCTATAGAGACCAAAACCTTTAACAAGTACTGGGCTGAAAACATTCTGTTTTTTGTCCTAAATTTGGACATTTTAAGATGGGGATTGGGGTCTGTGGGGATTAAATCGCTTCTGGAGTCAAACTCAATTGACTTTTAGAGAAACAGTAACTTTTAGCATGTCACTGGCCTCATTTTTCAGTCTCTGCTTGGTCTCTGACAAATGCTTCACAATTAGGGAAAATAAAAATGGAGCCGTTTTGCTTTCAGTTCTCAATGGTCATTTGAGTTTTGATGCTACTCAGTGCAGCATGTCAAAAGATTCTGTTACAAAAGAAGATTAAAGTTGTGTTAAGTTTGGGAATTCTAATTTCCATATAGTACGGAGAAATGAATGGACGATTCTTAGATTTCTCTACTGCGCTCATAGCTCCCATGGGTTAGCGACCTACCATCATTTTTCCTATGCTCTGTCCCTCCTCCTTGATACAAGCCCACAACACAAAGTCTGAAACTGACAAAAATCTAATTTGTAGCCGAAAAAAATTGAAACTGTTAAAAAAAAAGAAAAGAAAAAAGATTAGCATTAAAAAAACATTTCATTTTTTTCATATTAAGTGCACTTGATTATCTGCCCCTGACTATTATTTACCCCTTTAATTTCTATGGAAGCAGAAACGGTGTACCTAATTTCTAATATACTACTTTGGCATCTTGGCTTAATTTTTGTTAAATAATAAACGGGTGTAGTGTGTTGTATTTTTCAGTGGCTGTATTTAGCTGATTTTAAGAACTGCTAAGGACTGGATGTTTTTATTAATGTCCTAATATATAAAACCTTAGAACTGAAGGAGGGTGTATTTTGTTTTTCAGATGACTGTACGCACATTATGGGGGCTTACTGAATCATAGTCACATTTATATGACTGTCAGAAACACATATCCCCATGTTCCCACAATGCACACAAATTCTCACACTAATTCTTGCCAGAGTGCTGTCAACTAGTGAGGTGTTGAGGTTAATACTGACAGCACTGGAATGTAGAGGTGAATGATGTATTATGTAATCAACACACACACACACAAATGTGCTTGCTCTCATAAAAGTTCAGCTTTTGCTAATAAAGCCCATAAACCATCACTCTTAAGGAGTCATTTGGTCTCATATTTATTCTTTATCACTTTCTCTTCAGAAAGTGTGTTAAGATTTTTAGAAAGTCAGATTTTTACATATCTGGTTAATATAGCACAAATAAACTTCTAGATCTGATCTGATTAATATGGGTAAGGCAGACCTCATTGCTGGATAGTGTAGGCGTCTATGAAAGCTGCTAGACAATACAAATAAAAAGTGTATATAAATGATAAAAGTAGCGTCAGAAGTTATCTCATCTAGCCTGCCTGACTTATGGATGTTATTAGTCAATTTTAGCTTAGTTTGTGTGGGAGTTATTTTGAAATTAGCATCTTGAAAGAAGTCTGAATCAGACACTTTACTATAACTTTTGAACATACTGATTTTTTGTTGGAAGATAAAAAGAAAAAGTGTCAGCCTGCTTTAGGATGGATTTCTGTTTGTGGCCTTGTTTTGCCAGTAAGTGCTGCATCAGTCCAGATGGCAGCATTGCCGACTCCACATCTCCGTCTCTATTTCCTGTAAACGTGACCACGCCCCCCCAACAGGAGACTGGATTGTAACACCAAGTGTTTGTTACTATGCCTCCTCTGTTTTCATGGTAACAATAATATTATGGTTCTTCTCAGCGTTTGGCGCCATTTAGTGTACTGGAATTAGCAACGATGTGCTGTAGGAAAGATTGTCTTTGCTCTGTAGCTCATTCCAATTTTCTTTAGCACACCAATACTTCTTCTCGGAATAGCTTTCCTGGATTCTTGATCAGGTTTTATAATAAAAAAATATATTCCAGAAAACTGGATTAGTTTTAGTTCTGTGATGAGCTCTAACATACCAAAATAACCGACTAACAGCAATAATCATAGCACTTGGACAAAATATTAGCCAACAATACTTAAAAAAAAAATGTTTTCCTGTGTCCACCAGGACTTCCATCTGAACAGGGTGGTGATGGAGGAGGGTATGGGGGCAGAGCCATCAGCTGGTGCTAGACCAAAGAAGAAGAGCAGGAAGACCTATGACTTGACTGCCGCTGACAAGTTCTGGCAGAAACACAAGGGCAGGTCAGTTCCCAAAGAGGTGGTGTTTTGTTTCAGTCTAGATCATCATCATTTAGAGTAAAAATGCTAACAACTCTAAATTAAACTTCATTCTTAAGAGGACTTCTTTGTTTTGTATGATGTTAAATGAAATATCTTTGACTTTTATGACATTTTTATTTTAGAAAATCTTTTTGGCTGTTTTCTGGCACCTGTTTTGAAATCTTTTAACAGAATAATCAGCAGAATAATCATAGAATTAAATTACATGTTGTTTCCCATATATTAGTTGTTCATTCATCTGTGAACATGTGAAAGCCTCTTTTCAGATTTTGCAAGTTTAAGTGCAACTAATATGTGTAAGATATAATTGAATGCATCCTTATAGTCCTGGTATTAAAGCTCAGTAACCGCTGAAAGTGCTTTTTACTGAACAATAAAAGCTAGGGCATTGACCAAATATTGAATGGACAGATGACCGCGTTAACGTGTGCTAATCCACCATCACGATTAACACGCTTTAAGTTTTTAACGCAATTAACCCATCTGGAGCGCAGAATAGACAAACTGCCCGAAATGCGTTGACAGAGACATTTCAAGGATTTTGAGTCATTCTGCACACCTGATTGGTTTATTGCATAAAAAATTTTAAGGTGACGGATTAATGCGAGTTAACATTAACAGCCCTACAATTTATCTTAACTTGGCACAGAAATGTGGGATTTGGGGCTAAATATTATTTGGACTAGGCATACCATTCCTGACATGTTTAAGGCCAGGATGCCACACTTCTTGGCCGTATTGATAGTGTTCATTTTAATCTCCTGGTTTTCCAGTACAGACATGACTTTTAAGGAAAGTTGATAAATTTTCAGTAGCGTTGGGAAGGTTAATATTCCCAACGCTTTAGGTCCCATTTTTACTTTTCTAAAATCTGTATTTAATTTAAACAGACGACAGCAAAAACCTTTGTGTTACTATTTCTGGAGTCACACTGGAATAACTACAACAATGTTCAAACATTTTGCTATTTAAATTTGTATTGAGGAAGTGCTTTATTAGGTGCCAAACAGTAATAGGGTGTATGGATGTGTGTGTATCAGAACATTATAACATTGGTCTCTATGCTGATGATGTCTGAGTTTATCTGACTAACACTTCATCTTCTTTAGTGCCTTTTTCTTTTCTTTTTATTATACTGAATATCATTATAATATGGTTATTATAATTGGTTGTTTGTTACAGTCCATTCCCAGAGGTTGCAGAGTCAGTTCAGGAGGAGCTGGACACGTATAGAGCGCAGGAGGATGAAGTCAAACGGTTGAAAAGTATCATGGTAAGACTCACATATACAGCATGAGACTCAGTATGGTACAATCCAGCTCCAGTTTCACAGTGTTTGAGGCTTTGTCTGAGTCACAAAGTTAAGTCATATTCAGAGGTCAGTCACATCAGTTTTGAGTTTCAAGTCTAAGGTGATATGTCCAAGTTTATGTCCCAAGTTTTCAAGAGAATTTCCAGATCCCATGTCTAACCATCTGCTGTTGTACTTCAAGAAATTTAAGATGATATTGCATGGCAATCAAGGTTATAATCACAATACCTTACATGAAGACTATATGGCAGATTAGTCCTGATGCAGTCCTATTTAAGGCGGTTGTAAACACTACAGCATGATTTTGCATGCTACTTCTTGTGATGTCTGTTCTGACTGCAGGGCTTAGAGGGGGAAGATGAAGGAGCCATCAGCATGCTTTCAGACAACACAGCGAAGCTAACCTCTGCTGTCAGGTAATGAACAACACAGGGTAATTTAAATACAGTGGGGCAAAAAAGTATTTAGTCAGCCACCGAAACAATGAAAACTAAATTGCAAAAAACTGACAAATTGTGGATTTTAAGTAATCTAAATTTAAAATTTATGATACCTTTTATCTGAATCAGAACTCACAAACAATGACAATGGTAACCAACTGGACATAATCTGGTTATAATCTTGCACATACAGTGGGGCAAAAAAGTATTTAGTCAGCCACCGATTGTGCAAGTTCCCCCACCTAAAATGATGACAGAGGTCAGTAATTTGCACCAGAGGTACACTTCAACTGTGAGAGACAGAATGTGAAAAAAAAATCCATGAATCCACATGGTAGGATTTGTAAAGAATTTATTCGTAAATCAGGGTGGAAAATAAGTATTTGGTCAATAACAAAAATACAACTCAATACTTTGTAACATAACCTTTGTTGGCAATAACAGAGGTCAAACATTTACTATAGGTCTTTACCAGGTTTGCACACACAGTAGCTGGTATTTTGGCCCATTCCTCCATGCAGATCTTCTCGAGAGCAGTGATGTTTTGGGGCTGTCGCCGAGCAACACGGACTTTCAACTCCCGCCACAGATTTTCTATGGGGTTGAGGTCTGGAGACTGGCTAGGCCACTCCAGGACTTTCAAATGCTTCTTACGGAGCCACTCCTTTGTTGCCCGGGCGGTGTGTTTTGGATCATTGTCATGTTGGAAGACCCAGCCTCGTTTCATCTTCAAAGTTCTCACTGATGGAAGGAGGTTTTGGCTCAAAATCTCACGATACATGGCCCCATTCATTCTGTCCTTAACACGGATCAGTCGTCCTGTCCCCTTGGCAGAAAAACAGCTCCATAGCATGATGTTTCCACCCCCATGCTTCACAGTAGGTATGGTGTTCTTGGGATGCAACTCAGTATTCTTCTTCCTCCAAACACGACGAGTTGAGTTTATACCAAAAAGTTCTACTTTGGTTTCATCTGACCACATGACATTCTCCCAATCCTCTGCTGTATCATCCATGTGCTCTCTGGCAAACTTCAGACGGGCCTGGACATGCACTGGCTTCAGCAGCGGAACACGTCTGGCACTGCGGGATTTGATTCCCTGCCGTTGTAGTGTGTTACTGATGGTGACCTTTGTTACTTTGGTCCCAGCTCTCTGCAGGTCATTCACCAGGTCCCCCCGTGTGGTTCTGGGATCTTTGCTCACCGTTCTCATGATCATTTCGACCCCACGGGATGAGATCTTGCGTGGAGCCCCAGATCGTGGGAGATTATCAGTGGTCTTGTATGTCTTCCATTTTCTGATGATTGCTCCCACAGTTGATTTTTTCACACCAAGCTGCTTGCCTATTGTAGATTCACTCTTCCCAGTCTGGTGCAGGTCTACAATACTTTTCCTGGTGTCCTTCGAAAGCTCTTTGGTCTTGGCCATGGCGGAGTTTGGAGTCTGACTGTTTGAGGCTGTGGACAGGTGTCTTTTATACAGATGATGAGTTCAAACAGGTGCCATTCATACAGGTAATGAGTGGGGGACAGAAAAGCTTCTTACAGAAGACGTTACAGGTCTGTGAGAGCCAGAGATTTTCCTTGTTTGAGGTGACCAAATACTTATTTTCCACCCTAATTTACGAATAAATTCTTTACAAATCCTACCATGTGGATTCATGGATTTTTTTTTCACATTCTGTCTCTCACAGTTGAAGTGTACCTCTGGTGCAAATTACTGACCTCTGTCATCATTTTAAGTGGGGGAACTTGCACAATCGGTGGCTGACTAAATACTTTTTTGCCCCACTGTATATACACAATGTATGCAAAACGACTCTCCCTCTGAACTGCATCAAAACAAGCATAGGTCATTTTAAAATCAGCCCTTTCAAATATAAACCTTACATGAATGACGTTCCTCATCATAAAAACGAAACAAAAAATATGTGTATTTACAATGGTTCTTTGGGTTTAAGGTGTCCCAGTGTTTTATTGCTCAGACAGACAGGCTGATATTTTATGGCCTAAAAAAAAAATCATCGTCATACTGGCTCCATAGTTCTGAGTGGAAGAAAAGTTTACACCACAGTGCAGGTTGTCCCTGAGTCATGCACTCAGTGAATGAGGTGAAATTATGGTTAAATGGTTCAAAAGTGAACACAGAGCTTTTTATTTAACCCCTTTCACTGAATGTCTTTGGTTTTGCGTCAGTCTGTTTCTCAACAACAAAGAAATTATTTCCATGAACTTAAGAGGACAGATGAGTACTGATGCAGGGAACATCTGATTTAAGTTTTGGTTTGTGAGATTTCCATAAAATAAAGCTCTGTGTGTGTGTGTGTGTGTGTGTGTGTGTGTGTGTGTGTGTGTGTGTGTGTGTGTGTGTGTGTGTGTGTGTGTGTGTGTGTGTGTGTGTGTGTGTGTGTGTCACACTGTCTAAAACAGCCTTGTAGTTGCAAATTCTTTACAGACTTGGGTACAATAAGAGTTTTGACCATATGATAGGTAATAAAATGCAGACTGAGTTTTATTTGTCTTGTTTTTGACATTTTTTGTACCTTCTGCAGCTCTCTGCCAGAGCTGTTGGAAAAGAAAAGACTGATTGATCTGCACACCAATGTTGCCACAGCAGTGCTTGACCACATCAAGGTATACAGTAGTTTCCAGAAACTGAGGTTCAATTTAAGTGCCACACACCCAAAGACTATGTACTATAAAATGAGTTTATAAAACTCTAATATTACATTGGACTTGAAGGTTGACAGTTCAGTTGAGTTGAAAAACTGATTGCTTGGCTTGTTTAAACAAATGGGGGCACTGTTGTCACCAGATGACAGATTGCAGACGTGGCTGGGTCAATTACTGGAGCTAACCAATCACTAGCAAGTTAGTTACTAGCAAGAATATAATGAAGCAAGGAAAAATGTTCTTTTAGATAATATTTAAAAACAAAGGGCTCTAGAAATTTGAGAACCTCTGCTGGATCATATAGGAATGGTGAATAGTCAGAAGATGGAGTATTTGTGTTTCTTGTTATCTTGAACATAATCTATTCTCCATTAAAAGTCAAACATAAAGTACAGTGACATCATACCTTTGCTAAAAGTCATCCACCCTTTGTAATACGGGTTGCTTGTTAGGTGGACCCAGTATCACTGAAGTTTCTCCTCAAATTACAGTTACTTCACTTTACAGGCTAGGCCTGCTAGCATTGGAAACATGTTACCATTACAAAACAGTGCACTAATATGTATAAAGATAAGAAGTGTTTACTGGATGGTTTACAGCAGTACCAGTGCACTGAAAATACAATACAGAGTGTGAATATAGTGTTTGTTGTACTGATTTTATGCTCTTTGTGTCCTCAGAGTCGGAAATTGGATGTTTACTTTGAATTTGAAGAGAAACTGATGAGCAAGTCAACTTTAGACAAATCCCTTTTGGACATCATCAGTGACCCAGATGGTACACACACAAACACACACACATAAACACACTCACATGCAGGTACTTAATTATCATATACCATACTGGGATAAGTGCAAAATCTGTAACTGCAGGGTTATTTTAAATGTTGTTTTAATTGTATTTGTTTATATTCAGCAAGCATGTATTACAGAGACAGAATAAACTGAATAAGCTGTGTGTAAACGTGTGTGTTTGTCAGCTGGCACTCCAGAAGACAAAATGAGACTTTTCCTCATCTACTACATCACTGCACAGCAGGCTCCTTCAGAGGTAACACACCCACCGACACTAATTCATAAAATGTCAGGGTAAACACTTTAGTAGTATTAAAAGGTTGGGAAAGGGGGGGTGTAAAACGTGCCGCTGTAAAGGTCAGAAAACCAAGTTATTTAAAGTAGATTAGACCTGAGTGTTGTGTGGCCTGTGGGCCACGTCTGGCCTATTTGTTCTTGCCTGAATGAGGTTAGCGGAAAATTAGGATTCAGGTGTAACGTCATGCAGCTTGTCCCATTTCAGTGTGTGTTCTTTCATTTTAAAGGTGGCTGGTATTTCTTTTTGTTTTTATTTGCATACGTACTTGTGTGCAAGTGAAGCAGCTTTGTTATAAATGTGTTATAACGTCAATTAGATGATATGAATTTGATAGGACTGAAAGATGAATATAGAGCCATTAACATACATAGACGCCCAAATATTTATTTACTGAAGGAAGAGGTAAAGCCACATGCATAAACTGTGGAGAGCAGACTTCTGTAAGGATTACAATTTCAATTGCCATTACAAGACTGAACACGGAGAGAATTACAAGAACTTGATTGATGCAGAGTGGGAACAGACAGATGTATTCTCATTTCTGGAAATCGTTTGAGTGGTTTAAGTGAGGATCGTTTATTCAGGAGACAGCGCACAACAGCGACTCACTCGCCACGTAATCACCTCCTTTATTCTCACAAGTATGTCAGTAGGCCTCCCAAGGACTTTGTGCTCAGGGGTTAGAAGTTTAAAGACTGTTTGTCTGAAACAACTTTATCTGACATTTGTGCTCTGACATGAACCTCCAGTCAGGCAATAACTAGAAAACAGCTGCAGTTCATGTTTAGTATTTAGTATTTATTTATTTATTGTCATTGTCAAGAACAATGAAATTGCGTTTGGGGCTTCCATACAACCCAAAAAAAAGAAGAAAATAATAAATACCCCTTAAAACCCAAGTGTACATATTTAACCCAGTGTGACTCCAATGCAATAAGACAATCCTTAGCAATAATGTTCGTAGAAATTCAGACAAAGACCTGAGAAACATGACAAAATACAACAATGCAACCCATTCAATATTATTGTACTGTGAGATATGATATCAGATATGATAGTTATCTATTTAAGAAAGGGGGGGGGGGGCAGGAGGGGGAAGAGAATAAAGATATGATGCACCAATGCAGACCAGTTCATTGCTATTAAGAAGTTGGATATGGTTATTGTCCGTGAGAGGGGGGCAGAGAGTTCAGGAGCCTCACAGCCTGTGGATACAGGCTGTTGGCCAGTCTGGATGTTCTGGTCTGTATAGACCTGTACCTTCTCCCTGAGGGCAGCAGATGGAAAAGGTGGCGCGCAGGGTGATGTTGGTCCCGCAGGATACTGTGCACCCTCCTCAGACAGCGAGTGGGGAAGATATTACTAATCTCTGGCAGACTTGTTCCAATAATTCTGCCAGCTTCTTTCACCACCCGCTGGAGTGCTTGCTGCTTTGAAAGCAGCTTAAATGTTGTGAGGTAGAAAATCAAGTGTCATCAAACACCAACTTTTCTCATACGTATTTTGAACATCTTAAAGGTGAAAAATGATTTAGAAAAGCTCCTTCCATATTTATTGTAGGAACATTCAGTGAATTGGCAAATGTGTTTTTGTTTTTTGCCAGCACACCAAGTCTAACTAATAGTGTCAATGAGAAAAACGGCCTCTGGTTTCCAGAGTCTAAATATTTTCCAATGTCTAAAACGTTTTTCTCTCCAGCCCTACTCTGGTCTATTTTTTATTCACCAAAAACCATCCAAACTTTTACCAGAACAGAAATCCAAACTTCTATTCTGGTAAATGTCAACAGACCATTTTGAAGGTACCAAAGTCATGATCAACATGAAGTCCCCAAATCTTTCCTGCAAAACATCTCAATTATTCTTGTAGTGGTTTATTAAGATAACCGAGTTGGCAACAGGAACATAAACATCTCAGCAGGGATGAGCCTACAGCAACAGAAGAACACACTCAGGGTTGGCTATTCATCCATCTGTTTGGTGTGAAAAAGTGCTCGCTTTACAGAAGCGTTAACCTTAACTTTCCTGATGCAGCTGTAGAAGAGAATTCAGTTCAGATGCAAATGCTTAATGCTTGACTAGATCAGGATCATTCAAATCAGTTTTATTTATATAGAGCCAAATCACAACAACAGTTGCCTGCAGGCACTTTATATTTTAAGGTAAAGAGCCTAAAACAATACAAAGAAAACAAAGAAAACACTGGATACACTTTGGCAACAGTATGGTATGATTGCCTTTATTTAAGATTTCGTTAAGATCATAGATGATGATGATGATGATGATGATGATGATGATAATAATAATAATAAAAAGATTTATAAAGAAGATTTATTTAAATATATTTATTGACACAATTTATACGCTATCAGTCAAAGGTTTGGACACACCTTCCCATTTCATTTTCCTTTACTTTTACAGTGTAGATTCTCACGGAAGGCATCAAAAATATAAACGAACACATGCGGGATTATGTAGTAAACACAAAAGTGTGAAATAACTCAAAACAGGTTTTATATTTTAGATTCTTCAAAATAGCCATCCTTTGCTTTGCACACTCTTGGCATTCTCTCGATGAGCTTCATGAGGTAGTCACCTAAAATGGTTTTCCAAACGTCTTGAAGGATTTTCCAGAGATGCTGAGCATCTTATTCTGCGGTCCATCTCATCCCAAACCATCTCCATTGGGTTTAGGTCAGGTGACTGTGGAGGCCAGGCCAACTGTTGCAGCGCTCATCACTCTCCTCTTGGTCAAATAGCCTTTACAAAGCCTGGCGGTGTGTTTGCTGTCATTGTCCTGTTGAAAAATAAATGATGTTCCAACTAAACACAAACTGGTTCGGATGGCAAGATGCTGCAGGATGCTGTGGTAGCCATGCTGGTTCAGTGTGCCTTCAATTTTGAATAAATCCCCAACAGTGTCAGCAGCTGTGTGTGTGTGCGTGCGTGTGTGTGTTTTTAAGTTTCTAAAATAGCAAAAAGAGAAATTATGCAGTAGTTGATCTTTATTCCACATTTAAGCTTGACTTGAGATATTAGACTCACATCTCAGAAGAAGTTTTAAAAGCACAGATGGGAAGGCGCTTTCAAAATACATTTTTGGATAATAGAAATATTTTTCTTTAACTTATTTTTTATATATACTTTGAGAAAGTCTAATACCCATATTAAGAATGGACTAAAGGTATGTAAAAGTAATTAATTTAACCACATACGTTTTCTATTTCAGCATATTTCAAACATGAACACACATTAATTGAGCATATATAGAAATATGTTTATATCTAGCTTGTGATTTATACCATTGTTACCAACAGTAAGCAGGTAATGAGCAGAATATTTAACAGGCATAATGTGCTGTATTGTTGTTGCTGCAGAGACACAAAAGGCTGGAGTAAACTCAAAAAGAGTATTTAATGCTAAAAGTCCAAAATATGCAGAAATAAACTGAGCAAGGAAATCAAAAATTGTTTGAGTTAATTGAGAAACATTTTCAGTCTTCAACACAGTTTTAAGTGAAGAAATTCTGTTTCTTACTAGATTTACAGTTGGCTTTTGGAGCCTTCATACCATTGTTACAGATCCTTTTCTATTGTGTGCCTCTCTCTTATTTTGTATATGTTCTTCCTGTTTCTTTGTTTGTTTGTTTTTTCAGGCATATTTAGTGTAGAGCACCTAAAATTTTGTTCTACAGGGTGGGCCATTTATATGCATACACCGTAATAAAATGGGAATGGTTGGTGATATTAAAGTCCTGTTTGTGGCACATTAGTGTATGTGAGGGGGCAAACTCCTCAAGATGGGTGGTGACCATGGGGGCCATTTAGAAGTCGGCCATCTTGGATACAACTTTTGTTTTTTCAATAGGAAGAGGGCCATGTGACACATCAAACTTATTGGTAATGTCACAAGAAAAACAATGGTGTGCTTGGTTTCAACGTAACTTTATTCTTTCATGAGTTATTTACAAGTTTCTGACCACTTATAAAATGTGTTCAATGTGCTGCCCATTGTGTTGGATTGTCAATGCAACCCTCTTCCCCCACTCTTCACACACTGATAGCAACACCGCAGGAGAAATGCCAGCACAGGCGTCCAGTATCCGTAGTTTCAGGTGCTGCACATCTCGTATCTTCACACCATAGACAATTGCCTTCAGATGACCCCAAAGATAAAAGTCTAAGGGGGTCAGATCGGGAGACCTTGGAGGCCATTCAACTGGCCCACGACGACCAATCCACTTTCCAGAAACTGTTCATCTAGGAATGCTCGGACCTGGCACCCATAATGTGGTGGTGCACCATCTTGCTGGAAAAACTCAGGGAACGTGCCAGCTTCAGTGCATAAAGAGGGAAACACATCATCATGTAGCAATTTCAAATATCCAGTGGCCTTGAGGTTTCCATTGATGACAAATGGACCCACTATCGTTGCACCCCATATACCACACCAAACCATCACTTTTGTTGTTCCAACAGTCTTGGAGGGATCCATCCAATGTGGGTTAGTGTCAGACCAATAGCGGTGGTTTTGTTTGTTAACTTCACCGTTCACATAAAAGTTTGCCTCATCACTGAACAAAATCTTCTGCGTGAACCGAGGGTCCTGTTCCAATTTTTGTTTTGCCCATTCTGCAAATTCTGTGCGCCGATCTGGGTCATCCTCGTTGAGATGCTGCAGTAGCTGGAGTTTGTAAGGGTGCCATTTGTGAGTAGCTAATATCCGCCGAAGGGATGTTTGACTAATGCCAGTCTCCAGTGACATGCGGCGAGTGCTACGCTGTGGACTCTTGCTGAATGAAGCTAGGACAGCCATTGATGTTTCTTCATTAGTGAAAGTTTTCTTCGTCCACATTTTGGCAAATCAAACACTGAACCAGTTTCATGAAACTTAGCAAGCAGTTTGCTAACTGTAGCATGGGAGATGGGTGGTCTCGTAGGGTGTCTTGCATTGAAATCTGCTGCAATGACCCGGTTACTGCGTTCACCAGATATCAACACAATTTCAATCCGCTCCTCACGTGTTAACCTCTTCGACATGTCAATGGCTGTGAACAAAGAGAAACTTGTAAATAACTCATGAAAGAATAAAGTTACATTGAAACCAAGCACACCATTGTTTTTCTTGTGACATTACCAATAAGTTTGATGTGTCACATGGCCCTCTTCCTATTGAAAAAACAAAAGTTGTATCCAAGATGGCCGACTTCTAAATGGCCACCATGGTCACCACCCATCTTGAGGCCTTTGCCCCCTCACATAAACTAACGTACTATTACGGTGCATCCATATAAATGGCCCACCCTGTACATGTGCAATAACAATAATGGGCTATTCTAAACTATCTACTAGATTTTACATAAAATTAAAGTCAAGATTAGTCAAAAGTCCAGCAAATTCAGTGCTAGCACAAATCAGCTTATACTTTTCTACACATCCAAATCTCATACATGATCCTTCTTTTAAATTGTTTTGGTTTCCCTCTAATTGCTAGACATTCCAGATTTGTCTTGAATGCTGTTTCTTGATTTGTCACTGTCTGATCTGTACTTGTCAGAGGCAGAGATATTGTTTTTGCTACTCTCACTACATCTGGCTGTCCATATGCACTTGGAAGAGCAGGGAGGTCTCAGAACAGAGTGGCAGCCTTAATTGTAAACGCATATTTCTGCAAAGGAAATTGGGAATTTTAAAAAATACCTTCTCATAAACACGTAATGAACTGCAAGAAGTGCCACTATGAGATAAATGGTGAACGATACCAACTGTACTTTACTGATACTGTAGGAGAACCCCTAAATAAAATCGAGATGGAAATAAGAATCTTTTCTGGCTCCTTAAAATTTGCCTAGATGTTTACGTTTTTGCCCTTTTGGGAATACAATGTTGATGAGGCTGTGAAATTTGCACTTCGGAAAAAGAAAGACAAGAATATCAAAAGCCGGTATAGTAGCTTATTTCTCTGTGATGGTTTCCACTATTTGACTTCAGCTCTTAATACCTTTCTCTGAGAGAGATGTGTTAATAGAATGCAGCATATACAAATAACATGACATTACAAAGTATTTTTAACACGTGAGATCATAACGAAATTTTCATGTTTGTTCATAAGGAAATGTAGTGTGGTACTGCCACTGCAAAAATCCAATGAATGTTCTGTAATGGGTAACTGTTTCGCAAAGAAGCGAGTCAACTGTCTTGACTTTTTGTCAGTGTACAAGCCAAAATAATATTCTGTTATGGGTTGTACACATTATGGCTATTCTATTCTATTCTATTCTATTCTATTCTATTCAAAGCTAGCAAATACTAAAAAAAATTATAAGACTACTCATTATGCAAAAAGGCACTTTTAAAAATGGTAGGCGTTATTTTATAGGATCACAATTATGATTGAACAAGAGATTAACTAGATTTATTCTCTCAGTTAAACACTCTATTATAAGTTCACTGATTAAATAAAACTCCTTCCGTAGTGATCTCACTGTCTCTTCCATGTTTTGAAGTGGAAGCTAACCCGGCCAAGTCTCAGCATCTTGTTTCAGACTTCTGAACCAAACAGAATTTAATTTGTCATCTTAGATGACAGTGCTCTAGATCATCGCTCAAAAAAATGGCACAGAGGAGACTTGCAACACCAGCTGTGGTTTGGCAAATAATAGAAATGGTTTGTGCAGATGGCTTGAAGTAGGTTGCACTCTTGTGTTCTCAGAACCAAAGGATATTGATCGATAGCCACATTTTGGATGTGCTGTATGAGAAACATCTTTTTGGCTGTACCGTATTTATCATTTCATTATGAGCCACTGACAAATGGCTGAACCAAAGTTTCTCTCAGAAAAAAACTGACTTGGTTAGATTAGAAGACACCAAGAGCTACCTGTCAATTGAAGCGTCCCATTGCCCCTAACTTTAAGCCTAGCCAAAAATCAATTTTAAGATAGGAATATTTGGAGAGCCAGCCTCAAGTGGCATCAAGAGTAAGTTCAGTTATGTTTTGTTTTGTTTTTCTCTTCACTGTTTGTTCTCATCCACACCTATTTTCCCTCCACTGGATTCTTGAAGAATGGATCTTTGATTCACATCTTGTCCGTCACAACCATTTCCAGATGACAGAAATGTTTTTTTCTTTTTCTTACAACCCTTGGATGTTGTTTTATGAAAGCATCCCATTTTCCGCAATGCCTGATAAGTTTAAAGTACACTGGGGGAGGTCACATTACTGATTTGGCTTTCTTGATGCATGCTTAATCATCCAGGTAAGTAAATCCCAAAAGCTTGATTCTGTTCATCTGGACGTAGCGTTTTCAGTGGGAGAACTCATCCAAGTGACTTTTTCACTCTCAGCTGAATGCAGGTATCCCCAGCCTTATAAACAGTACCTTTGCACAATGACTGAAAGTAGCCCATTGATTCAGCTATGAAGAGTATAAAGCAAAACTCTTGAGCAACCCTTCATTTCTTTGTATTTTGCTTGAAAGTCGATATTTGGGAAGAAACCTTTATTCTTTACACAGTCAGAATTCTCTCAGGCAGTCTTTTTTTGTCATTTGTGTAGTAACGTTGGGCAATATGTAAACATTTCCAACTGACCATTCCACCTGATGAAAGGGTGGCAATTAATGAGGCTGTTGACGACGCTAAATGTGACCGTCAGGTCTCAGTTCTTAAAGACATGACTTTCAGATACTGTTCGTCTGCTCTAGATAGTTTTTTAGGCCTGGCACTTGTATTTCTTAAGGACACACTGCACACCATGCTGAGCTATGGTATAGTTTATTGGGATTCAAACTTTTTAGTGTAAAAATACTGTATATTGTCTCTCAAACTGTGTTATTCTTGGCATTTTTAGTAGTTTGGACCAGTATAATTCTTATTGTTGAGATGATATGTACCAGTATGTTGTGGATAATGCAGTATAGTATAATTCTAAGACATTCCCATTTCAAGGAGTGATTGGTCAGGTTTGTGAAGGAGACCATGTCTGGAGTTGTCTGTTGAATCGTCTTTTTCGGCGAAAAGTTTCCCAAATGTGAACAACAGAAAGGAGACTGTTTGATGGTTGTTTAAGATCTCCACTTTGAGCTCTGTGATTCTCAGAGTGTCATCCTCCATTTCCTCTGCTGTGAGATGGTGTGACTGCTCGCCCCTCTGCCAAAATGTGAGCCTCACTCTTGCTTTCATCTTTCATCCAGCTGAGAGATGTTCCCCATTGGGAGTACCCTCTCAGCCCCCTCTCCTCCACCCCCTCTTTCACTCTTTCCCCTCTTCCTTCCTGTCATCTCCGGTCATCCCTCTCCCTCTGTGACCAACTCTTGGCCTTCTGTCCATGTCTTTTTGTCTCTTGCTCTCTTTCCTCTACCTCCTGTTTTATATCTCACAGACCTCGCTCTCACCCTTTTCCTTACTCTCTTCTATTTGCTTTAAGGTTTCTGCGACTGCTGCTGGATTTTCATTAGTGTGGATTAGATAAATATCAGATAGCTACAAAAACAATCAGGCACACTTTTGTGCGCCCTCTAACATGGTTTGGCACTTTAATAATGCCTGGGTGGCTTCCACGAGCTGCTCATCAGAGTAAGCTATGTGTGGACGATCCACACTGCATCATATTCTTTCACACTGAAGTAAACTGAACTATATACACTAATGTCTTACTTTACTTGGCAGGACTCTGAACAGCTAAATTCTGTGTTATGATTAATGCATAATGAAATATTTGACATGGGGTGGCTTAAGTGATGTTTCATTTATTTTTGTTTCAGTCAAGAGTGCAGGCTAAATAAATCCCACATGTACATCAGTGATAACTGACAATAACTAAGACTTTTTTCAGACAAAAACACATCACAGAGCACTCCTCTTCCATTAACCTACTCTGCTCTATTGTGAATGGCACCAGCTTATCCAAAATTAAATTGGTGCACAAAATTCAATCATTCCTATTATGATATGCCTTGGCTGACAAACTCATTTTAGTTCATGGGCCACATACATTGCAATTTGATCTTGAATGGATTGGACTGTTGGATAACCTAAGAAAACACCTTTTGTATTTAATGAATGAAACAGGTGGTGGACCTTTTGAGAAGTCCTAAGAAAAATATTTATTTCAGTTAAAGTTTTTTATACATTCACACTCATAAGTCAAAGAAACTTGTTCATACAGTTCTAGAAGAAGGCTTACGATAATGACCAGTTGGTCACTTAAAGTGAAAAGTATTGGTTTCTGGTGCAAAATAAAGTAAAAGTCAAAAGATTATGCCTCGTTCCTCTGTCATTTTTATAGTGTAAAACAAACTCCAGTGGGTTGGATTGCCACAGTTCAGCAAACCTATGTTTGACACTGCTGGTGTAATATTCTGCCACGGTACAGTAAGATTTACTAAGTGTGTGAAAATTAGCTTGATGTTGCAATCACAAATATGTGCTGAAAGTAAATTTGGGGGTCAAAAATGAGCAGACCTGATAAGGGAGTTAGTAACATTATATACATAATACAGTGTAAGAGCAATCTTTAATATATTGAGAATCAATGTTTTTCGTATATTTGCAAACTTTTCTGCTAGAAATTGTTTGGGACTGTGTGCGGTAGAATAGTTGAGATAGCTGTTCATTCAATAAATCTGACAGGTCAGGTGGAACATAGGGTTTATGCACACAAACCTGAAATCCTTGTATACAGTATTGCCTTGTATTGCATGTAATAGCACTGTGTGCACACTGCTGAGAGATAAGACGCAGAGATTTTTGTATAGAAATGGGACTAAAAATCTAAAACACTACAAACCAGTCATTCGCTGCAAAAAGTGTCTTGACTTTCTTGTTCATGTAAGTTCTCTCTTTCATGAATATAAGTGTTGCTGTAGACCAAATATATTTGGTGCTCAACTCTAAACATTCAGGGTGATGACTCAATGAAGAGTTACAAGACACAGCCAAGTTTTGGAACGCGATCTACAGCTTTGATCATTTTGTCAGTGTCAGTTACACACTTGTTTTGACAGCATCTCCCTCTCAATTCTAAATAAATAAACACTCCCAAGAGCACTTATCACAATCACATCAAGTGCAAATAAGATGTACGTTTTGCAATATTCAAAACAATTTGTGTTAATTTGTGTGCTGCAAACTTATGTGCTTCAAATCATAATTATATTATTTCCTTAAATGTTCTCCTCCCAGAACTTTTGCCAGTACCTTTTAGTCGCAAAGCTGACACTGCACCTATTTCAAAATACTCACAGTGTCTGTTTAGCTTTTTATTGAATATAAACAGTCACTCCTTATTCAATGATGTAAGAACATCTTGATTACATGTTGGTGGCACTATTAGGAAACATCTCTTATGCTGAGGAAGGTTTGTGCGATTGATTTTTTTCCCCCCATTATTTAACCTTTTATTATTTTATTATTATTTTCTGTTATTATTATTGTTGTTGTTATTTTCCACCTATTTTCTAGCCTTGGGCGTCTTTATGTGTTAACATTAGATGACTGTGGGATTTTGTTTTTGTGTTTCAGTCTGATTTGGAGCAGTATAAGAAGGCTTTGTTGGATGCAGTCTGTGACCTTTCACCTCTAAACTACATTAAACAATGGAAGTAAGTTGTGTTTTTTCCCAGCAGCATCATTTAACTCCACATATTTTGACCCTCCAATGGTCAACAGATTTTGTAATAAATGCTGAACTCAAAATTTCCATCAAGGCTTTATCTAAAAATCATTTAATTTACACGGTATTGACTAATTCGTCAGTATGCTTAAGTCTTTCTGGTTTCTTCTCATGCTTTCAAGGGCCTTTACCAAAATGGCTGCCACACCAGCCAATTATGGCAACAGTGGAGTCAAACCTATGGGGTAAGTAAATAATATTATTAGTTTGTACCTTTTTAACATAGTTTTAGAATTATGAACTAATAAGTGAGATGACAAGTCTAAAATGATGTTATATGACAATTTAAACATTCTTTTCATTGAGTAATCAGCAGTGAATTAAACAGCTGGACCAGCTTTATGTATTAATTTTGTAAGGTTTTTCCACTGAGATTTAGCAGCTTTAGAAACTGTTTAGAAACAACATAACCACATATTACTGTGCCTTAATTGCCTCTCAATGGCTGTGAAATATAACTGGAGCCTACTATGATTACTCTCCTACTGTTATTGTTAGTCACATATTACACCCTATTTCCGTGTGTTATTGAAGTCTAATATGTCCAAATTTAAGCTCCAAAGGAATGGCTGCTGTGTGTGCTTCATTCATGTAGTGAGCTGTTCCTTTCCTGCCTCTGCCATTAGATACACTAGTGAAAATGAGACAATAAAATAGTGGGTCATACCTTTTCACTCTGTGTATATACGTCTATATTCGTAGCCCTCTAAGAAAGTGGTTCTCTGTGTGTAGGCATACAACCAAGGTTGATGGTGATAGCAGGCACACTGGTACCATAGTGTGACAGCAGTTATGATTTTGCTATAGTAGAGGTAGAGTAGGGGGTGGATCCAGGTGGGACTAATTAGGTGCTTGGCTGTGTAATTGTGATATCACAGTGTAACACAAATCCTGAAAGTTTGTTTTCCTGAGTGTAGGCTGTGGTCATGTTTTTTATTACTCTATTTTTGTAAACTGACTTTTTGAATCAAAAAGTCAGGGACATCCCACTCTCTCCTTTACTTTAGAGTTTCTTAGACTACCAGCCTAACCCTGTCCTCCTGCCCTCTGCCTCTTGCTTTCCTCCATCCTGTCTCTCCTCCCGTCCTGGCTTTTCTTCATCTATTTCTCCTTACCACCCCCACCCCCCCAACTCCATCCCCACAGACTGTTCTCCAGAGTGATGAATACTGGCTCCCAGTTTGTCATGGAGGGTGTGAAAAACCTGGTGCTCAAACAGCATGTGAGTAAAACTCCTTCTGTTACCATTTCAATTCCAGAAAACCAGCTGAAACAATGAACTACTCTTACCAAAATCAACACAAGAAAAGTAATTAAGAACTTGTCTAAAGTCCAGTTCATCAACCTGAACAGTACCCAGTCTTATCTGACCAAAGATGCCTTACAGCCTTCAAATTAAAGTGATAAAACTACATTTAAATCCTGCCACACAACTGCTGCATATTTACATCATCAGAGCTACACATATTTATTATAATGTGCTGTATTTATGGAAACTTTGAAAGCTGTTTTACATCACTCATGCTCATACATGTGACACGTGTCAGAGTTTTTGAGGACCTTTTAGCACCTCAGAAATGGCATTCGTTTGTAAGAAGAAAAAGAAGAATCATTTTAGTTTAAAAATAGTCCCAAATGTCACAGAGATCACATTTTTTCTCATTTATATGAAGATTATCTGAAGATTTTTTTTATTTAATTGTAGTTAATAAAGTGCTAGGTTGGAGGGACAGGGCTGTAATCAACAGCACTTTTCCTTCTTTTTCTGTTTTTTTCCTTTTCTCACATTTTTGTTCATGTTTGTCCATGTAACACTTGGGAAACTTCCTTGGCATATGTTTTCACCTGAAACCGAGATCATTTTCTTTTTTTTAAATTATATTTTTATTTAAGAAAAAAAAAGGACTTGTTACAATAAAGTGCATTGACTTTATTTAGTCAAAAAAAGAAGAAAAAACCTTTTTCTTAGTCCTTTTGTTTTACATTCTGATAGCAAAAAAATAAAATTAACTCGTTGGCTTGACAGTGTGTTACATAATGCAGCATGTTTAACTTATTTACAAAGACTACATTAGGTACATATTATGAAGTTGAGGGTCAACCTGACATACATGGGAGATACACCAATTCAGGGCTGGTCTTACCTAAATTTAGGGCGGATGGGGGACACAAAGCTAATCCATTTATTCCATATTTTGTAGAATTTGTCTTTTAGAATTTTTAAAAAGAATGTCAATTTTTCCATTTTAAATATTTAGAAAATCACATTAAACCACTCCTCAAGTGTTGGCGGATTGGATTTAACCACTTTCTGGTTATTGATTTTTTGCTGGCCGCTAATAGCGCTTGTAAGAGTTTTGTGTCCCCTCCCCGGACCGAGCCAGCAACCAAGCCCAAGTACAAATTTACAAAATTGATGTCAAATTTTATCTTAAAAACCTCACACAAAGTTTTATGAATTCCCAGCCAGTAATTTTTTAAGTTAGGGCAGTCCCAAAAGATATGATAATGATGTGGCTCTTCTGATCCACATCTTCTCCAGCATTCCCATTTTTATATTTAGATATATATATTTATATATACGAGATAATTTTGAACTGCATCTGCACATTGCATTTAACAGCCTTTGCACAAAAGCACCATCCTCCGTCTGCTTGCATCTGGCAGAATATTAAATCAAGTGCACACAATGTGACGACGTTCTCATTCCTAGACAACAGGAATATGGATGAGCACGATGACGATGACAGGGTGTTTCAGACTAAAACTGGCACAGACAAGAAAGTCATTTATAATCATCACACACACACACACACACGTACACACTGGGAGGGTGGCGTCTGTTTTCTTCATACTGAAATTGGACCCGCTGAAGTCACCTGTTCTGCTTCGCTGCCAGAACATTATTAACAGTGAGAGTAGATTTGAATGCATCTTTTGATGCTCTGTTAGGGAAGATATTTGAAGTTATTCTTGTTTTTTGTTTTTTTTTCTTCACTTGCAACTCCAGTTTTCCAAAATAGCTACTTACCAAATATCTAAAAAGAAAAAAAGTCCAACCTAAACACAAACTCATGATTCTTATGAAATATCATAAAAAGTAAATGAATTTATTGTAAGAGATTCATTATTCTTTGTTATGTTTAACCTCCTAAGACCCGAACTCTTCCACAACGTGCGTTTTTCATTTCTCTCTGATATTTGGGCTGATTGGGGCCCGATCAATGTAAAAACAAAGAATTAGCAGATTTTTTTTCTTTTACCTTATTTTTTTTATTTTTTTTAAGAAAAATAAGAGCCACATATGAGGATATTCGTTTAAAATTTTGATAGAACAGTAGCAGTATAATGTCCTCGTAAGTGGATATCAGGCCCATGTAGAGCAAAATTGAATATTTTAGTCTAAATAACCCAAAATGTGATGTTCACATATGTGGACGCCAGGTCCTAGGAGGTTAAAAGTTGTTTCTTTTTCTTTTTTTTCCAGAACCTTCCGGTTACCCGTATCCTGGACAACCTGATGGAGATGAAGTCTCATCCTGTGAGTTTTGTTTTTGTTCATGATTTAAAAAACATATTTCCAATATTAGTTAAAAATATAGGAAGTGTTGTGAAAAGCGGGAAAAGCCCAAGCCCTTTTATAGAAACACTTAATACGAGTATTAAGAGGGGGGGGATTCTAGTCCCACTGATGTGTCTCTGGTGTCCACTTCTGCGGTACAGATTGGGAAAAGTTTTCCAAAAAGCCACATTTTTACGTGAATCATTTTAAGTTGTTTTCTCTTGATGTGAAAGAAAAGTTACTCAAATGGAACTTTAATATACAATATAAGTGTAAAGTTGACCGACAGAAAGACACATGATATAAAAGCAGCTTACCATGTACGTATAGTGTGAATACAAAACTGCAGAGTACTCTATATTACATGTAGAACTTCTCTGCTAAAGAAAATATGAAAGGTTCCTCTGAAAGACCTACATATCTGTAGGCCTCAACATAACTTAATTGGTGAGAGGAAACTCAGAAGAAAGACACGTTTTTGTGTCACTTCAGCTGTGATTGACAGCTCCAACACACATGCCACAAATTACATTAGCTTCATATTAACTGCTGTGGTCCATGTGTGAGAGGAAGGAAAGTACATATTCTATTACTCACGTTTGAACCCACGTGAACTAGCAAACACACTTTATCACATTGAACTGAAAGTGCAGTTTCTGACTCTCAGCCCATGTATTCATTTTGACCATGCGCACAAATATGCATGCAAAGCAAAACCTGAATCTAACGTGAACCCTAAAACAAACTCTGAACTTTCAAAAATTCCTTTTGAAGTTAAGTCCCAAATGTCTCTGCTCAAAGCTTAAACCGGTCCTTGTAGTGACAGACTTGCAAGTGAACACACACACACCCCCTGCAGGTTTCTCAGCGTCTGGAGTTACAGACTACCAACAAAGGTCCTGTTGTTGTGAATAAAAAGGGAAAGGGTGGAGCGGGGATGGAAGTCTGGGATGAAGATAAAAGAAACGGAGCACATTCTCCCTCTATCAGATTGTCCTCAGTGTAAAACTGTTGCATTTCGAGGTTATGTTTTAGTTAAAGTATAGCAAAATGGTGGAGAAGTTTATAGAGGTTATTACTCATTTTTTAGTTAGATAAAATATTAATACTAATACTAACATTAATCAGATAAAGCCACGTAATAAAACCATGTTGCTGTTCACAGTGGAGGTTTTTGTACGATTTTCTCTTGATGTGGACAAACTGAAAGCCTTTAAAGTCTCCAACGACTTTTAGAAAATCACAGTTCAACTTTGTTTTTCTGCGTTTGTGAGGTGCTCTGGCACAAGTTTTAATTTTGACCTCAAAAACTACTGGTGCCATTGTAGACACCGGCTCAAAGCAGTTAAGGAAATACTTTTTAAGTTTGAGCTAATAAATAGGTTGTGCTGTTTTTGAGTGTCTGCACAAGAACTGAGATTTCCTGTAATTAATTTAGGATGGAGTGGGAGACGTACAATTTGCAGAGCTTTGTGTCATTAAAATGAGGAAAATATGAATATGATCAATCTGACTCGTCTTTGTTTTTCATGGTCTGCTTGGGCTTTTACATCACTGACAAAAACGATCCTTCTCCAGTACAAATACTACTTTGAACTAAACCTGTACCCACCTGCATCTAGGTCATGTGACAGTAAGCCAAAAGACACAGTGCTGTGTCATTCTGTCTGTGTTTAGTCCTTGGAGCTGAGAGACAACACAACCAGGTCAACCTGTGAAATAAATCTTTTGCCTTTGTCGTGCTTTCAATTTGGTTAACTCTGTTTTTGTTTGTTTGTTGTTGTTGTTGTTTTACATTTTGACACCAGCAGGTTTTTTGTTTTGTTTTTTAAGTTACAAATCGGAGGCTCTTCTTCATCTAATAATATCAGAAAAGCCAAACCAATCTACATATCCCTCTACCATCTACATTATTTAGGGTTTATTTTTGTGGCTGTTGAGTACAAGTGTGTCATGTGTAGTACGTCTGACTAAAAAAAATTTTCTATCTGATCCTTAAGGAAACAGATGATTATCGATACTTTGACCCAAAGATGCTGCGAGGCAGTGAAAGGTATGAAAACAAATCCAAAATCTCATCTGTAGCTTGGCAGAGCTCATCTTCTCGGTGGGTAAAATACACTCGAAGATGTCTCATCATCCTTTCCTTCTCTTTCAGCTCCATCCCCAGGAACAAGAACCCGTTTCAGGAGGTGAATTTGTGTATCTGGACCAAAGTTTGACTGATGAGATTCAGTTCAGGTTATTTCCAGGATAAACAAAAGTTGAAAGGAAACACAAGACAGACAGGAATTTCTGTTGCCGCACATGATTCTCTCATAACGCACAGTTAACTGTTTCTTAGCTGTGATGAAAGTTGCAGAGTTTCAAATCTGGAATTTTTTTATGAGATTGAATTTGATTTGGACTTTTATTAATCCCGTCACCACACAATCACATGTAAAACAACAGTTATGCGAGCAAGTCTGTGGTAGATCATAAAACAGTAACTGTGGGACTAGTAATTACATTACTATTATTATAGTAAGTAATTATAGATGTGAAAAAATAAGATACAATATCACAAAATTGATTTCTTGAACAAGTAAAAACATATCTGAAATTAAATGCATACATAAGTATAGTAATGAAGTAAATAATTACAGATCCTGAATATTGGAATAAAACTTGATTTCCTGCATACAATTAGAGGCGTCTACCTCTTTCAGTTCATAAAACTTTTGTCTTTGGCAGTGTTTATACTTGAAATTCATTCTGTAAAATCACTTCAGCAGCTTTTTTTAATCATTTGCAGTCTTTCTGTCCATCACCTTCAACATATCCTCTGATATAAGCTTGATTTTTTTACCTCCTGCTGTTTCAGGCCATCGTCTTCGTAGTGGGTGGAGGAAACTATATCGAGTACCAGAATCTGGTGGACTACACCAAGGTACGGTAGTACATTTCAAAGTTCTTTTCCATATTTTAGTCTGATGTCTCTTTAGATGAATACAATGTAGTTTCACATGGGATGGGTTAAATATCAAACTAAAACTCTTAAAGTTTAATGACACTAAAACAATTTAGGTCCTTCAGTGAAAACACTGTCACATTATATAAAATAGAAGTCGGGAAAATGTACTCAAAGTCAAAGTAAACTTTATTATCATTTCTGCTATATACAGTACAGTATATAGAGAGACGAGACGACGAGGCTGCAGTTCCAGTCAGTGCAAAAGAACAAAAATAAATATAGGAAGAGTAAGAATAAACATATATATATATATATATATATATATATATATATATATATATATACTTTGAGACTGAGGTAAGGGGAGTAAATGTACACTTTGGAGTAAAAAAGGGTTAATAACAGTCTAAAATTTACAGTTGAGATTTAAAGGGACTTTGAAGTGGTTTAAAATGACCAACGAAGCAGCTTTACAGTTTACAGTGTGAAATAAAGTGACCAACATGAGCAAGTCATAACTGCGATACTAATATTCAAAGTTTGTTGGACCAAACTTACAACACATACTAACACTAACATAACAAAATGGCATGCAGACTCTTTATATCATTTTTGTTATTTGCAAAGTTCAGTGCTTTATTTTTACCAGTAAGTGAAAGCTTTGAATACCTCCTGATATAGGCAGCATTAACCTAGTGATTTTGATGGTAGGAGAGACCGTAGCTCCCACGGAAAAACCACGCAAGCACAGGGTGAATATACCTGTTCCAAACAGAGGGGCCCTACTGTGCTTTGAACCCAAAAACCTCTATTCTTGTGAGGCAACATTACCACCGAACAACCAGCTAACACCAAAGGTGTTAAATACATGTAGATTGGTAAAAACAACAGTATTTGTGTGGAAGTGTTACTTTCTCCCTGCAATAATAGGTTCAGTAGCAAACGTCATTTTATTTTTCTGTATTTCCAGTCTAAGCAGGGGAAGAAGATTGTTTATGGCTGCAGTGAGCTCTTCAATGCGTCTCAGTTCATCAAACAGGTGAGGAACCACACAGCACCAGTGAGGGGATAAGCCAATAAGCCCATAGACGTTTCATTGTGTCTATTTAAAAACCTGTTGTGGTCTTCATTTTCACAGCTCTCCCAACTTGGCCAAAAGTGACACGGACACTGACAACATGTGAATCTCCCTCTCTCATTGCCGATATCTTTATTCCACTTTGTTTTATCTGCTCTGTTCTGTTAATGGACTAAATATTTTCTGTCTTCACCGTAATTTCTGTTCCTCATACTAAGCGCTACTAATAAAGCTCAACAGTTCCAACTCACTGTCTCTGGAGTCACGCATTTCTTCATATTTTAGAGCATTAAACATTACTTCCTGCATACATAAACATAAAACTACAAAATCGTCTTTAGACAAGTGTGTCTTTAACTCATCTTTAAAGAACCTCCTGCTATGTGAATTTGGGCAACTACCTAAAAATTTCCTTTTTAGGTTTTGTGCATTAAAACCCCCACTAAGTTTCAATTGTAACTATCAGTAGCTAATACTTTAAGGTATTAGCTACTTTAAAGCTAAATATATGGAAAATTAGAAGTAGATACATTACTTTCAATTCCTCTTGCAATTAATGAAAATGAAATTGATTATGTTTAAATGCAGCATTTTAAACAAAATTCTTACATTTGGTTAATTTGTGGACAGAAGACCATAAAATATTTGTTTTATAACTCGTCACTAAGTGAAATGTAGATGTTTCCTTTAAGAACGTTTCGCATTATTATCCCATAAAGTGCTTTTTTGTATTTTATACTTATTATATAATTATAATTACACGTGTCTCCTTCAGTTGAAGCTGGTAACACTGGTTCTGTGATAAAAGTTATTGTGCATTGAAACGGAAACAGACCTCAAATCTATACTGCAGGAATAGAGACAGTCATCACTAAGCTGTTTTTATTTTTTCATTTGTTCTTTTAAAATTATTATTTGTGTTACTCTGTGTTTACCTCACATTGTTTTATATTTTTTGCATTTGGATTCTTTCTGTCGTTTGTGAAGATGGCTCTCAAAAAGTACACACTGATTAAACTGATTCTGGTCACAGGTGATATCGGTGTCTTTAAAATAACCAGTGGTGTTGGAAAAACCCAGATGTGTGTTTAAAACCACTGTTTTGAAGGGATTTCCAAAATCCCTAATGGAGACATTTATTAAAAGTGGACTTTAACTTCTTACTTTGGCTTCTTTCCCATGTAGTAACAGCACCAAATACAAAGAATTCACACTGAGGATTATGTCAGCATGGCATTTTAATCTGCGTGTGTGTGTGTGTGTGCTCGTTTAATTGGCTAGGTGGGGACCAGTTTGTTTTAGAGCTTAGAAACAAGGACACTTTGCAACCTCAAAGATGATATGTTCTGTCTTCATTTTACTAAAACAGTTAAAATCTCATTTCTGCTTGTAGGTAATGTCTTTCAGTCATATTCAGATATACTTGTGTTGTGGGGGCTTCAAATATTATTATCTTCATCAGAGGCTGTTTGTGTATTCCTGAAACTATGTAAGAACACATTTACAACATTGGATTAGGGGGTCAAAGTCGATGAAAGCTTCTGAACCAGGTTATTGTATGGGCCTGCGAAGAGAGCTGGGGATTGTTTCAATAAGTGTGCCTTCATTTGGTTTTGTCAAACAATATTTCCACTCCCTCCACCTCCATCTTTCACTTCTAATTTCCATGGATGACTAAAAACACCCCCGATTTCTGAGATGGCCATACAGTATATCTAATAGTTAGTAATTATCTTGTATCTAATTATAAACTATTTGTCTTAATGTCTTGAGAAACGTTTCATCACTTATCCAAGTGACTTCTTCAGTCTCACCAGGTTATTACTTAATTAATTAATGACAATTGATACATGGCCATAAGTACCATTCACAGAGAGTTGGGGAAAGACTCAGATCTTTTGGAGTGAAGGGCCCAGTCCTGAAGACCTTCTAGAACTCTGTCGTGGTCATCTTTTACAGTATGATCTGCTGGGCGGCAGCATCTCTGGATCAGCCTGTTCATTCTCTTCCCGTCCCCAGCAGAGGGCCAGCTCTGTTCTAGGATGCCCTCTGGACCCATTGGAGGTGGTGAGTGACAGGAGAATGGTGGCCAAGCTGTGATCCCTGTTGGACAACATCTCCCACCTCATGCAGGAGACCCTCACAGCACTGAGCAGCTCCTTCAGTGGCAGGCTGCGGCACCTGCTATGTGGGACGGAGAGTCTCCGGTCTTTCCTTCCAACTGTTATCAAACTCTACAACATGGTCTTTGCAGATGACCACACATGTGCAGACAGACACACACACACACACATCCCATACACAATTGTAACTGTCTCCCTGATGTGCAGTATTACCAAGTGCAATTTTTCCTACCATAATAAAGTATTTTATTCTTGTTGTATAGTATGTTATTCTATTTTTTTTCTTGTCCTGTTCTAATGTGTTTTTCTTAACTTTTACTTCTCTTCAACTTGTTCTTTCTGCCGTGACCAAAAAATTTCCCATGTGTGGGACTAATAAAGGTTTGTCTTATCTTTCTCCCACTGAAAACGCTACATCCAGATGAACAACTATAAGCTACAGAGGTAAAAATTTGTTATTTAGACGCACTGTTGTTTTCAGGGTTTTTTTTTTTTTTATATCAGATGTGTTTTTATTTATTAAGCTTGTTAAAACATTTCAATAATTTATGATGAAGGCAGATGTTCAGCTGAATGAGACAACAGACTGCCTCCTTTTAATGTATTTATTCATGGCAGTTTGTTTTGATTTTGGTGAAGTGCTCTGCTCAGTGACTTTGTACCACAGAATAAATTAAGTCATGGATTTTTACATATCTGATACAAGTGAACACCTTTGCTGTTTAAGCACAGTTCTGCAATCTTTTTAATGACAAATTATGAAACATTAAACAGAGTTTACATTTTGTAGGAGACGTCTTCTAAAACAAATGAAAAATAACAGAAATAATAATAATATTAGAAATTAAGTACTTTCTGCCACAGCATTGTCATCCTTTTGACCAGAACAAAATAACCACTTGATCCATACTCTGCAGTTAGAAATTTGCTGTGAATCCTTATTGAAATGTGACAGATCCCCATGTTGTATGTCAAATAGTTCACCAATTTGCTTGAACCAAAATCATGTAAGATAAGATAAGATAACCTTTATTAGTCCCACACGTGGGAAATTTGTTTTGTCACAGCAGGAAGTGGACAGTGCAAAAGTTATGAGGCAAAAATTAGAATACAATAAGAATAAATACAGTACACAACTGTACAGAATAGAATAAAATAAAATACTATATACAGTAGAATAAAATAAAATAAATATACAATAAGATAAAAATAGAATACAAATACAAATACTATATACAACTGAGTAAAAATACAACGATGACAGAAAGGATTATTGCACTTAGTATTATTGCACATGTGTGGATGTGTGTGCTTGATCAGTTAAAGTCTTTATTGTGGAGTCTGACAGCAGTGGGGAGGAAAGACCTGCGAAATCTCTCCGTCCCACACCGTGGGTGCCGCAGTCTCCCACTGAAGGAGCTGCTCAGTGCTGTCACAGTCTGCTGCATGGGGTGGGAGATGTTGTCCATCAGGGATGACAGCTTAGCCGCCGTTCTCCTGTCACTCACCACCTCCACTGGGTCCAGAGGGCATCCTAGAACAGAGCTGGCCCTTCGGATCACCCTGTTCAGTCTCTTCCTGTCCCCAGCAGAGATGCTGCCGCCCCAGCAGACCACACCATAAAACACGTTTCCGTTTTAATTTTTTATGCTGCAGACTTCCACCCTCACACACTACCTAAAGGTTAGAAGTGCTTAGAGAATAAGAGAATAAGAATAATAAAAGAAAATGGGAGAAACAGAAAATAAGGTTTTCGTGAAATAGACAGAAAAGGAATTCACGAGGTTCAGAGAAAGAATTTTGCATCTTGTATATTATCAGATTTTTTTCTCTTGATCTTTAACATTTTGTTCCCAGACAACACATAATAGCTTTATTTAGGGAAAAATCAACTAGTCAGTTTAGAAAGTTCTTAGTTCTTAACAGTGTCACTGTCTTATATCATATACACTGTTTTGCAAATTCAGAACAAATGTAAGTTCACGCTTGAACTTTGTGTTGTCTTATCAGTGGATTTAAACTAACAATCAGCAAAATCTGTTGTTATAGTTGTGCTCTAGGAAAATGTAGGCAGACTCCCCTGTGTACAAATATCAGCTCATGTATCAGCAGCCTGCAGTGTGGAGGGTTTTTTTGTTTTGTTTTTTCTTGTCTCAGTCAGATGTGCTAATAAAGGCATCTGTAGTTTAAGTCTGTCTGATTTGACTTTCTAATCTGAACCCCTCCACTATGATTGTGGTGTCTTCTGGAGCCTTTTATATTTACAAATAATATTCCCTGCCCTGTGGAAAATTTTGCTTTAGGCTTTTGGTGAAATAAATTCGTACATTTTAATTTCCTTTACACTAATTTGTACTAATTAGCCCGGGTAAGGCAAAGTTGACTAACTGATCTTAGCAGATAATTTGGCACTTCATCTTGTGGCCCTAAAAACTCATCATAATCACATTGCTCTGGAACTGGTTATCTCTTATTATCCGGTTATCGGAATTATCTTCGTGACAGTCAGCAGCCTGTTGTCAATGAGGAAATGTCCAGAAACACTCACATCGACGGTAATGTTCTTATTCCAGCCTGTTGGACCTCAAAAGCAACCAAGAGCGCTTTAAGCACTTTTTAATTCTGCTTTAATACAGCCACAGCTCACATTGAATTAGGGTTTAACTGTTATGTAAAAAGGATGTTCTGGGATTAGAGTGGACTAAAAGCCTCAGCAGTGTCCCCTACAGACTAAAGTCTGTCTTGATTATGACAAATCAATAATTTTTCTGCTGCTCGTTGTGTTTGCATGGTATTTCCAATGATGCGTTGTGTTTAAATTCAAATTGCTAAATTGTATTTGGATTCAGCTTGTGGTCTTTTTCATCTTTTATCACCTCCATCCATTTTTTCAAGCATCTGATTAGTTCCCATCTTCTTCCTGCTTTGGCAACTGCTGTCCATTAGACCTTTTGTTTGAATCATGTTGACACTTGACAAACTCGTCCTGATCTGATGTCTTACAGTAACATTGGTCCCGTAAGGTTTTTGGCAACAGAGACATGGAAGACTCATACAAAGAGCTATTTGTTCTCAGAGGACACTGACACACATAGATCAGGTGTCTGCAACTTTTCCACTCCCTCATAGTTGGTTCTCAGATGGAAAGGAGACCTGTGCTTTTAAATAAGGGGGAAGTTATGTGTAACACTTACACTAATCCAGGAGGAAAATGATCCAGGTGTACAAAGAACTGCTTCACTTGGCCAGATTGCGGATTAATTTTCTTCCTTTCAGACAGCTTGCTTCTTTTCTTCAGAAGAAAAGAAAAGAAGTAGCCATTTAGATTTTCTTTTAACAAATCTGAATCTTTGTGGTGCATTCAAGGACACTTGTCCCCAATCTCTGTTACCTTTTCTGTCAGTTTTGCTCAACAAATATTCAGAGTCACACTCGGCAAAACCTCTTAACTGCACAAATTACAAGTGCATCAGAGTTCCTGTCCTCTTTTTGTGACAGTTACGCACATGTGCCTTTTTCTTTTCTCACTCAACAGATATGGTATTAAGTGCCAGTGACTAGTTTGCTGTCTGTAATAACTATGGCATTGGTTAGTCAGTAGTAGTAGTTAGTGGTATGCAGACCCGTGGTGGTATACAGACTTGAAGAAATTAGACCAGACCAGAAGTTTCTGTTTTCCATCTGTAGTCCTCATCAGTTATTATATGAGTTGAATGCCATTAAGCAAATTCATGGAGAGACTTTATTTATTTATTAAGGTATATTTATTATTATTAAATATTTGAGATCACTGTAAAACCTTTTCTTAGCCAAATTTATAAAAAGATGAATGTTGTACAGAACAGTAAGTTTGAACTGGATATCTTTCATCTACTATTTGGATGTCCTCGTTACACCAGAACCTCCATGTAGCCTTTGGGGACGTGGATATTTTTCCTTGTTGGCAGATTAATAATAATAAATGGTAAATGGTAAATGGCCTGTATTTGTATAGCGCTTTTCTAGTCCCTAAGGACCCCAAAGCGCTTTACACAACCTGTCATCCACCCATTCACACACACATTCACACACTGGTGATGGCAAGCTACATTGTAGCCACAGCCACCCTGGGGCGCACTGACAGAGGCGAGGCTGCCGGACACTGGCGCCACCGGGCCCTCTGACCATAATAATAATAATAATGGATTGCATTTATATAGCGCTTTTCGAGAACCTCAAAGCGCTTTACAATTCCACTATTCATTCACTCTCACATTCACACACTGGTGGAGGCAGCTACAGTTGTAGCCACAGCTGCCCTGGGGCAGACTGACAGAAGCGAGGCTGCCATATCGCGCCATCGGCCCCTCTGGCCAACACCAGTAGGCAAGTAGGGTAAAGTGCAGATTAGCTGCATTGCCAGACTATTCTGTTACAACAGTTTTAAATTATGTGGACAGTGGCAGTAAGATGGCCCGGCCACATCCAGACTGTGCTCTTTTTTAGTTTTTTATTTTATTTATTGTTTTGTTGCATATTCTAAAGTCAGCTTCTCTCAGTGCATTGCTGTGCTAACATGGCACAAAACACTTTAACATTCCACTCGCAAAATGCACATTTTCAGATTTTTAATTTCAATTTCCAGATTTTTAATTTTAATTTCCAGATTTTTAATTTCAATTTACTTCTTGTTTATAATGTCTGCACAGGTTAGGACACATTTCATTGTGTTTTCTACTTGTATGACTATGCATGTGACAAATAAAGAACCTTGAAGAAAAACAGTATTAATCTCCTGTGATGCCAGGGTCCCATAGTATGTTTTCTCTCGTCATATTTTGGCCCTCCCCTTCAAGCTTGGCAAGACCTCTATGGGAGATGATATACACAGATCTCATTCCTGCTCCAGACATTCCTCTCAAGGAGCCCATCTGATAAAAGATTTACAAAGAAACTAAGATCTGTTTGAACTCTGCCAGGCCTGGAACAGGTATAAAGCTAATAACATCATGCCCGCCCATTAAACCACAGCTAATAGGTCTGTCTACATCTCAAATAAGTCAGCAGCCATGGCTTCCGTATTGAGGAGGTTTTTCATTTGTACTGGATTAAACTGTGGAAGCAGCTCATCTTTACGGACTGTGATTGGTCACTGGCAGTATTGATAGGGTGGGGCTAGGTTTCACAGTGGGTTCACCCGAAACCTTGGCTGATTGTGACCAACACCTGTTTTCACACCTTAGCTCGTGTGATTAGGTAGAAGATCAATAGGCCCTATTGGAGACACTCCCATAGGGTTTAAAATCTGGGACTCTCCACCAGTTGCTCTTGGAACTGAAGAAGCTTCTCGGATGAAATGTCTTAAAGGAAAGACTATATTCTTGTTTTAGGTTTTAAGGAGTTTCCCCACTCAAAACCACCAGATAGTTGCAGCACATAATACCCAGTTGGTCATCAGAATCAGAGTACTTTAATGATCTCTGAGGAAATTATTTTTGTTTGAATCAGGTGTGTTGGAGCAGGGATTGGGATTACTTTCTGAGAGCACTGAGTGATGGGATGTGTAATCAATCAAATTATCCACTAAAATGAGCACAAGAACATTTCACAGGAGGATAAAATTTGACTGGACAAAACATGATGTGAAAAAGTGTTTGAACACTTTCTGATTTTCTGAAAATGTTTCAGATCATCAAACAAATTTAAATATTAGACAAAAATAAAAACAAGTAAGCACTAAATGCAGTTTCTAAATGAAATAGTTTATTATTAGAAGAAGAAAAATCCAAACCTGCATGGCCCTGTGTGAAAAGTGATTGCCCCCCTAAACCTGATCAAGCATTTTTGATAACTGGCAACAAGTCTTTTATAGCTTTGGAGGGATTTTGGCCCACTCATCTTTGCTGAATTGTTGTAATTCAGCAACACTGGAGGGTTTCCAGACGTGAACCATCTTTTTAAGGTCATACCACATCATCTCAAATGGATTTAGGTCAGGACTTTGGCCATTCGGAGGTGGACTCGCTGGTGTGTTTTGTATCATTGTCTTGCTGCAGATCCCAAGTGCATTTCAGTGCACATTCTCCTTCAGGTTGTTTTGGTAGACAGCAGAATTCATGGGTCCATTTACCAAAGGAAATCTTCAAGGTTATGAGGAAGCAAAACAGCCCCAGACCATCACACTACCACCAACATATTTTACTGTTGACACGATGTTCCTTTTCTGAAATGCTGTATTAGTTTTATGACAGATGCAACAGGACACACACTTTCCTTTGTTTTCTTTTGTCAAGTTGGTCAATTAAATCATCATTTAAAAACTGCATTTTTTATTTACTCGGGTTATCATTTTCTAATATTAAAATGTGTTGGATACCACAAGGAAAACAGGAAGGGCGCAAAAAATGTTAGATACTTATGTGGTACATGTATTTTGACTTTTGTTGCCATGATGCTAGGTCTCTCTTGGAAAGGAGATTTTTAACCTGGATAAATGAAGGACTAATAAAGAAACAAACTTTTATGATACACTTACAATTCAATGTTCACCATTATAACAATCATCATTTTACATGTTATTATTCACTTAAAAGTAACACAAAATGTAGCTGAAGCTGGTAGGAATATTGTTTGTTTTGCAGATTTCAATGTGAAAATATTTTTGACCTGACTGAGAAAAGTTAGTGGAGTCTTGAAACCAGACATTCAAAGCACATGCAGTTTGAAAATGAAATGTTCTTCTACTCTGGGTAAAGACTTCAGCCTTGCTGTTAATCTTGCTTGTCAGAAATAACCACCGCCTCATATCATTTTACAAAAGCACCTGTGAGCTGCAGGCAGGCTGTGGAGATTTCATACAACGATGCTGCTGATAGCTCAAAGTCTGCCTGGCAACAGGACTGTTTTGACTGAAGCTTTCATCCCATGAGGCCCTGAGATGCAAAACAAACCTACTCAAAGTGAATGAACAAGAACTAATAAGTCAAAAGCTAAAAAAAGAAAAGAAAAGTGAAGTCCAGGAAATTGATTTTCCATCAGAAATAATTTAAAAGACCTGATCTGATGACTTTGACAAGAGGAGTGGTCATTTTTACATTTTATACGCTACCTCTCTGCCCTTCTGTTTTTCTATCTGAACCGGCATGAGTTTGAGAAAATGTTCATCTTTGCTCCAGTTACCTTCCTCCCTTCGCCCTTCTCATTTTACAAGGTGCATGCTGGGAGTTAACCAAACAGAATTCCTGACTATTGCTGTCTGGTCTGCTAGTATACCGACACACAGTTCTGCTCTTTTGTTACCTAGATGATTCTGGACTCTGCTTTCCCCATGACAATAACCACAGCCACAGAGATGATAAATGAGACTGACATTAATTGAAAACAGAAATTATGATGACAGAAATTCTGGATTCTGTGATTTTGCAATTTTGCCCTGTTGCTAAAGGCCCATTGCTACAACAAACCTTTTACCTTTTATTACTGATCCCCTCCATGTTTATATTCTTGAACTTTGAGTATCTAATACTTCAAACTCATCTTTATTGACCCTTTGTGCAGCCTTTAAATTCACACATCATAAACAAGCTGCTTATTTTCCTTTAAACCACCTTTCTTCTGATTATTTCCGCCTCACAAACAAAAGATTGAAACATCAGGGCTCACAGTCAGAGGTGTGTGTCTGAGACGGTCATACTACATCTGCTTTTAGTGTCATTCAATTCAATTTTATTTATACAGTGCCAAATCACAACAGCAGTCACCTCAAGGTGCTTTATATTGCAAGGTAGACCCCACAATAATACATTAACAGAAAAGCCCAACAATCATATAACCCTCTATGAGCAAGTGCTGCGGTGATAGTGGGAAGGAAAAACTCCCTTTTAACATGAAACCTCCAGCAGAACCAGGCTCAGGGAGGGGTCGGCCAAATGCTGGGACAGGTTGGGATTGAGTAGATGAAGACAGGACAAAAACATGCTATGCAAGAGAGACAGGAATATATAATAGCATATAATTAATGCAGAGAGGTGTATGAACACATACTGAGTGAAAAAGGTGACTAAAGAAGAAGATCAATGCATCATGGGAATCCCCCAGCAGCACCTATTGCAGCATAACTAAGGGAGGATTGAGGGTCACCTGATTCAGCCCTAACTATATGCTTTAGCAAAAAGGAAAATAAAAAGTGAAAGTAGAGATAGTGTCTGTCTCCTGAATCTAAATTGAAAGATGGTTCAACAGAAGAGGGGCCTGAAAACTGAAGGCTCTCCCTCCCATTCTACTTTTAAATACTCTAGGAACAACAACTAAGCCTGCAGTGCGAGAGCGAAGTGCTCTAATGGACTGATATGGTACTACAAGGTCATTAAGATAAGATGGGGCCTGATTATTTAAGACCTTGTATGTGAGGAGCAGGATTTTGAATTCTGGATTTAACAGAAGGGAAGCCAATACAGGAGAAATATGTTCTCTCTTTCTAGTCCCTGTCAGGACTCTTGCTGCAGCCTTTTGAATTAACTGAAGGCTTTTCAGGGAGTTTTTAGGACTTCCTGATAATAATGAATTACAGTAGTAGTAGTTGTAGTAGTCCAGCCTAGAAGTAATAAATGCATGAACTAGTTTTTCAGCATCACTCTGACACAGGATATTTCTAATTTTTCTAAAATTGAAGAAAGTGGTCCTACGTATTTGTTTAATATGTACATTGAAGGACATGTCCTGGTCAAAAATGACTCCAAGGTTCCTCACAGCGTTACTGGAGGCCAAGGTAATGCCATCCAGAGTAAGAATCTGGTTAGATACCATATTTCTCAGATTTTCAGGGCCGAGTACAATAACCTCAGTTTTAACTAATACATCAAAACTGAAGAGTGCAAGCATTAGTCCTGTTTTATACTTAACAGAACTATCTTCCAGCACCCATTTATATCTTAGCATATACACTAAAAGTTCTTATTTATTATATTTAATTATATCGGATGGAAAAGTCCAAAACACGAGTGTAGACAGAGGTCAAATAAAATTTAATGAAAGTTACACCAAGCTTGTTACACCAGACAAGCAGCCGGGGATGGCTCCATAAGGGGTGGGTTAGCTAAGCCAGTCTCCTCGGTGCTGTCCAACTCCATGTGTTGTCCATAGCCGGGCACAGTGACAGTGGTTTACTCCATGATGCAGTTAACTCAGATACAAAGTCTGGGAACATGGGAAGGCAATTTTTGGTCGTTCTGGGCTCCAGTGGGAGGAAAAATCCTGCAACCCATGACAGCTTCTGAGCTGACAGAAGAGAGGGCCAGTCCACCTGCAGCTTCTCAGCTGTACGGTGAAACAGCATGGAGGCTGATGATGGGCTGACGATGGGTTCTCCTCCTCATCCTCCAACCAAGTACAGATCTCCAGACCAATGTCCAGCACGTCATTGTCTTTCCACATGGTTCTGACTTATCTTTGGTTAACCCATGAAGATATCACATGTGGTCAGCTAATTGCTGGGATTCTCCTCGTCTTCGGACTCGGATGAAGCCAAGGCCCCAGACTCAGAGAGGAGAGTGTCATGCCATGCGACAGCTGTTCGTCTCAGCACTTTCTCCATAAACATCACCTGCCTTTTCGGAGCTGGCGACAAAATGCACAAGCTTTGGGCTCCGTCAACGCTCTGCTAGCATGTAGAATCCTCAGGTAGACATGCTTGTCTTGCAAAGAGAAATCCATTACAAAACGCAAAGCAAAACACTGCACAAGAAAACTAAAAATTAGCGCTCCACTGGCAGTTAAGCTAACTTCAAGTTTGTAGGTAGCTAGCCCAACTCAGCAGATAAGTTTTCAGGTAAGGAGTGTAAGCACTGAAGGATGACTGTGGATGCTATGATATCCCATACTTATGTGTTACACTGAGTGAATCGACTGAAAAGGAACCCTGTGGAACTCCATAATTAACCTCAGGGTGTGAAGAAGACTCTCCATTTACATGAACAAATTGCAGTCTAGATGGATATGATTTAAAACACTGAACCGCAGTACCATTAATACCTAGCCTACAGCATGCTCTAATCGCTCTAATAGAATATTATGGTCAACAGTATTAAACCCTGCACTGAAGTCTAGCAGGACAAACACAGACATGAGTCCACTGTCAGAGGCCATAAGATCATTTGTAACCGTCACTAAAGCTGTTTCTGTGCTGTAATGAGCTCTGAAACCTGATTGAAAATCTTCAAGCCATTCCTCTGCAGATGATGTGTCAACTGTTTGACAACTACTCTTTCAAGAATTTTTGAGATAAAAGGAAGGTTGGAGATTGGCTCGGCTGCCGGGGGAGAGCTAACGGGGTCTAGCTTCGCCTGCACCAGCTACAAGGGCCTGCCTATTTTTTTGATGTGCACACACCAATTCAGTGATCCTGGCGTCCAGAGCTGCAAATGGGCTACATTTATTACATTAATCATGCTGCTAGTGAGTCAGTTATGAGCTAAGCTAAGCTAGCGAATTCCTAAAGACACAGGGAGTGAATGAACAAAGAGTGCTTTGGATGAAGCACTTGGAGATTACACTTAGTAAGTTATCTTGCTTAAATTAGCTATACAGATAAGCTACACAAAGCCACTTTGTGTTGTAACAGGAAGTGATACTCTGCAGAGAGAGAGAATGATGGCACCGCCCTACTGGATTTAGGAAAGGTCAATGGTTGTGGTTGTTCATATCCAGTGATGGGAATAACGGCGTAACAAGTAACGGCGTTACTAACGGCGTTACTTTTTTCAGTAACGAGTAATCTAACTAATTACTATTCCTATGGTTACAATGCCGTTACCGTTACTAACAAGAAAATGCGGTGCGGTCGCGTTACTATTTTTCAACAAACAAACGGTTGAAGCTATCTTCAGCTTACCGCTTCTTATATCAGTTGCACGGAAGTAGCTGTCTACGTAAGTAATCCGGGCGCTACAGCTTTAAGCAGCTAAGTGCTCCCGCGGACGGCAATCATTTTCTGGCAGACGATCACTTTTTGGCATAACACCTGGGGCTAAGGGGGCAAAACAATTGCATGTGTGCTGCTGTTTGACTGAGGAAGAATAAAGTAGTCGTGGTAAGCCAATCACATGACCACTTCAAGATGACAAAGCAACAAGGTGACATATACCAGTCATGATAAACAGTATATACACCTGTTTTTTCCTGAATTTAAGGACAGCGCTAGGAACCACTCTCTGCTTATGACAAAAAAAAATTAAAAAACAAAACAAAAACAGCCCTTTCGTGTTGGTGGAAAAAATGCACCATGTCGGCCAATCAAAAAAAAAAAAAAGATATGGCAACATGACATTTGGTTGTTTAGGAAGACGGGGAAGTTTTAGGTGTGACGGCGAGAGAGAGAGAGAGAGAGAGAGAGAGAGAGAAAGACAACAGAAAAAGAGAGAGAGCGAGTTTTGAGAAGTGAGAGATTTGTGACGTTTAAGGTGTTTGGAGTGTGTAGTTAATGTGTTGTCTTGTGTAGTTAGTGTGTAGTGTTGTGGATAGTTTTGTGTTGTGTCAGAACAATGAGGCGACTGCTGAATGAAAACAGGATGAGTGATACACCTGCTGCTGTCAGACATGCAGGTATCAGGCTGTGATGTTCTTCTTTATAGTGGACAGAAATTATTTTTTTGGAGTGGCACAAATAATTTGTGTGGCATCTTATTGAATGCAGAACAGCTGATTGTTATATAAATAGTTTGAAATGGTTATTTTTAAAAAAAAAAAGGTAAACAGCTGCAAATAACTTTGTTTGCAAAACTTGTACATAGGATTTTAAAACTGACAATTTATATTTGCATTTAAAGTTATGAAATATGATTCAATAAACATGTTTGTGGTTGTTACAGTAAAAAATATAACCTTTTTTACTTGTTATGTTTTTTTTAATGTTTTGTGTCTGATTTTATATCAATTGAGTTAATACAGTGCCAGACTAGAGTCAAGCTCAACAGGGTCTTCTTTCCCCGCTGATTTTGCCAAGCCTGTTTCCTTGGCTCTGGTTTCGCTAGATAGCAGCTAGGGATAGTGGGAATCTCGTTCATCCATTCATGCGTGTCTCTAATTAGATGATGAGGCATTTGGCTACCTTAAGAGAGTCATAGTTACTCCCGCCACTGGGCAGAAATCACATCGCGTCAACACCCACCGTGGGCCTTCGCAATGCTTTGTTTTAAACAAAAAACCTGAACACAAGGAGACTGAGATTGGAGGTACATGAAGAATGACAGCATAGAGGAACACAGGGAGACAACACAGAAGGACCAGCAACAAGCAAAAGGAAACACAGGGCTTATATATACACACAGGAGCAATCGAAGAATGGGAGACAGGAGGGAAACACAGCTGGGAGAAATCAGGGCTAATGAGACTAGGGACGCAAAACCAGACACACTCACATAAGACATTGACCTTCAAAGTAAAACAGGAAACATAACACAGCAACGTGAACCTAACACAGAGACACAAAAAAGGCAATACACTAAACACAGGGAAGGCATACAAACAAAACCCAAGATAGAAATCAGGAGACAATAAAGAACCTAGGGAGCAAGAAATATAGAAACCAAACCACAGAAACACCAAGTCAAAGAATACAACATACAAAACCAAAACCAGGGTCACTGGTCAGGTACCCTGACAGGACAGCATATTGCCCTGTAACACGGAGCCTGCTAACTGAAAGCAGCTAATCATTCCAGCTAGCTCTAAAGTTACCTTAGCTTTGCTTTCAGTATTTCTTTCATTGGTCTTTGGTTAAAATGAAAACTGGTTCTTATAGTCCACTTAAGGGTATCAAGAGGTTAAAGACTTAATAGTAAAGAATCCAATTTAGTTCATTTCTTAAAAATATTGGTATTACTCCAATGAAACCCCCAGTGTTTGACATAATGTGCTGTACCCAGCAGCTTTGATTCTTTTGTGAGTGCCAGTATGTCAGCCAGCATTTGCTGTCTTTAATATTACACTAGACACAATCCCGTGATGAGGATTCTTGTTCTGGCTTACTATAAACAGAGTACTGTACAGTTTTTAAATTAAATAAAAATAACTACAGATAAGAGTCAAACCAGGTTGTAGTGCGAATCGATTGATTAAATTATTGCAGTTACAGTGCAGATATAAACATCTATGTTTGTTGGGAGCAGTGTTGATTGTACAGTCTGACAGCTGCTGGGAGGAAGGACCTACGGAAACACTCCTTCATGCATCGAGGACGCAGCAGTCTGTCACTGAAGGAGCTCTGCAATTCAGCAACATTTACATGCATGGGGTGAGAGACTCTGTCCATCAGAGATGTTATTTTGGCCAGAGTCCTTCTGTCTCCCACCACCTGCACTGGGTCCAGGGTGCATCCCAGAACAGAGCTGGCCTTCCTGCTGAGTTTATCCAACCTCTTCTTCTCAGCTGTCGATAAACTGCTGCTCCAACATACAACACTGTAAAAAATGACAGATGCCACCACAGAGTCATAGAAGGTCTTTGAAAGCGCTCCCTGTACTCCAAATGACCTCAGCCGCCTCAGCAGGTAGAGTCTGCTCTGACCCTTCCTGTAAAGAGCATCAGTGTTGTGGCTCCAGTCCAGTTTATTATTCAGGTGAACACCCAGGTACCTATAAGAGTCCACTATCTCAATGTCCACTCCCCCTAGATGTTCACCAGTGTCAGTGTGGTGGGTCTGCGTCTCCGGAAGTCCACCACCAACTCCTTGGTTTTCCCGGCATTGATCAGCAGGTGGTTCTGCTGACACCAGTCTACAAAGTCCAGAGTCCACTGTCTGTACTCTGAGTCGTCCTCACCTGTGATGAGGCCGACTATGGCAGAGTCGTCAGAGAACTTCTGTAGGTGGCAGCGTGGGGGGCCCGGCCCTGGCGCAGGGTGCCGCCAGTGCATCAAGCCACCTGGGGGGCTCTTCAACTGGTGGGGGAGGTTGTTACATCTTGCAGGAGCTCTCCTCTCTTCAGGAACTCACTCTGCAGGAGGGGAAGATACAGGAGAGATGGAGGAAGATCTCAGCCTGGGCGTCTATTGTCTTGTGTAGTCTGGAAGATGAGTGGATGACAGGGTGGGTGCAGTTTTCTCTGAGGTGGGGTCAGGTGGGCTGTCCCGGGCTCTGTGGGGCCGGGCGGCGCTGCTGTTCTGGGCCCCGGTCCGGATGGGCCTGGCCCCCTTTCCCTGGCGGGTTGCGGAGTATGGGGGTGCTTACTGGGGTCAGTGGGGGAGCTGGCCAGCACAGTTTCCGTGTGGGGCCTCCGTACTGCAGACCAGTGTATCAGAGACACAGCCCTGTGACCTCACATAATGTGGATGTTCTGTGAGGCAGTCCAGCATCCACTGGGACATGTGGTGGTCCACTCCCGATAGCCCCAGCTTGTCTCTCAGAAGTCATGGCTGGATGGTGTTGAAAGCACTGGAGAAATCAAAGAACATGATCCTCACAGTGCTTCCAGGCTTCTCCAGGTGAGTCAGAGCTCGGTAGATGATGGCGTCCTCCACCCCAATGCCTGGCTGGTAAGCAAACTGTAGCGCATCCAATGAAGACCTCACCAGGGGGCGCAGATGGTTTAGAACCAACCTCTCGAGGGTCTTCATCAGGTGCGATGTCAGGGCTACCGGCCTGTAGCTGCTGAGGTCCTTGGGATGGGAGGTCTTTGGTACCGGTACCACACAGGAGGTCTTCCACAGCTGTGGTACTTTCCCCAGTGACAGGCTCAGGTTGAACTGATATCCTAGGATGCCACACAGTTCATCTGTGCAGCATCTCAGGAGCCAGGAGCTGATGCCATCTGGACCTGCAGTTTTCCTCACCTTGATCTTGCGAAGCTCGTTCCTCACTTGAAGTGCTGAGATAGAAAGAGTGGATTTTGGGGGAGGGGGGTGTATGTTGGAGTCCACAGAAGCCGGGGGTGGGTGTAATGACTGGGAGCTGGGAGGTGGGAAGCTGAGAGGTGTGAAGTCCTGAGATGAAGGAGATTGCAGCAGGGGGGACGATGCTGTGGGAGGGGTGGGTGGTTGATCAAACCTATTAAAATATTTATTTAGGTCATTCACCCTGTCTCCTGCAGCCTGGGGGGTTGGTTTTTGTCCTGAGGTCAAAGGAGCATGCAAAGAAAAGCGTCTGGACTTCTTTAAGTTACTTGAAGACGTTTCACCTCTCATCCAAACCCCTCTGATGTTGTCCTGTTGCTGCTCTTCCATCTTCCTCCTGTAGTTTTCCTTCCCTTGCCTTATCCATTTCAGCTTCTTCTGGACAACTCTCAGCTCCTGTTTGTCTCCAGATCTAAAGACTCTCTTCTTCTCTTTGAGGAGAGCCTTAATTTCAGGATTTATCCATGGCTTGTTGTTAGAAAAACAACGTACCTTTTTGATGGGCACGGTGTTGTGCACACAGAAGTTCATGTAATCCGTAATGCAGTCTGTGATGCTGTTGAGGTCATCCTCCAGGGGGCTCCAGAGGTTGTTCCACACAGTAGAACGGAAACAGTCCCTCAGGGCCTCTTCAGTCTCTGCCGACCATTTCCTTACTGTGCGTTTCACAACTGGTTCTCTGTGTACTAGAGGTTTATACACACCTCCTTGGTGTTGGTATACAATAAGTCCAATGTTTTATTGTCTCTGGTGTAGCAGGTGGCATACTGGGTGAAGGTGGGGAGAGTGGAGGACAGGGAGGTATAAACTCTCGCGGTAGATAGTACGGTCTCATGCTAACCACTAGCAGCTCAATGTCCTTGTTGGGAAGCATTTAAGTAACAAAGTGTTGCAGGTTACCTTTGTGGTGGCCATCTTGTTTTCCCAGTAAAGAGGAAGCCTGCCTCAATTGCAGCTCTTTTATAGGCCAGTCTGTATTAAGAAGGTGTGTCTTTAGAGTATTTAAAGGGAGCAGGAAATGGATTGGGGGGCCATTTTGAAAAGTTGCTGTCTGCATGTGCATGATGTTGGCAAGAGACAATAAAACAATTACTTTAATTGGGATGGAGTGAAGTCTGATGTTTCCCTCACCACCCCTCACTGCATAACAGTCCTTTCAGCATGGCGTCTCTTTGATAGATAAATGCCCAGAGTTACACCATCTATCGTTCACAAACACAACCAGACCCCCTCCTCTCTTCTTACCACTCTCCGCTGTTCTGTCGGCCCGGATCAGATGAAAAACATCCATGTTTACGTGTGAGTCCGGAGTTAGCGTAGTTAGCCACGACTCTGTGAAGCACATCAGGCTGCTCCCCTGATGTTGGGTAAGAGCCGCCAGTTCGTCTACTTATTGGGGAGAGATCTCACATTCCCCATAATAATAGATGGAATCACTGGCCGGTACCTCCTAACTTTACTGCGACGCCGGTCCCGGCCCGAGTACCGCGTCTCTTCCTCCTCACCTCGCGGGGGATGTTAGCTTGCTCGGCGGTAGGCAGGGCAGCGGATGCTCCGAGGGCAGGGATCAGCTATTAAGCTGATCCCTGCTGTAAACAATGGGAGGTTGCACCTCCACGCGCTTGCCGGACAAAGACGCCGTAAAAAATGTAATAAAGAACACAACTGTCCATAGAATTCTGAGCTCCATTGTGGGGGGCAGCAGTCCACAATAGAAAAACAAAAACAACAAAGAAACATGTATTAAAGAGAAAAAAGGACTCGGTCAGGTCGGAGCTGCTGATACTGGCTGCCAGCTCGGAGCAGCGCCGGAAATTTAAAAAAAAAAGGGTTGCATTTTTTTTCTAGATATTTTTTACACTTGAAGTTGCTGATAGGAAAAAAATGTTATGGAAAAATTGTGGTTGTGGAATTTGTAATCAGTGGCACTACCAGAATTTTTTTCATAGGGGAGCCACTAAAACACACACAAAAAAACACAATTTCCAGATTTATTATGCTGTTGTCAAATATAGGTTACTTGAAAAATATGGCAAAAAAGAGAGAGCGAAAAGAATTAAATATACCTATTTAATTATCTGCTATTAAATTTGATATCACTGAAAATATAAATAAATATGAAAACCAAATAAGATTTTGAAATCCTTAATAATCTGTTTTAAGCAGGAATAAATAACAAGTCAGGGTTTCAACTCACTGTAGTGTGTTTTCCTCTCTCGTGCACATGTTTATTAGAATTATTACCAACATATGACAGTCTTACCAGGGGTGGCCACTGGGGGAGCCAGCAAATTTAGGGGATGATCAGTGCCTCCCTGGCCCCCCTTTGGTGGCGCCTCTGTTTATAACAAAGCTTAAATGTGGTTTTCCGTCCTGAAGCTGCTGTGATGTAGCTAGCTATTGCACTTTCAATAATTTAGGGCTCCAAATATACTGGAAGCAGCATAAAAAATACAAATTAGAAGCACCACATTTTTAATCCTTTCAGTGTACCTCATGGGCTTTTAAGGCATGTCTTTATTAAACCCACTCAGGTTATTGTACAAAAATATCTAGTGCTATATAAATTGTATTTATATAGCACTAAAGCACAACAGTTATCTCAAGGTTTTTCTGCAGTTCACTCCTCTGCTCCATCTCAGGTTGACCTGTCACTGAGGCCCCTCCTCCCTCCCCCTCTGAAGTCACCACAGTAAGGTGTGTATGAATGTGTGTGTGTGTTGTGAGAGAGAACGCTTATTTAAAGGGCTACTTCTCTCTCGCCAGGCGATCGACACCAGCTCAGCATTGTCATTTTACCGCCTGCTGCTCCTTCCAGGGAATAACGTGTGAACAGTCTGAACAGTTTTCCTCAGAGACATCTGCTGAAGAAACAGTTCGTAAGACTGAAATTCCTGCTGATTCTGCACAGAGATCTTTCTTTAGAAATGACTAACAGGCTGGGTGATTTACATCCATTCAGTGATTAACCAATAACTTTATTTACTTGCTGTATGTTTATTACACCCTCTACTAACTGCTTATCTCTTTTTTTTTTCCATCTTTTTTTAATGTATTTATCGACTGTTTAACCTGCCAAGCTTAGGGATTGGTACTGGCTTGCTTTCTGGCTTCTGATTAGTCCTTGTATATAGGAATATATGGAGCTTACAAACCACTACTGGTTACTGGCTGTTGTGTCATTGGTGGATTCGGTCACAAACAAATTTTAAACGATTTCCTGAGATAGCTGTGGACTTGACATTTAACCATTTACTGCCTCTTCTTCTTTAGTGATGTGATGACATTGTTTTCTAATCTCACTTACGTGATGTGTGGTTCACACATAACTACATTTCTAGATTTCTTACTAATCCATAATTAGCTTGTGGACTGGTTTATTGGCCAAAATAAAATACGTTGTTGGAGCACCTTTAGCTTTGATTATGGCACGCATTTGCAGTAGGATCATGTCGATGAGCTGAATTTTATCATTTCAGCTGTGTCAATGTTTATTTCCATCCAGAGCTGCATTGGTTTTTTATCATCTCATACTAATGATGGGAGAGTCTGACCACTCCAGTGCATCCCAAAGAGTCTCCGTGGTGGCCAGTCCGTGTTTGAAAATAATGTCTCATGCTCTTAGAATCACTCTTTCACAATTTAACCCTGGTGAATCCTGGTGTCTTTCTCTTGGAATATTCTTTTGGAATTCGGGGAATGAGGAATGCAAGGAAAGGAAATGAAAACCTAGTCATTCATTTTGTTCAAGTAGTCAGCTGGCCTCATTTTGGGGGGTAGATAATGTGGCTGAACTTAGACCTCCACACCAATGGAAAGCTCTTGCCTATTTGCTTTATGAAATATAGGTGATGGTTTGTTTTTGGCTGGATGAGCCAGAGGAGGCTGGGTAAACTCGTTTAAAAAAAATACGATTTAAAAATAATACTCATTATTATTAGAGTAACTATATGTAATATCTGTTTTTCAGTATACCGAGCTTGTTGCAGAAATGCCTCAGCTGTCTGTGCTGCCTCTGACAGGTAACTTCTGTTCTTTTTTTTCCTTTTTTTTTGCTTTTTTCTTTTCTTCCTTTCTTTCATATGATGACAACTTTGTGTGATCTGTTTTTTCCCCATCAGGCCTTTTGTTCCTGCTCTCCTCAGTACTTGGCTCAGAAGTTAGTGGTGAGTCCTGAAAAATACCTGATTGCCTGACAGCAGATAGATCCACTTAGTTCTCTGGTCACTTTTGTTCCTTAGAATCATACACTGTAGAAAATGTAAAGTACACACACATATATAAATACGTGTCTATTTGTGTAATTGCTGCAAAAAGTAACCAACAAAAAAAACACAATTGTAGTAAAATCACCAATAGCCATAGCTATTTTCTGTTTTTATTAGCATTTTACATATTTTACTTTTTTGTTGTTGTTATTATTATTAACATTTACATTTGATATATGTTTATACTTTTACACTTTATAAATGTTCCTTCCCCCTTTTATCTTTTTAGAAAATTATTTTATAATGAAATTAATAATATATATTAATAGTAAAAGAAATCTGTTTAGTTGTATTCTGTCGTTTGTCTTTTTTTATGTTTCTGTCTGTTTTTAAAAATGCTTGGTCTTGCCTCTGGACTAAACTAGCTTACTCTATTTAATGAAGATGAAACCTACTACCTAGATCAAGGATTTTAATGGAGTATTTTGACTGGACATCTTCTGTTTTCCACTCAGTGCCCTATCCAGTGACCTGTACAACACGTGGAGCAGACCTGACCCAGGACACCGTGGTGGTTTTATGTCCACCACAGTGCACACAGTGGAGGATGTCTGTGTTTGGGACAGGAGTCTATGCTGCTGTCTCATCCATCTGTGGAGCTGCAGTCCACAGGTACAGCTTTCCTTTCATATCAGCTGTACCAAAATATGTTTTAATTACATATTATAGTAAATATTAACTGTGATATTTCAGTCTATCACTGAAAACACTAAAACATAATGTTGTACACTTGCTTGATTTTAAAGCTACACAATTAAACCATGGTAATATTTAGAGGACCGTGACGTGGTTGGCTGAAAGGACCGACAGAAAAATAAGCAAAATGGAAATGGAAAAAAAAATAACAAAAATAGAAAACAAAGTAAATCCTTCTTATCTTCTGATTTTCATTTCCATATTTTGTTTGGAGGGTTTTTGTTACTAGTTTTTCTTTTTTTCTTTTCTTTTTTTTAACTTTTATTCATGTATTTATTTAAAATCAGTTTTTTCTCATAGTTGATTCTATTTTGTATTGTTGGTTCATTTTTAATTTTCATTCATTTTTTCATTTAGTATATTGTATTGTTTTGTGTGTATATTTTCAATTAAAGTTTTTTTTTAAAAATTTAACCTAGGCTTTTTCAATATTGTGTTAAAGTTCCTTCAGTTTAATTTTTCTTTGCTTTTATTACATTTTTAATGATTAGACGCTCTCCTTCTTATTCAGGGTCTTCAGTCATTTTTTTTTTTGTATTTTTTTATATTTATTTATTTATTTTTTAGTTTAATGCAACTTTTTTTTGGTGGTGGAGCTCTATTTGGTTATTTTGCTTTGTGGTTCACTGATTACTTCCTTGTTACTTCCACTGCTTCTTGCCATTGTTTTTAGTTCCCTGTATATGATACTCTTAGCAGCCTTTTCAGAGCATGAACACCTCGTCACAGCGGTGCCGTTGGAGTGAGAATTGTTTTTTCAAACATGTGGATTAGACTCTGTGTTCCGCTGCCAAGATGTGAACCTTAACAAAACACCAACACCATGAAGGAATGTGCATGAAAGGAGGATTAAGTTCTCAGCCCTGAGTGACCTCCTCATTCCTCTGCAGAGGGCCTCGGTGGCCTACTGAGAAGAAAAATTATGCTTATTCTTATCTTTTTTTCTCCTTCACAGCTGTGTCTTCTCCTTGTCCCATAAAGGTTTTTTTTAGTTATTTATTTTACTATGAAAAGAACTTCCTGCGCACGTGTGTGTTTTTAGACAAATTTTTTTTTTAACAAGGTCTCGGTCCAGATGCACTAGTTCAAGCTGCATTTGTAATTGACTTCACGAGTAGCAACTCTCATAACTGTTAATGATGATCTTTTTCCACTGTGATAATAATACTTTTATTTTGTCATTTCATACAGAGGTATCCTGGGCCCAGCTGGGGGCCCTGTTAGGGTTCATAGGCTGCAGGGACGGCACAACTACATCAGCTCATATGCCCACGGTATACACTCACAGGCCCTGTCTCACTGGACCGCCTCCTTCAGCCTCACCAGTAGGTGGAGCCACTTTGGTGAATTGTTTTTAATTAAGTAATAATCCAATATGAATAACCTAATAATGTTAATATTTATTATTATTTATTATTATTTATTATTTATTATTGCGAGATATGCTTAAAGTACCTAGAATTGTGATTTCAGAATGATATATACATTATTTTAATATATAGTTATCTGGAGATTGTTTAAACTTATATAGTACTGGAAAGCTTTACCTGTAATTATACAACAGAAAAAATAATTTTATTTTATAAACTGCAAATTAGCAGGGATTAGACAAAACAAAAACACAATTTTTAATTGATTAATATCATCATTTGACTGCAGATGTGAATGATCCATATCTGTCTTCTCCACTAATTATCATACCTTCTGTGTGTTTTAGAGCCCATTAATGTTCCACAGGAGCTGATCAGCGAGACCAGCACCACAGCTCTTCCTGCAGCTGCGCGACCAGGTAAATGATACACACCTTTATATTAGGAATATATATTTGTTCTTGTTCTGTCTGTGCTTTCCTAGTGTCATGACACCACCCTGATCTGAGCACTTTTTCTAATTAACTGTTTCCTTTTGGTAATTCATCTTGTTATGTCTTTGACTTTCTTTTGTCAGATTTTTATTTTCATTAGTATTAGTGGTTAACAGATTTGTTTGGCAAGTGAAGGATCACCGGTTTCCAGCTTGAGACAAAAATCTCCGTTGGGGTTGTGTCAGGAAGGACATCCGGCGTAAAACTCTGCCAAATCAAATAAGTAGAGCAACCCACTGTGACAAGGGGACAGCCAAAAGTGGCTTCTTTATTTGCACTGAGCTTAAGTCAAAGGCAAAATTAAAAGAGAAGCTCATACAGAAGTAAAAGGACGGCATCACACATATACACACATATAAATATATTTTTAAAAAATCCCCTCTCGCCCTGTGGGCAGTCCTCAGGCTCAGGTCCTCTACCAGAGGCCTGGGAGCTTGAGGGTCTTGCGCAGTATCTTGGCTGCTCCTAGGACTTCGCTCTTCTGGACGGGGATCTCGGTTGTTGTTCGTGGGATCTGCTGGAGCCACTTGCCTAGCTTGGGGGTCACTGCACTGAGTGCTTACTACTGGGATCACTGTTACCTTCACCTTCCCCATCTTCTGGAGCTCTTCTCTGAGCCCTTGGTACTTCTCCAGCTTTTCGTGTTCCTTCTTCCTGATGTTGCTGTCACTCAATATCGCTATATCTATCACTACGGCTGCTTGTCCACCACTACTATGTCCGGTTGGTTAGCCATCACCATTTTGACCTCGAGGCTTCCAGGCCATACTCGGCACAGATGCTTCTGTATACTGTACTGACCACTTTCGGGCCATAACTTTCATTATGACCTGTTATTCTCTTTTGCTCTTTTTCCAGCAGATCAGAATACAGATCATGTGAGTATAACTTGATGGTTGAGATAATTACCTGTTTGGCAGGATTAACTTTTTTTCTGCCAAGTAAATGTCTTATTACAAAATATAATTAACCTGTTCCACAAGTCAGACTTTGTTCCACATCATACTTTTTTAATGAGAGAGTACCTAGAGTGCCAAAGTTAGGGAATTTATACAAAGTACAAGTTACTCAGAAAATGCTCTTTGAATGTGTACTGTCCATAATTTATTATGACAGTCCCTTCCCATTCCTATTTAAGCAATAGGGGTGACTCAGACAGGAGATATTCTGAAAATATAAAGGCATAAACACAATAGAACACTGGATATGGATTACTCAACAGGAGTTTGATGCTTCGACCATAAATACTGTGTTACCTCAGTTGACCTTTATGTGTGTGTGTATTTGAGTGTGTATATGAGTGCCAAGCCCTTAGAAGTTTTAGTTTTTAGTTATAGTAGTGTAAGGATGGGTGAAGCGCTAAGGAATGCATTGTATCAATGACTGTTTACAAAGATGTACAAATGTGTGTGTTGCAGTAAAGAAACTGCTGAAGAAGCCATCAGTGAAAAAAGCCCTGGCAGGTGGGAATAAAGGTACATTGTATATATCATTGGTTATACAGTTCATCTGTATAGTGACAATAAAGGCATTCTATTCTATTCTATTTTATTCTATTCTATTCAGGATTTGTTTCCAAGTATAGAATATCAGTTTGGTAGCTGTTTAAAATCACTCAACAAAAGGTTCAAACAGATGTTGATACAGGTCAGGGAGACATAATTAAATAAGAACTTAAGGAGTGGCCAAATCAACAGTCTGGTAAAAAAGAACCACACTTGCGTTCGCAGCAATAGCTAAAGACCTAATATTTCACAGACTGGGGCTTCTGCTAGATGCTCCCAGCACACCTTCATTACACATTTGAGCACACTAGACCTGTCCCCTGCCATCTGATCCCAAGCTTAAGCTTACAGATTAAAACTTAAATTAAGTTATTATTTTTTATGGTTTTTGTTTACATCAGAGTTTATTATGCATTACTTTTTTTTTAAAGTGAGCCAGAAATGGGTACAAGACAGTAACTGTAGAACAATGACTGTAGAAGGTGGTTAAATAGAGTTTAGTCATCTGCATATATAAGTATCACATGCACTTTTTAATTGACTGTAATAATTGTGGCAATTCAATTCAATTCAATTTTATTTATATAGCGCCAAATCACAACAGCAGTCGCCTCAAGGCGCTTTATATTGTACAGTAGATCATACAATAAAAGATACAGAGAAAGACCCAACAATCATAGGAACCCCTATGAGCAAGCACTTTGGCGACAGTGGGAAGGAAAAACTCCCTTTTTAACAGGAAGATTCCTCTGGCAGAACCAGGCTCAGGGAGGGGCGGGGCCATCTGCTGCGACCATTTGGGGAGAGAGAAGGAAGACAGGATAAAAGACATGCTGTGGAAGAGAGACAGAGATTAATTAACACATAGTGAGTGAGAAAGGTGGCTGGAAAGGAAAAACTCAATGCATCATGGGAATCCTCCGGCAGCCTACGTCTATTGCAGCATAACTAAGGGAGGATTCAGGGTCACCTGGTCCAGCCCTAACTATATGCTTTAGCAAAAAGGAAAGTTTTAAGCCTAATCTTGAAAGTAGAGATAGTGTCTGTCTCCCGAATCCAAACTGGAAGCTGGTTCCACAGAAGAGGGGCCTGAAAACTGAAGGCTCTGCCTCCCATTCTACTTTTAAATACTCTAGGAACAACAAGTAGGCCTGCAGAGCGAGAGTGAAGTGCTCTAATAGGGTGATATGGTACTACAAGGTCATTAAGATAAGATGGGGCCTGATTATTTAAGACCTTGTATGTGAGGAGCAGGATTTTGAATTCTGGATTTAACAGGAAGCCAATGAAGGGAAGCCAAAACAGGAGAAATCTGCTCTCTTTCTAGTCCCTGTCAGGACTCTTGCTGCAGCATTTTGGATTAACTGAAGGCTTTTCAGGGAGTTTTTTGGACATCCTGATAATAATGAATTACAGTCGTCCAGCCTGGAAGTAATAAATGCATGAACTAGTTTTTCAGCGTCACTCTGAGACAGGATATTTCTAATTTTAGAGATGTTGCACAAATGGAAGAAAGCAGTCTTACATATTTGTTTAATATGTGCACTGGACCAGGACATTTTTGACATGTCCTGGTCAAAAATGACTCCAAGGTTCCTCACAGCGTTACTGGAGGCCAAGGTAATGCCATCCAGAGTAAGTATCTAACCACTCACTATGTGGTTAGATACCATATTTCTAAGATTTTCAGGGCCGAGTACAATAACCTCAGTTTTAACTAATACATCAAAACTGAAGAGTGCAAGCATTAGTCCTGTTTTATACTTAACAGAACTATCTTCCAGCACCCATTTATATCTTAGCATATACACTAAAAGTTCTTATTTATTATATTTAATTATATCGGATGGAAAAAGTCCAAAACACGAGTGTAGTCAGAGGTCAAATAAAATTTAATGAAAGTTATATAAGCAAAAACTGCAATAATAATTATTATCTATAGTAACACTGAACATAAAAATAATCAATGTTGTTAATCTCTGGATCAACATCTTTACTTTTTTGTGTGGGCAGATTGTCAGATGGACATTGCGATGGTGATTGACAGCAGCAGCAATATTGGGCAGCGGAGGTTTAACCTGCAGAAGAACTTTATTGCCAAACTGGCGGCTATGCTAAGAGTCGGACCAATAGGACCTCATATTGGTTTAATACAGGCCAGGTCGGGCACACCACACAGAGTCACTTCAGAAAAATCTTTATTTCTTTCTTTTTACCTCAGCCTTAAACCACCCAACAATGTCATTTATACTAACAAGTCTTGAGAATTGTGGTATTTTGGGATAGAGGTGAGTAAATAAATGTAAAAAAATAAAGGCAACTTGTCAGCCATTTTTATTTTATTTCCAAATAAAAATGGAAAAGAGGACATTTCATTCATAGATGTTCTGTTGACAAATCTCCAACAACTGATGATCAATTGTATCATTTCAGTATTGATCAAACTCTGTGAGGAAAACGTCCATCACTCACAGCTTCAACAATCTATTGAAGACTGCTGAACCTGTGTCACAATTCTGAAAGGAAATCGGGTATTTAATAGAGTATCCAATGGTGTGTTATACTATGCCACATAAAATTCCTTTTACCTCCCTTATGAGTGAACTCGGGTTTATGCTTTTTAAAGTTTAGATTAAAGTTAGGTTTAAGGGCTAGATAAGAATTATTACATCAAAAATGCAGATATATACATATACACTAAACATTTGTCTTCATATGTGCCTGCAGTGACTCTCCCAGGACAGAGTTCCTACTGACTAACTACACTCAACCTAAAGAGCTGTTGTTTGCTATTAAGGAGCTGGCCTACCTAGGAGGAGACTCGAATACAGGTAACACACACTTACACATATCTTGATTAACCTGAATTATAAATTGAAAAGTTAAAAAATACACATCCTGTAGCCCATAGCTCTTTGAAAAGGTGACAATCAGACAAAATTTCCTCATTTATGATCAAATGAGGTGAAAAGAGTAAGTACATGTGATGATTCAGTAGGCTGTAGGATCACCTTTAACAGCATTAATGTCTGTATGACATCAGTCTCCCACATTTTGTGGAGGAAATCTAACCCACTACCTGACAAAGTTCAATTCAATCTGATTTATATAGTGCAAAATCACAACAACAGTTGCCTCAAGGTGCTTTATATTGTAAGGTAGACCCTACAATAATCCAAACTGGTCATCATATCACTACCTCTCTCTCACTACCATCCCTATCACGCTTGCTGCTATCCTTCTGTCAGTAGTTGCCACTGACACTCTTCCCCACCCTGCCTGCATTCCTTTCATCAGTTAGACAAAAAAAAAACAGGTGATCCAGGTGTTTTGTTTCTTTTTCTTTCTTCCCCCCTTTCTCACCGTCTCTTCTCCCCTCTGTTTTTCTTTCTCTCCCTCTCTTTCTTTCATTCTTTCTCCCTGTCCTATCACCCAGTCATGTCTGTCCCGTTTGTAGCAACCGAAAATAAAATAAAATAAATACATAATTATAATAAAGGTCAATCAAATGGACCAATATGGCAAGGCCATGATGATCCACTTGGTAAAATAAATCCGCTTGGCATCTTTCTTGGCCTTAAGACAACAATTCTGATGGCTAAAGATCCAAACGGGACAAAAACACAAAACAAAAAAAAAAAACAGGTAATGTAAAAATATTTATCGTGTTGTTGGTCTTCCTAGGTAAAGCCATCATGCATACAGCAGAGACCTTTTTCTCTCAGGAGAATGGGGGGAGAAGGGGTCACCCCCGGGTGATGATGGTGTTAATTGATGGCTGGCCATCTGATGACCTGGACCAGGCGGCCATGTTGGCCAGAGAGAGTGGGATCAATGTTTTTCTGGTGTCTGTCGCCAAACCAGCGCCTGAGGAGCTCAGCATGGTTCGAGACAAAGACTTCATGAAGAAGGTTCACATGTTATTTGAATTGCCTAAATGTTAGATAAATGTTCATATGTTTCATTAATAAGGAGTGACACTCTAACATGAAATATACTTTAGACTGAATTGTCCCTTCTTGTTTAGTTTAAACTTAAAATGGATACATTATGCTGCTCCTTTTTTTCTTTCATATAAAAACAGTGATGCATGGCTATTAAAAATAGCCAAAATTTAAGATAATGAGGTCAGTAAATGTGCAGAAGATGCTTGCTGTCAAAAGAGAGGATATATTTAATATGGACATCTCAGACACAAAGATGTGAGCCCATCTGCTGTTCAAAAACTTCTGCTTGCAAAAGTCCAGTAAGACTTTGTATTAAGGCCAGGGAAAGGAAGTTAAAATGCTGTGTTTTAGACAGGAAATCTGCCCTGGTTTAAGATAAATAAGGATTATTTTAAACAGTGTTTAATAGTGTCCACAGTTGCAGAGTTGGATTTTTAGTTCCCTTTAAACAACACAAAATCGCATATAAACCTTGTGTAATGTTGACCCTAAACAAACAGCAGTTTTCAGACAGATCCTGTTTTCAGACAAAGAATTCAACTCTGCTTGAACATGTTGGTGTTCAGTATTGTGTCTATGACTCCAGAAAACAAAAAGGACTTCTAGGACAGGTCCTAGAAGTCTGAAACAGAACTGCCTTAGCTGAAAATTTTCCAAAAAGCACAATCTGTCCATCCATGCTCAGCTGGACAACAAAAAAACAACAACAACAAAAAAAAATGTAGCATATGCATGCGGTTATTGAGAGTGGTTATGTGCAGCATAAAAGTAGAAACTTGAATTATTATTTTATTATTTTAGTCAAACCCAAGAGGCATTCATCAAATCACAGTAAACATGTTTTGTATTAATGACAGAATTTCTACCTGTCCTCCTGCAGGCTGTGTGTAAAGACAACGGTTTCTTCAGTTATCCAATCCCCAGCTGGTTCAGCACCACCAAACACATCAGACCTCTCATTCAGAGACTCTGTTCACTAGACGGCCTGCTCTGTAGTAAGACACACCTTCATCAACTACTGTAATGCAGCTGTCAGGAGATACCTTTGAAAACACACAGGTCATGGCCATCACATTACATTTGATAATCAAATATTAAGGTATTAACAGTTCTACCTTTGCATTAAAAACAATACCAATAATTCTTTAATTTTGTAATATCAGATTTGACCAAGAAAAATGAAATAATATTGTTTTCTGCTTGGAAAAAAAGTTTTGAAAGAATTGCTACACTATAAAATATCTTTTGGACATGCAACTATCACATGAAAATACTTTCAGTCTCTTCAGCATCATCTCTTTACAGCTGTGGTTTCACCATTAACAGTATAGCTTTTTAAGTCATTTTGTTTATTACAGAAACAAAATTAATGAATTCATAATATTTACATTTGATTATTTAGATGGATGTGGCTCTGCTGTGACATTGACATAAAATGTATTTTTTAGGTAAAACCTGTTACAATTCTGTGAACATCGGCTTTCTCATCGATGGTTCATCTAGCGTTGGGGATGGGAATTTCCAACTTGTCCTGGAATTCCTAGCAGGAATTGCAAGAAGCTTTGAAATCTCAGATGTGGGAGCTCACATTGGTCAGCTTCACAACATGCAAACCACTGATTATCTTATACGTTATTAATGCTGGTTGGCTGACTGGCTGTATTGGTGTTGTAGGTGCAGTGCAGTTCACCTATGAACAGAGGTTAGAGTTTGGCCTGTCTGACTACTCAAACAAGGACGATGCCATCAATGCTCTGAGAAGGATCTCCTACATGAGTGGAGGAACATCGACCGGTTCAGCCATAAGCTACACCACTCAGAACCTGTTCAGGTAACAGTGGCGCTGTTTTCTTTCTAAGCAAAGCTCTCCACACCTGCAGTGTTGGCAAGTTTAGCCTTAAAAAATTATTTTATTCATTATTTTATTGAAACTGCAGGGCCTTGCAATACTTAATGAGATAATTAATGATAAAAAAGTGTTAATCTTTGTCTTTAGAAAATGTAATTTTATGAAAATAACGCTAACATTTGTACCACAACAAGAGACAGATGTCAGGTGCTCTTAAGGTTCGATCTAAAATACTCAAAAATGGAAATACTCAAATCAAATTTCTGAAAACTGTGTTTACATTCTGCAGGTTTTTTTTTTAAACTGTATTAGAAGTTACACTGTATTTGTTGTTTATGGCAGACGAACAGGACCAGGTCGCAATTTTCTCATAGTGGTGACAGATGGCCAATCATACGATGACGTCAGAGGCCCAGCAATGGCTGCACATAAGCAAGGTATGTGTGAAAACAATAAATGAAAGCTATTTGATGTTACTACTGTAACATCTGTAACTGTAACAACTGTAACAACTGTAACTGTAACTGTAACAACATCGTTACTATTTTAACTACTCTGGATACGCTGGATACTGGACAGGAAGATCCCTGTTGGACTGCTAAGGAATGGAGTCCCATGGCCTTTGCTACATGCCCAAGTGCATCTCTTGGGAGTAAGCTATCTTCACCTGAAGACTTCTCCGTCATTATGATCTTTGTTCCCTTTCAAGGAAGACCACTTCTATTCCAGCTTTACTGATAAGTGCTACAAGGTCTCTGTCAGCAAGAGCATTCAGTGTCTCTTCTATAGCTTACCAAGCTGAGCTAGAGTGAGATTGAAACTAGAAGGCAGTATATCCTCAAAGGTCCTTGCCTTTAAGGCTCCCTAAAGTGCAGGCAGCCGGCCAGGCTGTAGGGGGTCCAAAGAATCCATGGACTAGCAGTCTCCCCAGGCCAGACCTCAAGTTGCTCCTCCCCCTGCTGCTGCAATCAAAATGAAAAAGAAACGGCTGGCTTGACAACCTCTCCCCCTGGCTGCTCTGCCCTGACCCAGCCCCGTTCCAGAACAAGTTCAGTGGAACACGTTCCATGCAGGGTCAGTGACTCTGTTTCACTGGAAACAGAGTCACTCTGTTTCACTGGAAACAGAGTCAGTGTTTGTAGTGTTGTTTCACAAACATTTCACTGACATGTTTTGTATTCAAAAAGTCCAAACTGAATGTGCTGTAACTGAGTTTAAGAATATGATCCACCCACTGTTATCATCTTTAATGCCCTGTACCAACACAGAGCAGAGCAGCTACCCGAACGCTACTCCCACAGAGGTCGGTTATCTTGTTAATAATTTTACCTCCTCACTATGTATGACACTGGATACTGAAGTCTGTGAAAAATAGAGCCTCAAATCAGAAGTACTTGACTCCCTGGTATAATTCTCAAACATGTAGCCTAAAGCAGATGGCTCGTAAGCTGGAGAGGAAATGGCGTGTCACAAATTTAGAGGATCATCATTTAGCCTGGAGAAATAGTTTGTTGCTTTATAAGAAAGTCCTCCTTAAAGCTAGAACATCTTACTATTCATCACTGATTGAAGAAAATAAGAACAACCCCAGGTTTCTCTTCAGCACTGTAGCCAGGCTGACAAAAGGTCAGAGCTCTGTTAAGCCAACCATCCCTTTAACGTTAACTAGTAATGACTTCATGAACTTCTTCACAAGTACAATTTTAGCCATTAGAGAAAAATGTACTCCTCGTCATCTCGCAGATGTAACATTATATACAGCTACTTTCAGTACCACTGATATTTATTTAGTCTTTTTCTCCAATTGATCTTTCTGAGTTAACTTCAGTAATTACGTCATCCGAACCATCATCTTTTAGATTCCTACAAGACTGCTCAAAGAACTCCTACCATTAAAAAATGCTTCAATCTTAAATATGATCAACCTGTCTCAATAATTGGCTACCATAGCTCTTCAAGCTGGCAGTAGTTAAACAGCTACTTATAAAGCCATCTCTTGACCCAGCTTAGCTTATAGGCCAATCTCCAACCTTCCCCTTATCTCACAAATCCTTGAAAGAGTAGTTGTCAAACAGCTAACAGGTCATCTACAGAGGAATGGCTTAATTTGAAGAGTTTCAGTCAGGTTCATTACAGCACAGAAACAGCTTTAGTGAAGGTTACAAATGATCTTGTTATGGCCTCTGACAGTGGACTCATCTCTGTGCTTGTCCTGCTAGTGAGGTCTAGCAGCGTTTAATACTGTTGACCATAATATTGTAGAACAATTAGAGCATGCTGTAGGTATTACAGGTACTGCACTGCAGTGGTTTGTATCATATCTGCATAGATTGCAATTTGTTCATGTAAATGGAGAGTCCTGTTCACACACTAAGGTTAATTATGGAGTTCCACAGGGTTCATTGCTAGGACCAGTTCTGTTTACATTGCTTCCTGTAGGCAGTATCATTAGAAGGCTTAGCATTCATTTTCACTGCTATGCAGATGACATCTCACTTTTTCTCCTGTTTCTCCTTCCCAACCAGGCATTACCATCTTCTCAGTGGGCGTGGCGTGGGCACCCCTGGATGATCTCAAAGCGATGTCATCAGAGCCAAAGGACAGCCACACTTTCTTCACCAGAGAGTTCAGCGGCCTTTCTGAGTTTATCCCACTAGTGGTCCGAGGCATTTGCAAAGACTTCACTGAGAATAACTGAGAACACACACAAGGGTTTGCATTTCTTTATTTGTGAGGACCCTTACCTCGTCGTTCATCCTCATTAGAAAGTACTGATTAAAGTCACATGAACGACCATTACATTCACATAAACACTGTCAGAACAACACGCGTATCTACAGTGACAAAAGTTTCTACAGCAACATCTTTTATATATCTTATTTCTTATATTCTTTTACACTGTGTACTCAGACATGTAAAGAAACAGATATATTTAAGGACAATGGATTTTCCTACAATTTCCTACACAAAGTGTCCAACACTTGTTTTTTTGTGTGAGTACAACCACTTATTTAAATTTATAATCTCTATTAAATCAATTATGTTACCTGAACTGATTTGCTCCAACCGACACTTAACAGCATACTTTAACTGATATTGTTTGCACCTAAAGTATGAAAACCCCACAACCTATATAGCTCTCTATGACATTCACAGTTCTCCATGTAACAGTAACAGTAGTTCTAATTGGCTCTCATTTAATAGTCTAAAAGTGAAATGTGCCTTTGTAGCTTACCGATCTCAAATCATATTCTCTAAAATAAATCATGAACATCCTCCTAGCACATTATAACAGTGCAATGATTCAAAGTTTCACGAGCTAAATAATGACTCAATGCCTTAAAAATACACTTCTTATAAAACTTGCCATTAGCTAAACCCGTCATAAATTCAATAACATATATACATCTGTATATATACTGTACACATTTATTTTCAAATACAGAAAACACATTAATGTACATAAAGGTCTCTTACACATTAAAATGTTAATTCTATTTAAATTTTTCAACAAGCTGTTGGAAAATCATTCAAAAATCAACTAATTAATAACAATAATTAGCTGTCTGTATGAAAATATCAGTAACTCCTCACAATGACAAGTCCAATCTGAAGCCATAACCATTGCAGTGTGTAGCTATAAAAAAAATTAAATTTTAAAAAAGCTATATGAAGGCAGAAAACAACATGAAAGAAAATTGCTAAACAATAATCTTCGATCAGGTATGATTGTTTAAGAAAAATGCTAGCTTTGTGCTATAAAAGTTTTAAAATAGGTTTTAGCCATGGAGGGTATAAGGAATATATTCATAATCCATGGAATACATTGAATGAGGCATTATAATAGATTTTGAGCCCAAAATACAATCCCCATTGTTAATTTACATGAAATAGGCCTTATAATTCTGAGTAAAAAAAATTCTTTTCAAAGGTTACTTTGTAAATATGTTTTTTATATATATCACGGGTAATCCACTAACAGTAGTTTGTACATTCATGTTTATATCACAAAGCTGCTAAGAGATTATTCTGGAATATTTTCTAACAGCTAATAGTTTGTAGACAGAGCAGCTCTCCTGATGAATGTTTGTCTTGAAAAGCTTGCCGGGGGTGAAAGCTTTGCACAGCAGTCATTTCCTGCAGGAAGGTGTATAAAATCCTCTATTTTTTTTTTCTTTTTCTTTACTTTGTCTGATTTGTGGCATCTGATGATTTCAACTTTTTATATAGACTAACCCATGCCCTTAACTCCATCTCACAGCCTTGCTCCAATATGATCACATGACTTTTCTTTTGGTATATGTTTTACCGGTGATTGTTTGTTAAATTCTGCCAAACAGAAATAAAGTCTTTGGTCATCTCCTATTTGCATTTGACATATTTTATTTAACCTATAAAGCCATTTGGCACGTCTGTTATTGTTCTAATATACAAACTGTGTAGATGTCTGTGGATTTCCTTAAGGTGCAGTCTCTTTCTCTGTAATATCTCATTAACAAGGACAGAAGTGTTGCTGTGTTTACACCTGTACACCTAGACACATAAATCTTTTGGTTTATGTCATTACTTTAGAAAAATATCATTTATTTAGCTTTGAGCAAGACTCAGAGCAGGACTACCTGTTTTTTCTCCATTATGATTAAAAATCTGCTGTCTGAACAACTACAGTTTTAAAGGTAGGGAGATATAAGAAAATAGTGGCTGAAGTAGCTTGTTTTACTAAATTTATTGCATTTTGTTTGCCAATTTTTGCATCTGTTTGCATTTAGTCTTTGACAGATTACAAACAACATGTTTGTAAGTTGAGGCAGGGCGCTAGTTTAAAAGAAAGAAAGAAAATGTTTCTTTTCACCAGTTAAGTAATCATCATCATTTCTGTCACATTTAAAATTTTGCCATATTGGATTTTTATATCGAAACTATATTGAAGACAAAAAATTCGTCTGTAAATAAGTTCGGAAAATTGTGCTTGTTATCATCACAAAATCCCCTCTGTATGGAATCTGACACTTCATCTGTCAGACAAGAGATCAGTTCTTCTAAAAATGTCCATATACTCAATTTACACAATTCTAAACTGAGGAAAGAATTGGCCAAGTATTTTTAAATTGCGACTCTTTGATGGAAACATTTAACTGTATTTATTTTCTATATTTGCCAATAGCTGTTTTCACACCTGCTCCACTTGCCTGTGTTCATGTTACTGACATAGACAGGGCACCATCTGGTGGCCAAAATATAGACAACAGGAAACAATGAGGAACAGAGACGTAAGTTCATTTACTGGAGTTTCTTCTTTATTATTGGCTGTTGCTCTGTTAACAATGTAGCTGATAGCTTGTTACCTCAGCAACATGCTAATCCAGTGATAGAGGTCTGTGTCTCCAGGGACACTACAAACAGGAGTCTTCATGCTTTATAAAATGTAGCCTAATGTAAATGTAAAGCCCTCTGTGTAAATCAGTAAATAAAATAAAACACTTAGCTAATATTTTCATTAGAGTGTGAATGTGTGTGCGGATGTTACCTTACTTACCCATTATATTGTATATTATATAGCTTTCTTGTTATATGTAAAATTGTATTTATTTAAATTTTTACTTTTTAATTATTTTACTTGCATTTTTTAATCACTTTTATATTTAAATATATTTAAATGTTCATTTGCTATTTATCTAGGGATTGAAGAGTAACGCAATTTCTATTCTCCGTATGTCCTGTACATGTGGCAGAATCGACAAATAAAGTTGACTTTGACTTTGACTTTGAAATAAAATAGAAAATAGAAATGTTGCATAGAAAGCACTCAAGCTAGAAAAGTGCTATATAAGAACCAATCGGAACCCCCCCAAAAAAAGAAAATTGTGGAAAAGGTTTTTTGGTCATAAATTACATAGAGTTGTACATTCTTAATGCATGAAGTGAAATATTTTAAGCCCTTTCTTTGTTTGAATTTTGATTATCACTGTTTGTCTGTGAAGGTTCTCAGTCATTATCACTGCTTATAATTCATAAAAATTCTAAACTTGGTAAGTGAAAATTATTAGGATAAATGTCAGTCGAGTTCAGTAAACGGAGAAAAAGGAACACGTTTCCCATCTTTATCTTTAGATCACATCATCATATCATAATCACACACTTTATCAAAGATCGAAAGAGTCAGCTATTAAACCCGATTCTTTGATCCCCATGGTAGAACAGAGAAAACCCGACTCAGAGTGGTCAAAACATTTATATTTCTTTATCCAATCATCTTCCGGAAGAGAGAGCCCTGCACAGCCCAAAGCCAGTTGCAGAATCTCTAACATTAGAAGCTAAAAATGTGTCTCATACAGGTGTTATTGTGGTACTTTACACGTCACACATAGTTTTGATACAAACAACTCCTTATATGTTACTAGTTTCTCTTTTTGTCTGGGTTCCTGTTTTTATTTATATGCTTGTATAGCTCTACACTAACTTCCTGTTTTACAGTCTGGCTGAGCACTTAGTTTGAGTCAAAAGTGGCCTTGCTTTACAAGCCTTTATTACTAAAATACATAAAACAATATAATCAGAAAATAAGCACTAAGAATATATGTTTATTCCTTAACACAGCCTCAAATGAGACTGCAGGAAGCCATCAACCAAAGAGCGAACTGACTGCAGACTGGTCAAGCTGCACAAAGTTGCAGTGAACCTGATGGTTCCCTGTTTCCTGATCTAGAAGATGGAGATTAAAATTCAAGATTAATTCTTAAATAAAATCCTTATAATGTAGTCTCCTGTCTTTATGTGTGTTTTTGGTTTCAAACATTTCAGTTGAAACTGTTACATTTCTAAAAAGCAAAACCAAATCTTGTGGTCACACAAAAGAAACAGGACCTGAAACAGAGAGGCTTTAAGGGACACCAGAAAATCCGATATTCTAACCATTAAATACTCACTGAAACATCCATCCATCCATCCATTCGCTTCTGCTTATCCTTTTCAGGGTTGCGGGGGGCGCTGGAGCCTATCCCAGCTGTCATAGGGCGAGAGGCAGGGTACACCCTGGACAGGTCGCCAGTCTGTCGCAGGGCCAACACACAGGGACAGACAACCATTCACACTCACATTCACACCTAGTGACAATTTGGATTTTCCAATTAACCTATCCCCACAAGCTGCATGTCTTTGGACGGTGGGAGGAAGCCGGAGTACCCGGAGAGAACCCATGCAAACACGGGGAGAACATGCAAACTCCACACAGAAAGACCCCGGCCTGGTGTTGGAATTGAACTCAGGACCTTCTTGCTGTGCGGCAACAGTGCTAACCACCATGCCACCGTGCTGCCTAAATACTCACTGAAACAGTAAAAAAAAAAAAAAAACAGTACCTAGATGGGGGAAAGGCTGATCCTGGTAAACTGGGACAAACTACAAGCTGAAGATGTTATCAAGGAAATTGCTTCAGGAGCTTTGGATAAAAGTATCAGAAGGACGTTTGTGTGCTGATGAATACATCCAAAGTAAAAAATAAACCACAATGGCAAAACACCAGACAGAGAGAGTACAGGAAGAGAGGGAAAATTGATTTATCTGACTTTTAACCCTGTGTGGATTGGAGATAATCCCCCAAAATAAATTCAAAGTGCTACATCGAGTTCTTGTTTTTTAAGTCTTTAAAGATGTATAATATACAATCATTTCACCCTGGAAAAAGAGCAGTTCAAAGACATTACTAAACGCTCAAAATTACCATTTATGCCCATGATGAGTGTTTGTGCCTTTCTGATTCACATCCTGTGAATCAGATCAGATCCGTCGCTATTTCACCTGGTATCTGTGTATAGCAACTTCACAGCTGTGGAAATTTTACTGAAGCTTTCGATTGAGATGAAATTTTACAAACGACTTTTTCATAGATCAGGTTAATATGATCACCGGTTTATTCTTCATTTGTATTGTCATTATTGTTAAAAACAGAGGAAAACATGATGCCTGTGCCTGAAGATTACCACTGAATACAGAGCTAACAGATCAACTGAAGATGCCTGTGTTACAACACTCCACACCACCATCTCCCACCTTGAACAACAGGGGCGTCACGCCAGGCTGCTCTTTGTTGACTTTAGTGCTGCCTTTAATACGATACTCCCGGACAGACTGATATCTGCTGGATATCAGATTTCCTTTTACCACCTGCTGCTGGATCAGACTTTCTCTCAGACCATGTACAGAGAGTTAGAGTGGGGCCTCATCTTTCCCCAGCCCTTAGCCTTAACACTGGCTCTCCACAAGGCTGTGTACCGAGTCTCCTGCTGTACACATGACTGTGTCAGTACCCACCCAGACACTACAGTAAGTTTGTAGATGATACCACTGTGGTGGGGCTCATCTCTGGTGGTGATGAGACAGCATACAGAGTTGAGGTTCAGAGGCTGTCGGATTGGTGTGCAAACTACAACTTGGACCTCAATATCACCAGGACAAAAGAGCTGGCAATCAACTTCAGAGGCAGGAAGTCTTTGCTGCAGCCGTGGACGTGGAAAGGGGGGCCAGCTTTAAGTTCCTGGGTGTGCACATAGACACAGACCTCTAATGGAGCTTAAACACCTTGGCGGTTTTAAAGAAGGCCCAACAGCCTCTCCATTTTCTGAAAATCCTCAGAAAGGAGCTGCTGATCGCCTTCTACTGTTGCTCCATTGAAAGTGTGCTGACATACTCACACTGACGTGAGAAAGTTTCCAGTTTAGTTGTACCATCGCACTAAGTATGACTGTCCAATGACAAAAAAAAAAAAAAAAAAAAGAAAGAAGAAGAAAGTTATATTATCTGAATAAACAAAACCTCTGGCTTCCATTAGTGCAAGTCCTCCAACACTAGTACCTTACATCACTTTAGGTGGTTTTACCACCTGACATTTGATTTATCGCTGCCTGAAAATGAAACAGCACAAGAAAGAGCAGTCACTGTAGCACCTGTGCTGTTGCTGTAGAACAGACAGCAAAGCTTACAGACAAGCGTTCCATTGCTTAAATGTTGCAATGACTAAATTTGATTAATTTTAATTTGATGGTATATGGACCGAAGGAACTCCAATCTATTGAACACACCGAGTGCTTTCCTACAGAATGAAGAGCAGGCAGCAGGTGTTGTACAGGTACACAGTTTAATAGTTATTATAGACATTTTATGTACATTTCAACAGCTGTATTCTATGTGGTACAGCCTTTAAAATCTGCTGTTCATAGTTTGTAAATAAAAAACAAAACACAAAACTCATCAAATCTCGCAAACAGAATTTTTTTTTTTTCATTTTTCGGAAGACTAAAAAAAATATTTTATTGTATTAATCATGCATTACACAAACGAGAGTTACACAGTAAACTGTAGCATTGGTGAAAATAAAAGAAAAAAATTATATAATAATAAAACTGTGGATCGTAACAAACCAGAACAACAAATTAGACTTCCCCCTGTGGGCCAGCCAGTGAGACAGCAGCTTTTCAAAGATTGAAGCGATATGATGGAGGCGGAGGAGCAGAAGTCTCAGCCTGAACCAAACAAAGCTGTAACTTCACCTGTTCACACTCGAACTGAGCTCGTGCTGCATTCAGGTACCATTTCCCAGCTCATTAAACCAATTATTTGCCGGTTTGTTATTGGAAGTTGGCCTTTAACTGGAGCAGCCCTGCGTTCAAATCTGTGTACATCAAACTATTCTTTGCCCTGTTTGAGGACAAAACTTGTTTTTACATAAATTAAATTTGCTTATTACTAATCAACAAATTTTAAAAAACAAAACAAAGCAAAAGAACCCCCCACAGTGACCACTTTATTATAGGTACCTAAACACGGATGGTGTTTAGTACAGCTGCCTTGCTGTAAGATCTGTCTTCACAAATATCAGAATATTCCACTTAGTGATAGTGTCAAAAATGCATACTTGCATGTGTAAGAGTGTGTACACGTATACAAATGAGTCAGTTCTGTGGGTTCAACATATAAAATGTGGAACTCTGACACAAGTGAGTGTACAGAAAATATAATTAAAAAAAAACTACTTTTGATGGGTCAGAATATTAGAAACACCTCTCAACCTGATGAGATTTTGTAGTTTATACCCATGACCTCCCTTCAGATGATAACAAAAAAAAAATTACAGCCATATCAAAATGATCTTTATGGCAGCTGTATTATACTATAACAAACTGCTCATGTGTACAGTGTACACAACATTTTAAAACTTCATTTCTTAAAAAACAAACAAACAGAGCTAATTAGATGCCAAATATATTGACTGTGAGGAAAAGGCATCATTTCAGCAAGTTGTGTATTTGTAGTTCAAGAAGTTCTCACCTGTAAAACCTTTTTGCTATGACCTCACGTCATTTTATCCAGTCTACATAAACAAGGTCATATAAGACTGGCCTAGGAAGGAGTTGGTCAGGCTTTTTTTCCCCCAGTGATTTTATCGGCTGCAGTGACAAAGACTAGATACTGCAGTGTAAATTAGAATGAACAGAATGACTTAGTAAGCATTCGGCACCTTGCATTTATTCATAGGTCTGCATTTGTATGCTTGGATTACATTTTCTATGCAAATTAATTTTGTTTGTACATTTCTTTACAGGACATAATTAGTTCTGTCTTACACCAGCATTAAGTTGGCATATAAATGTAACTTTCTTATGCCAAATAAGTCTTTTAAAAATGTAACTTTTTAAAACTAATTCTAGCATAAGACAAAGCTAATAGTTAACATGCCAAGGCTGTTGTGTAAAAGACGCAAGGGTTTCACTGTGGAGTAATTAAAATGTATCTTGTGCTTGGAGTCTTTCAGTTGATGATAGTGGACTTGCATGCTCTACCCTCTGGAGCAAACACCTTATCACTGTGATAAGCTGCTGTTTCACACTGGAATGTGTGCCATGTTAGACATTAGCTCGAATGGACAAATGTATATTAAAGGTTGATATTTAACATCAGGACAGACACTAACAGATACAGCTGACCCTCTCCTCAGCTGTCTCAACACTCAGCAGCAGCAGTTCCTGTGTTTACATGATCTGAGATCAGGGCCCAAAACTGAAGCCAGACGTCCTGACATATCAGACTGAGGTGAGGTTTTTGGTTGATGGGTCATCCATTGTGGCAGTAACTATATTGTGGATTTTTAAAAAGAATTAAAAAGGACTATAAAAACTAGATTTGTTTTACACAAACAAAAATATGTAACTACAGTAATGCTGAATCCTCCGCTTGTTACACTGTTAAACGTGGGGCTCTGATAGGCCCAGCAGGAGGCTGAGGTCGGTGAGTATTAACCAAACTTCCATTCTCACCAAAACATTCTCAGAGGCAAAAACAAAATCTGATATTAAATCCATTCTGTTTGCTCAAAACATATTTCTTCTTAATTTTTCCCCATTTACAAACTGTAAAACTTGCTTTGCAGAAGTTTTAGTTCAGATTTAATTATTAAAAAGTGAAAGAGAGAAAAAAACAAGTTCAAACATCACATGTTCTGTTCTCAGGTTGACGTTTCTGAAGGTTTAAAGGAAAAATCCCCCTCGGATGTGACTCCAACATCTGATTAACCTCCGGGCTTTCTCTTTAGTACAGTTCCTCAGGCAGTCTTAAAGCAGGGTTTAATGTGGCTAATATGATTTCACTGTCACTAAACAGATGCTGAAATTGTTGTGACAGGAGGAGTGTTTCCATGGACACAAGTACCCCTATTCTGATCATACTATGGATGATACATAGAACAGCTTACAGCTTCCTGTGTTGGGACACGGGCATCTCGAATAATGTCCACCAGTGGAACAGCTTAGATGTTGTATGATTATAAATTGGCAAATGTTTTTTGAGCAGCTAATTAAAATGCACTTTAAACTCATGCACATATGAATTAGACTACACACAAAACACTTGATTACTAGGTATTTTTGCAACTTGGAAATCATTTTGAACAGGCCAAACGTCTAAAATCAACTTAAATAGCTGCTACTTTTCAGTGTTTCGGCATTTAAAGATTGATGATAGTCTATGACATAGTTCAATTTTTTGTTTCTGTGCAGGTAGCTGTGTGACACACACAAAAAAGATCTGAACAGAGACGCTCTTCTCCACGTAAACACTGAAGAAGCAGTGTGTACAAAGCACAACAAAGACAGTACAAAACTGTACTCAACTCGAATTCTTTGCTACTCTATATTTTTGCTAGTTCAACTAGTGGTTAGCTCTACTAAATGGATTACAGTAGGAGAAAGTGCAGACTTTGGAGACTCATTAGAATGCTCCACTCTTGGACATTTCTAGCTGTATCACCTCATGTGAAGTGTCAGACTGGGAGAGCAGACTGCTTAATGCACTACAGTTGTGCTTAGATTTGGTTTCATATGCCACTGAAGCTTCAACACCTGGGGAGTAATAGAGCTTTTATAATGTATAACAAACATAGAGAAAACACTGGCAGCCAATTATAACTGTTCGGGACTGCAAGCCTGCTCTGAACTGCCTTGAAAGTAGAGTTCTTTAGAGTTATTGGAGAAAAATTAGCCAAATGGGGGTGAATTCAATACAGATTCCAGGCAACTTCTCACGAGGGCCATTTTTCGAGTTGTAACTGTCTCCACTCAGACATGCCTGAACATTTAGCATTGACTCAGCATTGAGTCCAGTGGGACAGAAAGAGAAACAGGGGAAAGGTGCAAAAATGTCCCCACAACATGTAGACTGTAGTGCTACGATTCCACAGTTTAATGTGCTACATTTGACCGCCGTATTACGATGCTAAATGACAACAGTAAGAAATAAAAGAGCGATGGGTTAACTCATCTAGATGTCAGGCTGCTTTCCTTGGCCAGCTCTGACCAGGTCTAATTTTGGGGGGATTTTTCCTTTACGTCTGCCCTCAGCTCCAGCTCTTCTGTCTGGGATCAGGAGTCACAGTAGTGTTAGTGAATAGGGACAGGCATGTAGTGTCAAAGCTACCTTAGGGATTTGTGAGGGGCCAGATGGGTTTCAGGCAAGCTGCTCCAAGTTGATCATTAAACGCGTTTCTGCTGTCTCTTAGCTGTAGGGAGATCACACCACTCCACCTCTTAACTTAAAAATTTGTGTAAGAAACCTGTGTGTGTTTGTTCAGTTGTCCGTTGGAGATTCTCCAGTCTTTCATATTAATATATATTCTGTGTTCAGAGACCTGAACAGACCTGAATCCTGTTTGTGTACAGACTAGCCCCTCTCTCTCTTTGTCTGTCTCTGTATCCCTCACCTCGAGGTCATCTCCTCTTTTTTGTTTTCTTTTTTCTGTTGTTTAAATCTTCTCTTCCTCGTCTATACGTAGACTCTGGCAAGGGCGTCGGCTCCAGCGGAGGCAATGTAGGCCTTGGAGGGGTGGAAGGCCACGTCGTAGATGGCCTCCTCGCTCTTCTTACGATGAGCTGTGATCTCTTGAACACACGTTTTACTGTCTAGGTTCCACAGACGCAGAGAGCAGTCGTGACCTGAGGAGAAGAAAAAAATGTAAGCCATTATGTCAATGTTGTTACAAAGTAATTTAATTGCACAAACCAAACTCATTTCCGTTTCTTTTGACTTGAGAAGTGATAGAAACAAACGATTAATGTTATATTAAAATCTTGAATGCACTGACAGTTTTGTCATACAGTTGCCTTAACTGCCATAACATGAGCAGAAGCAGGAGACTTACGAAGGCACATGTGCTTAGTTCCTGTGATCAAAACTGACCCTGCGCTGAGCCTAATCTATCTTAGCTGCTACCTGGACTAACTGCAAACTATCTTATGTACATAGAAAGTGAGTGAAAGAGGTCAGCTAATTAATCTCTAGCTCTCTGTGCTTAAATAGCTGTAAAATTAGCTTGCTCTGTAATGTTTCAAATTAACTACTGCCAGATTTGTCTGCACAGTGTCTCCCAACCCTTTGGAGCCACGGCACATATTTCACATTAGAAAAAAATCACACAGCACACCATCAAACCAAAAATGTCACAAAAAGCACATTGATAATTTTCCCCCGTGCATCAGGCAGAGTGGAATTGGTTTGGTTTGTCCCCAGTGTACCTTTTTTGCTTTCTGACCACTACTCATGTTAGGGCCTTCATCTGGGTCAGAATTTTCTCCAGGGCCCAGGTCAGATTGACTACTTGTTCTTTTCAAATATTTATCTATTGCTATTACGCACTGCATTGTCTCATTCACAGCATGACGGTTATGTCATTTCTTCTTCGTCTTCTGTTTTACTGGCAGTTGGCATTCTATTTAATTAGAGTAGGTAGTTTTACTGCCCTCTAGTGGAAGAGAATGTAATTCTCCAAAAGTTGATTTTGTTCATCTCTTGTAGCGTTTACAAGAGATTACAATAGAATGTAATTGTTCTGCCCATTACTCACGCCAGTCATTTAGAGTACTAATCAGGTGGAACCAGATAATCTTTCACGGCACACCTATGTGCCGCGGCACAGTGGTTGGGAAACACTGGTCTAGCAAAGGACAGGAACAAGCTACAATGCATACATAGCCATATAAGCACAAAGCATATCATCTCTCATTTCTAACATTTTAAGTATCAAAAAATTAAGAGAGTGAGAAAAACTATGTGAACCTTAGTGCTTCCAAACCTACTACGCCATTAGGAATCAAGAGAGTAAGTGGCAACCAGATTCTGCTACTCAGATGCACTTAAGTAATTATCAGTGAGTATGAGAACCTGTG
>NC_140636.1:7496377-7514537 GCF_057382275.1 Copadichromis virginalis | reverse complement strand
ATTTATATAGCGCCAAATCACAACAAAAGTCGCCTCAAGGCGCTTCATAGATACAGAGAAAAACCCAACAATCATATGACCCCCTATGAGCAAGCACTTTGGCGACAGTGGGAAGGAAAAACTCCCTTTTAACAGGAAGAAACCTCCGGCAGAACCAGGCTCAGGGAGGGGCGGCCATCTGCTGCGACCGGTTGGGGTGAGAGAAGGAAGACAGGATAAAGACATGCTGTGGAAGAGAGACAGAGGTTAATAACAGATATGATTCAATGCAGAGAGGTCTATTAATACATAGTGAGTGAGAAAGGTGACTGGAAAGGAAAAACTCAATGCATCATGGGAATCCCCCGGCAGCCTACATCTATTGCAGCATAACAAAGGGAGGATTCAGGGTCACCTGGTCCAGCCCTAACTATATGCTTTAGAAAAAAGGAAAGTTTTAAGCCTAATCTTAAAAGTAGAGATAGTGTCTGTCTCCCGAATCCAAACTGGAAGCTGGTTCCACAGAAGAGGGGCCTGAAAACTGAAGGCTCTCCCTCCCATTCTACTTTTAAATACTCTAGGAACAACAAGTAGGCCTGCAGAGCGAGAGCGGAGCGCTCTAATAGGGTGATATGGTACTACAAGGTCATTAAGATAAGATGGGGCCTGATTATTTAAGACCTTGTATGTGAGGAGCAGGATTTTGAATTCAATTCTGGATTTAACAGGAAGCCAATGAAGGGAAGCCAAAACAGGAGAAATATGCTCTCTCTTTCTAGTCCCTGTCAGGACTCTTGCTGCAGCATTTTGGATTAGCTGAAGGCTTTTCAGTGAGTTTTTTGGACATCCTGATAATAATGAATTACAGTAGTCCAGCCTGGAAGTAATAAATGCATGAACTAGTTTTTCAGCGTCACTCTGAGACAGGATATTTCTAATTTTAGAGATGTTGCGCAAATGGAAGAAAGCAGTCTTACATATTTGTTTAATATGTGCGTTGAAGGACATGTCCTGGTCAAAAATGACTCCAAGGTTCCTCACCGCGTTACTGGAGGCCAAGGTAATGCCATCCAGAGTAAGAATCTGATTAGATACCATATTTCTAAGATTTTCAGGGCCGAGTACAATAACCTCAGTTTTATCTGAATTAAGAAGCAGAAAGTTAGCGGCCATCCAGGTCTTTATGTCTTTAAGACATTCCTGCAGTTTAACTAATTGGTGTGTGTTATCTGGCTTCATGGACAGATAGAGCTGGGTGTCATCTGCATAGCAGTGAAAATGTATGCTATGTCTTCTAATGATACTGCCTAAGGGAAGCATGTATAATGTAAACAGAATTGGTCCTAGCACTGAACCCTGTGGAACTCCATAATTAACCTCAGTGTGTGAAGAGGACTCTCCATTTACATGCACGAATTGGAGTCTATTAGATAGATATGATACAAACCACTGCAGCGCAGTACTTGTAATACCTACAGCATGTTCTAATCGCTCTAATAGGATATTATGATCAACAGTATCGAACGCTGCACTGAGGTCTAGCAGGACAAGCACAGAGATGAGTCCACTGTCAGAGGCCATAAGAAGATCATTTGTAACCTTCACTAAAGCTGTTTCTGTGCTGTGCTGAGCTCTGAAACCTGACTGAAACTCTGTGACCATGTTCCATCCAGTCAATTGTCCAGTTCGATATCAGCAGCAGGAAAGATGCAGAGTATCCTCTGGATACTTGGGAGTGAGCTCTGTCATTACTACAAGGACTCTTCATCAGAAACACTGTCTGCATTTACCTTTGTCAGGAGCTCGAGCTCCTCACTGTCCTGCAACACAAAAAAGAGACAAGGCATCAGAATGAATGAACAAGTGATCAAATCCAGTGGACAAATCTGCAGACATTGAGGCACTGTGCACATCTTTTTTCTGTTTTCAGAAAGTGGAGGGCAGTATTTACTCCCCGAAAAACACCGGGGAAGTACCGTGCATTTTAAAGCCACGGCTGCCAATGGAGAGGGTATTTTTGTTAGTGCTCTAGCAAAGAAACAAACACCTGAAACCTGGCATTTCACCTGATTTACAGGGTTTCTTCAATACAGAACAGGACGCTGGGGATGAAAAGAATTCCAGGATAGTATCCCCACAGACTACTGTATTGTTAAATAGCTTCTTCCATCAAAAAACACTTGACTACTAAAGGAATTCTATGACGTAAGGCTCCAGCATGAGCCTGGATGCTATTTTCATAGCTGGGAATCAGGTTTCCTCTTGCACTCAAGAAATGACATTACAGAGAAACAAGAGCCAAGTTTCCTGCAGAGCACTTGGTATGTGGGCGGGAGTAGAGGAAGTGGATATACATCGGGGTTAGGTGAGCGAAGTTGTGTGAGGAAAAGGAGTGTGTGGGCTTGTGTGCGTGACTACTGAGGATTTGTGGTTTGTCTCCTACCCCTCTTGACCTCTCAAACACCTCCCCGTTGATGACCCGTAGTTTCTCCCGCTGCAGGCTATATTCCAGGTCCTTGGGCCAGCTGGCATTGTAGATAAAGATGGCCAGCAGGACCGTGGGTGCCTGGAGGAAGAAGTCCAGCGAAGGGTGGAAGTCAAAGAGGAAGAGGGAGAGGCCTGTGACCAGAACAGTAGTGAACTGGCCAGTCAGCACATGGAACATGTTGTCTCTGAATTTTAAGATGAAGGCCACGGATAAGCCCAGGGCAGCTAGGGAGAACACAGAAGATTATGAGTTCTTCAAATGCATACTAGAGATAGATAAATGAACTAGTCCGGTTAATAACAAATTACACCCAGCAGCTGGATTAGTGTAACTTAGCACTGATGCCAGAAGCAGGACCAAATACCCACCAGGCTCTGTTCAAAGGCATAAAACAACTCAAGTACCAGCAGCTTACAAGATCACAAGTTAAGATGATTTTGTCTGTAGACGACAGAAATTGTACAAAGTAGTGGTTTTGCATGCTACAGTCTTTTGGAGCCCCCACCCCAACCCCTCCTCTATTTACGCCAGCTTTCATCTGATTGGCTGCCCCTACATCTGAGCTTCTACAAACAGAACCAGGTGCTGCACCACTTCCTCTGCTTATCAATTTGACAGACTTCCTTCAACCCAGCCATGCCTTCCAGCTCATCCTGGAGGACACAGTATTCCCCAAGCCCGCTGAGACCTCCTCCCAGTAGGACATGGCCAAAAACATCTCACCTACCAAGGAGTCCAGGAGGAATCCTGGTTAGATGCCCCGAGTACCTCAACTGTCTTCTTTTGATGAACATATTTTCTCTTCCTCAAGCAACTTATATAATCCACATGGACATGTTTGCATATAATTCAAAGCAGCAAACTAATTAAATTAAATTAAATTAGAGTGGACATCTCCAGCAACAGAAATGACAGTAGGAGATCTCAGTTCAATCAACATCACACTTATGCCTGCTTGATATTCATCTTCCAGTCATATGCTGTATAAAACAGTATTCAAATGTCCCTCTGATGTGAGAATGATGCACTACAGTGCTGACTGAAGTTATCAATCTTGTGATAGGCAGAAACACCAAAAGTTAAAAATGGAACAGTCAGGTCACTAAACTGCTGAGACTGGAGTGGGGCTGGTGGAAACTGTGGCAGACCAGGGCACTGAAACATAGACAGACGGTTCTTTTGCAATGAAAACCATAAACACCCATGCTCCCGGTAGGTTTCCCCTGTGTCAGCTGTTTACATTATAGGTGCTTATACAGTAACCATGGTAACCACGGACTCTGAGCGGCTGGCTCGACGAAGGTCAGACAACAATTTTACATATATGATCTTCAAACAGGACACAGCCATTATCCGTCCTGGCCTCATATCAAATGTGAACGCAGACTGAGTCTATGTTTGACGTTTGCTTTATATCTAATCTTCCTCTCAAACATTTAAACAGCAGCGAGTCTGCAGCTGAGGGAACACAAACTCAAATTGTCGGAACAGGTTTGCTCGTTTCTTGCGTGTATTCATTTGGTGATTTATTAAATGTGTAACTGTTATTCTAATCTGCTGCTGAGTCTCTTACGCTGATGAAAATGCAGAAAACACAGATCACGAACACCTGTTCAACCAATCACTTTCATTCCACTTTGATCTGCGACAAACTGACGGTTCATCTCTGTTACAGTGTTGCGTTAGACTGCTATATTTTTTTGTTCTTTATGCTGTAGATTTTCACGTCTCTGGAATAGTTGGCAGTAATAAGGATGATCTTCTGTAAAATCATATTGATATGACCCGTGACATATTCGTAGATGTCAGTTAGACTAGTCAGCTGGGAAACTGTTAACTCAGAGCTGAAGATATCGTGGATATGCTGACCTCGCTCCGTGGTGTACAGGTCCGTTTACCCTCATGATTACTATTCACAATAAAAATATTAGCCGAACATCATGAAGTCTGTATGTGTTTCATAGTGTCGAACAACCTTTGTACAGTTAAAGCCAGCAGTTACTACATGACGGAAACACCAACATTATCTCATTTATACGTTTATACGCAGGTCACGCTGATTACTGAACAAAAACCCAAAGATCAGCTGTTAATCAAATTTATTTGCTCTCTCTCCTCCTTAAACATGTTTTTAATGTTAGTTATAATTCAGAATTGGCGACTGAACATCAGGAAATAAAACCCCGATAAATATAACCTCAGTAAAAGAAGTCAGTGTCAGCGGGGGTTATTACAGCTGTGTACCGGGGCCTGCGCTTTGTCAGTGGTAATAACAACTTGATTGCTTGCGAGGCAAACGGGTCTATCCTGGGCAGACATCTCCAAAATCATCGAAGCACTTTTGCAAAGAGGCTGTATCTTGACAAACCGACCAGACATATGAAGATTAAATCACTACATTCTCGCTAAAAAAAATATTAAAACGGTATTTGGTGGCACACAAACAGGGTTTTTCAAAGTTCAGTTCTGTGAGTTTCCACATGCTGGTTGTTGTTGTTAGGTGTGGCTGTGTGCAGACAGGAATAGGACCCAAGGTGCAGACTGTCACAGGCTGGGTCTCTGACCCAGCGCTCTGAGTTCATGTTTGTATTTGTCTCATTTTGTTATGTGATTTAGTTTGTGTTATTTCCTATCTGCCTTTAGTTTAGGCAGTTATTGTTCCTGGGTTTTCTATGTTTTGGGGTTTTGTATTTATTCATCACATATTAGGTCTGTTAAGTTGTGTTGTCATGTTTTAGTTTTAGTATTTCCTGTTTTATTCTGACAATGTCATGTGTTCTTTGTTTATTGTATTTAGCTTTCCTCTCCTGGTCCTGTCATTAGGTTCATGTCTGTCAGCTGTTTCCCCCATGTGTCTCCACTTCCCCTGATCACCTCATGTATGTATTTAAGCCCTTTGTTTTCTGCATGCCAGGGTCAGGTCGTCTGCTCATCCATGTCTCAGCTCCAGGTACCCATGTCAGTTCACTATGGTTAAGGTTTTTCATGTTTTGTTATTAGTTCACCCAGTTTAGGTTATTGTTTAGTTTTTACCGATGCCCTGTTATTTTGTACCCTCATTTCTAGTCTCAATAAACGGCTTGTTTTGTTAATCCACACCACGTTTTGGTCTGTGTTTGAGTCCTCCTCTGCAACACATACGGTCTGCCCCAGCCAGACCGTGACACAGACTCCGGAGACAGAACTTAAACAAAAACAGCTTTAATGCTGAACGCAAACATGGCATAACTGGAAAATGTCAAAAATAAACTAACACCGGTGGACAGGCAAAACACACAGCAAAATAAACGGTAGATTGCGACACGGACACAGAGAAACACAGGGCTTAAATACACAGAGGGAGCAATCAGGAAATGAGTAACAGGAGGGAAACACAGCTGGGGCAAATCAGAACTGACGAGACCAAAGAAGCGTAAACTGAACACACTGAGATAAGACACAGACCTTCAAAGTAAAACAGGAAACGCATAACACAGACTGAACAAAGACACAGGCTCATAAGCAGGCACTACAAAGGGAACAGAGACGTGGGAACAGGGCAGACACAAACACTGACTGAACACGGGGATATAGGAACTTAAGATACACATAGACGCGAACTAGACAAGGCGATGCAGGTGATAGGGGAGACAGAGCAACTAAAGAAGACAGAGACATAAGCCATAAGACAGAACTCAAAGAAACCAAAAACTAGAAAGTATACATAATATTATAAACTCAAAAACCCTGGGTCGACGACCCAGGCATCCTAACAGTTGTGTGCTAAAAACAATGGCCACCAGGCCAAAGCAATGGTTTTGACTCGATCAGTGTTAACCCCGCCTCCTGAGTTTGATGGGTGAGGTTGACAGATAAAATTATTTCATGGTGAGACCTGAAGGAGTCAACTGTGCCAAAATGAATTAATTAAATACACAATTAAATAATTATTTAAATGTGGCAATAATTAATTAAAATGTGAAATAAATAAATAAATAATTAAATGTGTCAATAATTAATTAATTAATTACATTTGTTGTAAATATTTATGTAATTAATTATTTCCGATAATTAATTAATTTGTGCATGTAAATGGTGAGTCCTCTTCACACACTGAGGTTAATTATGGAGTTCCACAGGGTTCAGTGCTAGGACCAATTCTGTTTACATTATACATGCTTCCCTTAGGCAGCATCATTAGAAGACATAGCATAAATTTTCACTGCTATGCAGATGACACCCAGCTCTATCTGTCCATGAAGCCAGATAATACACACCAAACTGCAGGAATGTCTTAAAGACATAAAGACCTGGATGGCCGCTAACTTTCTGCTTCTTATTTCAGATAAAACTGAGGTTACTTTCTAGGAAGTTATATTTCATGAGAGCTTTATAAGCTAGGACAAATGATAGATAATCTGTTAATGCTTCACAGATCAACAGTAAGCTAAAAATATTTTTTATCATTGCAAGGTTGTAAAAATTTGCTTTGGCTTAAATATAAACCCCTATTTAATGCCCCTGTGTACACACAGTGTATGTGTGTTTGAAGGTGAAACAGGCATGAAACATTCAAAAAGAGAGGGCAGGCAGGGAGGGGCCGTGCTAACACCTGCTGCTCTCTGGCAGCAGCACCATGCTCTCCCTTGTTTTAAATGCACTTTAGAACAACACGCAGCAACACTACACATGAGCGGGAGGAGGGAGGTATGGGGTCTTCACACATCCCCGTTCTCTGCTAACCATCGGGGCGGGGGGGCTGGGAGGAGATGTTGGCTGTCCGATTGGCCTCCCTACTGCTGCGGAGCCTGGGACGATCTGCTTGCCTCCACCCCGGGGGGAAGGGTAACATCTCTTGGGTCTGGGTTCTGTTTCCCCCTCTGGGGGCGAGGGTACCTGGACCCGGGGTATAGAGTATGTTTGGGGAGTGTGATTGTGTGTACATGTCCATTTATGTCAATCCTTACGTTGGGTGAGTGCTGAGTGTTTGTATATGTGTGCATGAGGGTGGGAATGCATGTTTGTGTCTGTGTGTGCCTGTTTGTCTGTGTCTATATGTCAGGTCGGGTCTTAGACTCCACCTCTCTGGGAACTCCCAGGTCCTCCAAGGCCTATCTCCCCTCACCACACTCCCTGTCGGTGACTGATGCCCTCAGGGGTCGGTGCATTGGTGGTTCTTGGTGTCCGGGGCTGGGCGCTCAGGTATGTACCGGCTCACTCCCGGTGGCTACCTGGCGGGGCCTGGCGCCTGTTGCTTGGTCAGGCCTCCTCCGGGGTGCGGGGGGCCCTCGGGCCTCCGGCCTCTGGGCCTGCAGCTCAGTTCACTCTGGCACAGCTGGCTGCTGGCAGAGCCGGCGGGCACGCCGGTGCAGCCCCCTCTAGCTTCTGCTCGGTGGCTACTGGGTGACGCTTCGTCTGGGGATCCTCAGCCCTTCCCATGAGTGTGGCACGGATGCCCCTCCAGTGGTCCTCCTTGGGCTCTCGCACTCTGGGGCCTCTGGATGTCTGGGGCCTGGATCTCCTCCATCTGGATCTCCTCCATGCCTGCTTCATGCCCTGGGGGACTGGGCTATGGCTCTCTACATCCTCTTGCAGACCATTACATGTGGAAACCATTTGAATACAAGCGCGCTGATCCACACAGGTGTGCACACGGGTGTTCACTGCTCGTAGACTTAAATTACACCTTTCTTGGCTGCTACTTCAAAGCACATTGTGCGCTGTCTGTCCTGCGTGCTGCACAACAACATTGAATAAATAGTATTTACTGCTGTTTACACTTAGCTAGATTATTGCGATGGTGTTGTGTTTAGTATGTTGCTTTGGTTTTTTTTGCTTGTTTTCTATTCTTTTTCTCTCAACAGGTGATCCAGGAGATTTTTTTCTCCCCCCCCCCTTTCTCACTGTCCCTCTCCCCTTTTGTTTTTCTTTTCCTTCCTCTTTCTTTCTCCCTTTCCTATCCCTCACTCATGTCTGTCCCGTCTGTAACAACTGAAAATAAAATAAAATAAATAATAAAAACAAAGGTCGATCAAATGGACCAATACGGCAATGCCACAATGATCCTTTTGGCAAAATAAATCCATTGGGTATCCTTGTTGGTCTTCAGACAACAATTCTGATGGCTAAAGAAACAAATGGGACAGGCAAAAAAGAAAAAAGAAAAAAAGTGAAAGGTTACTTGTCGGTCAGAAACTGATATAATGTAATTGTAGATTTATTGGCTGATTGTTACCAATAAAACATCTGACTCAAGGTCAAGCTCATACGCGTGAAAGACCATTTAGTGTTTTTTACAGACTATGTTAACCTGTATGAATATGCAGAAGCAACAAAAGTCTGAAGGGAGCCAGGAAGAAATGTCCAAAATCTTCAGCTTGTGCAAACAAAACAAAAACGTGAGGTTTATCTTGGGCAGAAAGTCCTGCTGACAGCAGTTATTTGGTTTCACAGAGAAGGAAAGTTCACCGTGGGCTATTTAAAGTTTACATGTATCTTCCACAAACCTGTCAAACATGTCAGGTTGTTGAGATTTGCAAAGTTGAGACAAATGCCTCTTTTTGAGATGTGCGATAATAACTTTCAAGTTACTGTGGAAAAGTTGACTAACTGGCCGGCTGAAAAGTCTCCTGCCAGGGGAGGAAAAGAACAACAGTTCAGATTTTTGCCAGTTCCGTCATCTGGGATCCTTCTCCACATCCGCTGGTGAACATGCATTAACTCACACATAGTGCTCATGTGCATAAACACAGGCTGATAATGTCTGGAAAGTTGCAGTAAACAAAAAAACATTACTTGTTCATTTGATTTCATTGCTTCTTCATTTGATTAACATATTCATGAATATTCTGACTAACATTTTGGCAAGCAGGGACATGACACAGGCCCGTGTGAAGTGAAGGAATAAACATGTCATCAAAGGGAAGTTTCATAAAGAGTTCTGCTCTTTTAGCTATCTCTTCCCAGTAAATGAATCTTTGTACTTTCGGACTTGCAGAAACAGAAGATTGTTATGGGCGGCTGTGCATCTTCCACTAATCGGAAGGTCAGTTGTTCAATCTCTTACAACATTTCTTATAGGGTACAGAGTACAGTGAACAGGCACATCATGACCGTTTACGATTGTCAGTAGTTTGTTGACATTATATACTAAGAAGGAATACAAGACAGTCAGAGAGTTTTCAAAGAACTACGTGCACGGGTGAGAGAGAATGGATACTCACACCGAAGTGCTGCAGTCAGGCTTTATTTATACACAGAAGCAGTTTCATGACATTTCCTCTTTTTCAGACTTGAGTATATCTAAAGATAGTAAAGATGTATGTGTGAATGTATGTGTGTGTGTAGTCGCTCTCTTTCAGAGAAGACGGTTTTTTCCTGTTACCAAGGAGCCTTTTCCTCTATTCAGCAGTTAAAGCAGAGTTCATGTGTCTATGCACACGTGTCAAAGGCATAAAAATATGTGAACACTATGTGCTCCTTTAAGCTTTGCATTACATGAGTAAATAAACAGATAATACAGTAAAACAATAGAAATAAGCAAAATAGTAAAATCTCATAACATTCCCTGCTGTTGTTCATATATGTTTATGTACTTCAACTACTAGTCACTTGCGTGTGCATTTTCAACTAGTGTATCATTTTGTAAAAACATACATGATCAGCTTTATTAGGTATACATAGTTAATGATTAGAAGTCATCTTCTTCAAATTGCATTTCTTCTTGTTGTTTGCTTTGGGATAATGCGACATAAGCTTGCATTCTTACAGTGAACATTCTGCTTATCATGTTTCGGATACAGGGTAGCACACATGTTGAGAATAAGCAAAGGAGTATGAGAAGTACTCCAATGAGCATTAGTCCTTTAATAAGCAATGTCTTCCATGACCTGCTAAGTAGCCAGGTCAGCCAATCTTCTGTTGAAGCATTCAGAAACAGTCCAAAACGGTAGTCGAGTGTCTCTATCCTGAGCATGTTTTTGGCATTACCTTACTCCTCCATAGGTTGCGTTGCAGTTGCTGGTATGGCCCAGGGGGTGGCGTCCTTGCCCTGCCGCTTGGTAGAAGCATAGAGGATGCCACTTCTCTGGGAGTGAAGCTTTCATGCTGATTGCAAAGTGTTGTCTTCCAATGCTGGCAAAACTTGCTGCACATTCACTTTGCCAGTGACTGTTCATCATGCGACCATAGATGGTGGGGTAGACTGAAATTGAAGGCATGTGAGAACAGACATAACATTCTTTTTCCTCCACTCTGTTGTGTATGTATCGATACCAGGCGTTATTCATCCAAGGGTGAACATGGTCTTGAGTCATCTCAGAGAGGTGGGAATTGTCGTGGGTCCACCTCTTAGGTCGGGGAATAGTTGGTTCTGTCCTGTGGGTACCGCTGGGCATCAACCAAAAGAGCGCCGTCATCAGGAGGACGGCCATCAGACAGAATATGCGGCACATGAGTTGCTTTCCTTTGATGTCACAAGCGCCCAAACACAGCTTTGGGGCTGGAGCTGGTGCTGGCATTGATCCTGGGGCTGGTTCTTCTTCTGGATTTATCAGATTGTTTTCCTCAGTCATCTTGTTGAGATTTTATTCAGGCGTCCCTGGTGTTATTATTGGTTCTGCTCTTCGGTGGGATAGGTCAGTCTTTATTAGTGTCTGTTCTTCAGTGATGACCTGGAACCCCTAAAACTTCTGGTGAGTAGACCCCGTGCGAAGCGAAGAGGCGGGATATACCCAATCAGCCCTTCCTCCACCGGCAGATCACTCAGAAGCCAGGGGAACCGGCGTCTTATTGTGGTGCAAACACTTTCTTCACGTGGGTTTGATGTATCCACGAAGGTCGTTCGGCTATCTTACAAGCTGTGGGTGTGGTAAGTAACACCTGGAAGGGACCTTCCCACTTCGGAGCACTCCAGTTTTTCCGCTGGAGGACTTTAATCAGAATCCAATCACCGGGGTTCAACCTGCAAGAGACTGGAGAGAGATCACTCGGCAGTTGATTGCTTAGTCTCACTTCTTTATTCTCAAATAGTTTTATCATCCATTCTGCCATTGTTGTTTCTGCTGCAGCTTTATTAATTGGTTCACTGGTAATGGGCAGTGGGAATGCCCTGCCATGTATAATTTCAAATGGGGTCAGACCTCTTGCTCCTTGAGTTATTCTCATCCATAGTTTAACTAAACTCAAACATTCAGGCCATGGTCTTTTAGTTTCTTCCATACATTTTCTTAATCTCTGTTTAATTGTGCCATTAGTTCTCTCGACTAATCCTGCACTGCTTGGGTGATAGGCACAATGGTGTTTTATGCTAAAACCTAAAGCTTCAGAGACTTTGCTTATTACTTCATTTACAAAATGTGTGCCATTGTCAGATCGTATTAAACTTGGAATGCCATACGTGGGTATAAAATGGTTACACAAACATTTTGCTACTGAAATTGCATCTGCTTTTTTCACTGGGTATATTTCTGGCCATTTAGAAAATACATCTATTATCACAAGTGCATATTTGGAGGATTGTGATTCATTTAATTCTATGAAATCCATGTGGATAGTGTGAAATGGATGTGGTGGTTTAGGGAAATGCCCTCGCTTTGGTCGTAAATTTCCCTGTGCGTTGTGTCTTTGGCAAACCATACATGTTCTGATAAATTCTTTTGCTGAACTTTCAAAATTTTTTGTGTAGAATTGTTTAATTTGTATAAGTAGCCTCCCCGCTGTTGACACGTGGGTTTTCCCACGGGTCACCAACGCTGCCGCTTTGTGCAAAGATTTAGGTCATGTCATGATATCGTCTTGTAATATTGCTCCGTCTTTTAACCAGGAGGATTTTTCATTTTGTGATGCTGCTTTTTGTTCGTCTTTCAAAACATCTATTGATATCAGAGGGCAGGGGGTTAATGTAAAAGCGTCTGCTTCTTTTCCTGCTGCCTCTTTTGCTGCCTTATCTTGCAAAGTCATTTCCTTTAGTGATGTCTGAGTCATCTTTCTGATGTGCAGCACATTTACATAAGGCTAAATGTCTGGGCAATGTGATGACTTCCAGCAGTCTTTTCAAAAGACCACCGTGTTGTACTGGTGCGCCAGTTGATGTTATCATACCTCTGTTCTGCCATATCTTCGCAAAATGGTGTACTGCAGCGTAGACGTACTGGCTGTCTGTGTGTATGTTTATATCTTTGTCTTTGTATAATTCACAGGCTCTGATGACTGCTGTTAACTCTGCACTTTGGCCTGAGTGTGAAGAGGTTAATGGCCGTGCTTCAATAACTGTATCTATTGTGGTCACAGCATAACCAACACAGTTTCGTCCAGTTTTGTCCTTGCTTGCGGAACCTTCTACAAAGATGTCTACAAAGGATATTTGTGGTGTGCTATATATGTCAGGTCGCGGTTTCGTTTCCTCATCTAGCTTGTGCAAACAGCTATGTGCATCACCATCTGTTTCCACAGGAAGCAGAGTACTCGGATTTAGCTGGTTACACTTCTCTATAGTATTATGTGTGACTGTGAAAGCAGGATGCCTACATATGATAGCTGTCTTGCATGTGTTAGATATGAGAGGTTCGCTTGCAGCAGTATCGAGGTAACAGCGTGTGGCACTTTAACAATTAAAGGGTGTCCTAAAATGATATCAGCTGACTTTTTAACTGCCTCTGCTGCAGCCGCACAGGCCTGCACGCAGGTAGGAAGGCCAGCAACCACAGAATCAAGTTTACATGAATAAAATGCCAATGGCCGCTGTCTATCCCCAAAAGCTTGTGTCAGTACGGCTTTCATGTATCCAGAGCTGCCATCCACGTGCAAGTAAAATGGCTTGTCATAGTCTGGTAATGCTAGGACAGTGCTAGTTTGCAGAGCTGATTTTAAATTCTGAAATGACTGTTCTGCTTCAGGCGTCCATGTCAACTTATCTCTCAAAGCTAGATTTTTTCCATAAATTAAGTCTTGCAGGGGTTGGACCCTGAGGGCATATTCTGGAATCCAACTTCTGCAAAAGTTGCAGAGACCAAGGAAGCTCATCATTTGTTGTTTTGTTAATGGTTTTGGAGCATCTTGTACAGCTGCTTTCCGGCTGTCTAGCAATTTCTTGCCCTGTCCTGTCAACTCATGACCTAGATATATGACCTTTGATTGCCACAATTGCAGCTTGTGTTGTGACACTTTGTGACCCTGCTGTGCTAGGTGTAGCAACACAGTTAGGGTGTTTTCCTTGCGGTCTGCCTGCGTGTTTCCGGTTACCAGAATGTCATCTACGTAGAGCAGGAACTGTCCTGGAGCGGGCAGACTGCAAGTGGACATTGAGTGCTTAAGCGCTTCTGCATATAGTGTTGGACTATTTTGAAAACCTTGTGGTAAGCGTGTGTATGTGTATTTCTGGTTATCAAACGTGAAGCCAAACAGTTTCTGTGACTCTGGGTGCAGAGGCACAGAGAAAAAAGCATTAGATAAATCAATTACTGAAAACCACTGTTCTCTGGGTGACACTTGGTTCAATATTGTGTGTGGGTTTGCCACAACAGGAGGGATTTGTTCTGTAATGTCATTAATTGCTCTCAAATCATGTACAAGTCTATATTTTCCTGTGCTTGCTTTCTTTACTGGAAATATAGGCGTGTTACATGTTGTTTTTGTTGTTTTTATCAGAATCCCTGCTTTTTCCATGTCTGCTATGACCAGTGTTGGGTAAGTTACTTTAAAATAGTAACTTAGTTACATTACTAGTTACTTCTCTCAAAAGTAACTCAGTTACTTCAAGTTACTCGTTACTTTCAAAGTAACTAGTTACTAGGGAAAGTAACTTTGGTTTTACTCAGAATTCTCTTGTTAATGTGTTTCTTCCATAACTTTGCCAGTCTTCTAGCTTGCTTACTTGCCACAAGTGCACTGTGCCACCTACCAATAGAAAGGATATGATAACGTGCATATTTCCACGAGAGAAATCCCACGCCTGGACCGTCATTGACTGCTGCCATGATTCTAGCCTACGTCACAGAGTCATGTGCGCCTTTTACATCCAACACAAAAACTGCAGTCGTAGTGCTTTCGATTGTACTCAGAACTCAGAAATTCTGCCTTCTGAATAGGAAGATGTAGGTAACACCAGACTGCAGATGAGCTGCATACAGGGCTGGACTGGGACAGAAAATTGGCCCGGGCATTTTGACTAGAAACTGGCCCACCATTATAGGAAAAATCATAAAGCCTTTGAATGAAAACAAACACTGTTGTGACAGTGATGTTCACTGTTTTGATGGTATATATGCATCAATCTATCAATCGTTTGTTGTAAGATTCAGATAATTATTTTTTAAAAGCTAGACATTTTAAATGAGAATAAGAAAGAAAAGTATTTCTTTGTGCCCCCCATTCCCTGTTAATGCCCTACATGCCCCCTTGGCCACACTTTGCTAGATCCGCACCTGCACAGTTACCAGCTGTCAGCTACCTAAAAAAGGATCCTGGGGTTATTTGTCTCTCAGAAACAGTTCATAACTTCCCTTCAACTCATTCATGTCATCTAAAAGGTAAACCTGTTTCTCCATCACCTGCTCAGCTCTGATGATCCAGTAAGGACATCTCCTGGTTTCATCTTCATGTTTCCCTCTCACCAGATAACCAAACCATATCATGACCAGCAGCTTTTTTTTTTACAGCTGTGGCTCCAGCAAACATCAGCTGATACTAGAAATTAATATTAAATAAATTCTAACAACAGCTGATCAAGCTTAAACGTGCTGCTGTTGTTTAGCGCGACATCCGCTGGTTTCCTCTTTCGGCGCAAAGTGGGCGATAAACAAACAAGAGAGCCGATCAGCTGATCATTGATCAGTTTCATGATTGAAGTAGAAACGGGAGAGGGAGGGGGGAGAATGAGAGAAGAAGAGGCAGCTGTGCAGCGTAAAGACACAGAATAACTCCAGCTTTGTGCCTTTTTCATTGTAGCTGAATTACGGGACAAACTGTTCCTTTTCACCTCAATAAGAAACGCGTAATATTTTCTCTGAATACCAGACGGGACGGTTGGCAACTCTAATAACTTATGAACAAATTAAGGTTCAACATCATTAACTTCATAGCACCACCCAGCTGTGTAGAAACTCCGTCATGCTAGCTAGCACGCAGTACGGAAAAAGTCAGAATAACGAAAATAAACTCCACCTAAGCTTGGTTTATATCTGACCCAGAGAGACTGCAGGTCATAACTTCTTACCTGAAGTTCAGTTCACACTTGGACCGGCGGCCGCCTCGGGTCTCTTTTCCTTCTGCGTCCCTTTTCCCTCATCCACCTGCTGCCTCCACCACTTGCTAATGTTACTGAATCTGTGGAAACTCCGCGATGCCACCACACGAAGTAACGAGTAACGACCCTATCTAAATCCCAGTAACGAGTAACGCGTTCCTGATTTTGGCATAATAACTAGTTACCGTGCTCGTTACCACAATAATAACGTAGTTACTGTAACGCGTTACTTAATAACGCGTTAGTCCCAACACTGGCTATGACCGGGCGAATCCCGTCTCTTGCTTCTGCAGATAGTGGGTATTGTGGCTTCATTGGTCTGCGGTCAGAGGTTACTTTTACTTTTATTGGATCAACGTGTTTTATTAATCCTACATCGGTTGGCCCATTTGACCACAAAGATTTTGGCAAGGCCTCAATCTCTGTGTCATGTACAGTGGTTAACATCAGTCACTTTTCTTTCTCAGTTACAAGGCATGAGGTTGGAGAGGTGGTTAAATGAGTGCTGGGTTTGACATTTATGTACACAGTTACTTCTGATTTGTGTTCAGAGCCTAAAAGCAACTGGTGGATGTTGAAAATTTCACCCTCGCACTCTAGCTGTTCGTGTGGGGTGTTTGGGCTAGGGCCTAGTCACATTTCATCTTCACTGTCCCTATTGTCTCTGCCCTGGCAAAATGTCCTTCTTTATCACAATTATAACACCTTCTATGTCGTTCTTTATCATCTCTATTCTGTTTCTTGCCTTTCCCTTTTTGTGGATTTCTGCCTGTGTATGCAACGATACCTCCTTCAGTGGTTACTACAAAAACTCCACTTTGGGCTGCTTTATTCTTTTGGACTTTCACTGCATGTTCTGCATACTGCAAAGCATCGGGTAGGTTCCCAGTATTTTGGGTGACCCAATGTTTATCTACATGAGCTCTAACTTTTGGGAGGAGGCCCTTCAAAAATGCATTTTTTAGCTGTTGTTGGTAGGGTGTCTCCGGGCCTTCAGTATATTCTAAACCTGAATTTTGTCGGAAGACTGGGCGCAGTCTATCCAGAAAATCAGAGGCTGTCTCATTTTATTTCTGTTTAGTCTCTCCTATTTTTGCATAATCAGGTCTTGGGGCTAGTATGGTTCTAATTCTCTCATACACTGGTTGTAGCGCTGCTTGTATTGAGTCAGGACACAAAAAGACAAAGAAAAATGCTGTCAGAAACAAAGCAGAAGTGTCAGGGGAAAACTGAGCTCACAGACAGCTGCATGTGTGGGCTTTTAATAGCATGCAGCCTCTGATCTAAAAAATAATAAAATAAATAAAGATAAAAGAAAATGTGTAACATGCTCATCAACTTAGCGGTGTCCACATATTTAATTCAGCTTCTCAATCCTGTAGGTTTAGTTATTATCTACAGGGTTTGGCTTATTAGTTGTTATTATAAACGTGCTCCACATCTCAGTAATATTTTATCTAGGATAAATTACAGGTTTTCAAACAGGTTAAGTGCCTCTATGCACCTAATTGGTTTAGATATTGCCTTTATTTTCTTCATCTCATATGTCATTATACTGAGTTTGAGCAAACCTTAAGCTTGATGCAGACGACTTCATAACAGTTGTCCATCTCACATCATACTGACTAGGATACTTCCTGTTATTAATTTTATACCATTATTAATATTATTAATAGTTAGGATCATCTTACTCAGCAAACAGATGATTTAGAATTCATCCAATCTGTACAAATTTCCTTTTTCCTATTTTTAGACTGGTCTTCTGTTTGCCTCATCTCAGATCCAACCTTCATTCACATTCATTCTCTCTGTTGCATGTCGAACCAAGTAGTTTATTATTATATTTTATTTTGTATCCATCAAGGACTGTGGGAGAGCTGCAGTTCTCACCCATTTCCAAGCTGGAGACATTTATCTTTTCACACACTTTCCTCGGCTGAACAATGACACAGCCATAATCTACCTTATGCATCTCTCTTTTTATAGAAAAGGTTTTCATGTGAATGATTTCCTTTTATTTATTTTATACAATCTGGGCATGATCGTCATGCCAAGTATATTACATTATTTAGTTCTGTTTGGAGGGTCTCCACGTAGGACAATTTAGTTTCTTTGGATTTCTCCACCTATTTGCGCTTATTTTGGCCGGCACCTGGATGGATTTTCTCCATCCACTGCTCATCAGCGGTTAATTCAGGTCTTGTGGGTTCATTTCCCATTTTAATTTATTTGTTTTATGTTTATTTTATTAATACTGCCAACACATACACTATGAAGTTTGGTGGATACAAAGGTCGGAGGAGGTTATTGAGGCAGCCTTCTACCCTGAGCTAAACTCAGGGCGGCCCCAATTTTATGCGATGAAGCGCAACCTTTCTCTTTCCCACCACACAATACCTCACAGGAAAACAGAAGAGTAGCACAGAGACCTAGAGTCTCTATTCAAAGGCGTACTTACTCTTTACACATAT
>NC_140636.1:7430189-7496277 GCF_057382275.1 Copadichromis virginalis | reverse complement strand
CAACAGGAGAAGTTCTTGGCAGTTTGAAGCTTTTAAAAAGATGATATTGGAGAAGAAATTCTTTCTGCCCTTCAGTTTGGGAAGGGTTATAAGGAGACTTCTAAACAGTTTAAAGTCCAGCGTTCTGAAGTGAAAAAGATTCTAAAAGAATAAATTAAGCCCATAAAGAAATGTCAACAACCCACAATGAACTGAACCAATGTTTAGTGTTATGCCACACACTGTCTGTAATAATAATGGTATAAATGTTTACATGCACTGTAGCCGGGCTCTCTCAAAGGATAAAAAGCTAACATGCAAGGAGCAGCTAGGCAGAAACTGAATTCACCACTGACATGCTGTCATCCTTAAAACCTTGATTAAATATTGTTGAACACGCCAATATATTGGTAAGGCGATTTCTTAGTATTGCCAAATAATTTTAATTGTTCTGCTGATAACTGAAAAATAAATAAGGAAGGAGAGACAAAAAAAAAAAAAGACCGTTCAACCATGTTAAGAGGGTTGCCATTGGATAGTTTGTCCACCAGACTGCAGTATGCTCGGATCAGCTGGTTGCCGTTTCCCAACAGGGAAGTTGCAGTTGGGCAGAGCAAGTAATCCAAGACTTCTCGTGTCAATAAAACAAAACTATTTTTAAATTTCATTTTCATACAATCTTGGTAAGGACTCAAATGATTACACCTAACAATTTTTAGGGAAATCCATTCATATTTTGTGTGTCTAGAAGATAAAGCTTTATTGGCCAATATATATTGCCTATTTTAAAAAAATCACCAAATATTGGTCTGAAAAATACTACATCAGTCAGGCTCTACAACCATCATGCCATCACCATGACATAAAATTGCAATATTATGTGGAAATGCAGTCTGTGCCCCAAGTGAAACTGAGTGCAGCTATTCTGTGCCCTGACAAACATCCACAGCTGGAAACTGAGCATATTTCCAGCCCAAGACAAGAGACCTGCTGACTTGTGGTTAGCAGGCATTTTTTGAAAGGTCAGAGAAACTGAGTACTTGAATGTGTGACAGGACCAGTGAAACCCGCATTACAGCCTGCTCTTTGGATCCTGCTATCAAACCCCAATTGTCCAAATAGGCTAAGATGTGACCACTCCTCACATTGAGCTGACAGTTCGTTAATACATTTGGTCAAAGTACACAGAGTGAAACAGTGGATGGAAATCAGTGTGAACGGCTGATGTCAAACTGAATGTTACAACCTGAGACACCAAAAGTGTTTTTGTGGGGGTGTGCCTATCAGACTGTGATAGGAAAGTGCATCACCTTTTGGGGCTGACAACCTGAACAGAACTTGGGCCAAAGACATCTGACCTCAATATGGAGAGGCACCAGTGGGTTGTCTGGGGAACCAGTGATCCAAACATAGATGGGCAATGCCTGCACCATGAGCTCTGTCACTAAGCCTGATTAATGTGTCTAAATGAAATGTGGAAAATCTTGGATGGAAGAGCTGTGGGGGCACCTGTGTTTAGATTGTGAGACAGGGCCAAACAAACTGTCAGTAATGGATCTATAGGTGGTGGTTAACTAAATCAGCTTTTTCCAGATCCTGTCTATAGCCAGACACAGTGAAATGAGTAGATTTCGGATTGATACATGCAGTGGTTAGGCCTGAGAAGAAGAAAAAAAAAAAAAGAAGTTTTTTTTTTACCGTCATCAGAAAACCTCACAAAACATAAATGGCTTCTCAGCTGTCAGAGGAGAGCTTCTTAGTTATACGGTGAAACAGAGGAAACAGGTGTTTTGTTTTGGCTAGCCAGCGCAGCAGGACTGGCAGCATACTGGTCTGACGACTCTAAAACTGGGTCAAAGGACTCTGAGAAGAGGATTGTGCCGTGTAAGAGCAGCACCTCCCAGGACTTTCTCTACTAACGTGACCCGAGTGAAAGAGCTCATGACAAAATGCATGCCCTTGGGTCTTAGTCAAAAATCTCCTCACATGGAAAAGCCAGCTTGCCAAATGAAGTGTTCGTGGTGAGGTGAGGAGCATAAGGATTGAGGAATAACTGTGGTGACAGGGGTATATACGCAGACGGGGTCTAACATATAGCACTGCAGGTCATTTGACTTAAAGCTGTGAACAAAGCCGTTGTGAGGCAAGTGTCCTAGTTGAGCACACATGATAATTGTAACCCATATTTGAGTATGGCTTAACTAGAATACACCAGAATAAAAGAATCATTAATCTAAGCAGCACACTTCATTTGTAATGAATAAACCATAGGTGCAGCAGTTAAGGAGTTAACTGTTCTGGTTTAGACACGTGCTACTCTAGGCCAATGAGCTGCTGAAACGTGGTACAGGCTCCACCTGCCGCCCCTGCCTAGGAGGACACAGATTTTTCTTTTCTCTCTTCCGCTCGCGAACTTTCCATGAGCAAGCTAGTGAGGAAACGAGACACAGCGATTTACTGAGACGAGGTATGAAAAAGAGTAATATAGACGGAGAGCTAGCACTCGCCGTTTACGAAAGATTGTTTTACTGTATGTATATTGCTAAGATGAGTAATTAGCTGGTTCTTTTTACATTGCTTAGTCGAGAAAGGTCGGGAGTTAGAGACGACGCCATTTCATCGGTCGTGCGCCATCTCGCGCTGCTCCGTCTTTCTAATTCTGAGATCGGTGAGCAAAGTGTTTTACTTGTTCATTATTTATCTGTGTTTCATGAATGCCTTGCAAGTAAAATGTTCCAGTGTTTAATGATAATTGTTTAGGAATGTTCTGTAGGAAACTTTGTTCAATTTACTGAAACCCAGCAGTTGAAGTGAATGTGTGAATTGTGATTTTATGAGGAACTTAATATGTCCCATGACACTGTCGTTGACAGGTCAGGTTTTTTTTTTCTTTTGTTTGGTTTTGTTTTTTTTGTTTCTTTGGTTTGTATCTTCCTGGTGCATTCCAACGGATCCTGAAATTGATGGCGAGCCAACCCCGTTGAAGGACCAAATGACTTTGTTCTGTCCTGCACATCAGAGTGTGGTAGGCCAGATGCAACAAAACAGAGACACACCACGCCATTTTGTACTCGTAGTCCCCCTTTTTCACACACATCCCCCTGGACTCACGGGCGGGTTGTTTTAAGGACACGTTTTACGGACTCTGTACATTCCATGAATGTGGACAAAAGTGAGTGTGAGCGGTCGGAAATAACCCTCCAGCTGATTAACTGTTGCTATTTGTAAACGAAGTCTGTGAAAATGCACATAAGTGTTAACATTTATATGCTGATGATTGACATTGTGGTTCATTGTTAGATGTGAACTGTACCTCTAGAAAGGGTGCACCCAGGTAAGATTTTTTTTTGTTTTGTTTTGTTTTGTTTTCATCGAGTGATCACTGTGATTTTGCCAAAAGGTATTATTGAGAGAGTACCGGTACTGAAAGGGAATAATTTCATTTGTAAGTGTTTTGTGTGTTTGTCATAATGTCCTGTTATTTCTAATTGAAAAGAAAAATACAATTCCGGCTATTTTTTCAAAACTCGCGGTTGTCTGAGTCTCATTCAGTTCGCCTCTCCTGTACGTAGCCGAACCTACTGGTCCAAATCTTTGAGCTCTTTGGTGTCAAAATTGGGTGACATACTCTTGTTTTGATCTGGGAGTATTTGAGACACGCGCATAAGTGTTACATAATCAATGCGATGTGCTGTACAAGTAAATAGACTAAAGAGAATACTCAGTCATGTAATGGTACAAAGCAAAGTTGAACTAACTTACATAGATAATAGGATGGGTTTTGATTATCGATTTATCGATTAAAATCAATTCTAGCTTGGATAACATGATATCGGTTCATTAAAATCCTGAATCGATTTTTAAATATAAATTTATTTTGCCCAAAATGCCAGAATCTCAGGTTAAACCTCACAAAATTTCAACAACCACCAAACAGCTAAAACAGTAAATGAGAGCAGGAGCACGGGTTCTGCACAAAGACGTAAACGCAAAGAGCGGACCCGCCGACGCATCAGAATCAGTGAGATGTCGCCTTTCTCACCCGACGGCACGAACACGGTCGGGGCTGAAAGCCGACAGCTCACCGATTCTGGTGTTTCGCGCTTTGTGTTTATGTCCTTTTTGCGCTAGATTCTGAAGCTGCAGGTTTTATCTCTGACTGAACCCGCAGCAAAATGATCCAAACTACGCTTCACATAGACATCGTCATGAATTCCCTCCTACTTACTGTTTTGCTTCCACCAAGATAAAAATCACACTTCCTGCACAGCTCTCCCTCTCTCAGGAATAGTTTCCCATCTAAAAATCTGTTTTCTGCATTATTTGCTTGCTTATCACCCACTGCCGTTGTTTACAGCGCTGTCGGCCGCTGTTTCTTTTTTCCTTTTACTTACTTCGGAAAAGAAAACCTAATTTCTGCTGTTCAGTATGCTACTGAACAAATTAAAACTTTTTAAAATTATGCAAAATTGCAAAACCCTTAGCTGTGTCTCTAATAAAACGAATCGAATCGATTCGGGACCTTGTGAATCGGAATTGAAACGATTCTAGAAATCAGTGACGATACTCAGCCCTAATAGATAACCTTTCAATCTTCACTAGTCACCATCTACAGCACGCATGAAGAACTGTAATAACTTTCAGAATTTAATTTAAAAAAAGCTAAATTAAATTCAATGCTTTATTCTGAGCTCCAGGAAGACTTTTATGAGACTTACTGCCAGACATCAGGTAGATGCCGTTGGGATCCACGGCCAGGCTGGTCACTGCATCCAGATGAGCCACCATGGCATGAATCACTTTACCTGCATAGAGGACACAAGGCACACCTAAGCACTTCCAGAAGGACTCGTTTTTCTCAAGTCAAAATAATTCTGAGTCACTCTGTACACAGTGTCTGTGAAGTGGGAGCTGTGAAACCTGATCTCACCAATCAGGCTCACCATCTTTGGAGTGATGGACACAGCTGGGGAGTAGCTGCAGACTGACCTGACTTGTTATCAAAGAATTTGATGTGTCGATCTTCATGAGCAGTGATGGTTACTGGAAGCGTGGGATGACTCACCACCTTATTTATATGATTTGACCCCGACAGAGCTGAGGAGGGAGAGAAAGGGATAACACTGTTTACTGTCCTCAAAAACCCATCACACACCTCATATCTGTTCATGGTTGTTTGTGCTCTTACTGCCATCTCCCTGTCCTTTGAGCACAAGTGCTTGCTGGGAAGTTTCCAGGTCATACACAACCACGTCTCCGCTATTAAAGGATGCCACCATGTGAGCAGGGTCACAACCATTGAAGTCCACTGATGTGGGGATCCCATGCTCTGTTGACAGATGTAAACATCAGCAAGTCTGTTCAAACTCCCTCCTGCAAAGAAGCGCACCCTTTTTCTTCTTCTTACCATGGTTTGTATTGAAAGTGCTAATGCAGGGGTTTTTCTCTGTTGGGTTCCACAGCTTCACTGTTCCGTCGGCCGAGCAGGACAGGAGGCGGTTTTTGATACCGCTGTATGCCAATCCCCACACAGCGTCCGTGTGTCCTAACCAGGAACCTGCCAGGACGCTTGGATCTGATTGGAAGAGAGATAAGAAATGAGAGGGGCCTTCTGTTTTTATAACTGTACATTCATCTAACTGACAAATATTCCCAATTGAAAGAGAAAACTTTAACAAAGGGAAGACATTTTTGGTGTCTTTGTAAGGTTTTGTGAAATAAAATGTTCCCGAAAAATTGTATTTTTCCCCAAGTAAAGACATCTTTTTAAAATCCAGCATTTTGTTCAGAAAGTAAAGACATGAGGAAAGCAGCCTTAATAGGAGCAGACCTAAAAGAAAAACATTCAAACTTGGGAACCGAAAAGAATAAAACAAAAAAAGAAAAAGAAATTTTTTGGGGATAGCAGAGCCATGTGAGGTAATCTAAGAAATCTATATTTTTGAAAAAACAAGGAGATCATTATGAAAGGAGACAACCGGTTTACTTGTTTTTCTTTTGGCTGTTACCATAACAAGTCGCCACAGTGGATCATCTCCCCATTATTAGTATACCCTTCTGCTACACCAGCCCTCTGCATGTCCACACTCAGCATGAATCTTCTCTGTGGTCCCATTTCCTCCTGCCTAGCAGCTTCATTTTCAACGTCTTTTGTCCAATATATCCGCTGCCTCTCCTCTGTGCATGCCCAAACATCTCAGCCTTGTCGCTCTAACTTTTCATATCTGCCCAACCTGAGCCGTCTCTGCCATCTTCAGCTTGGCCTCTCCTCTTTTTGTTAGCGCCACTCGAAACTATAGCAGGGCTCACTACTACTTAAACCTTTTCCCTTTCACTTAGTGAAATAGTGTGTACCATAAGTGTCGTAGGGATCAACATTTGAGCTGGGGATGTTCCACCACTGGATGGTTGCGTCAAGACCACCACTAAAACACTGTTCACCACTGGAGGTCATCGCCAATGACAACACTGGTCCACTGAAGACAGAAAAGAGCATCATCACCAGAGGTTTGATAAAATACATATATTTACGGATGATGTCAAGTGCAAACACGTAACCTCGACAGTCATTTAATCCTGCTGGTTACTGAGATCTCTCACTTACACTCACAAAGAGTGTGAGTGAGATCAACATCTAGCAAGTTTAGACATGAGCAGTGAAAAGACCTTTATAACTATAATATACCAAAAATGTTCTATAAATCTAGTTTGTCCAAACATGATACTGATAGTTTTTAGTTTGTTAAAGACATTTTCTGATATTTTAATCAAATTCTTTTTTTTTAAAAAATATTTAAAAAAAAAAAAACAACTTTTCAGACATATTTTAATACAGTTTTTATTTTGATTTAGTGTTTTATTTGCATTTTAGTTATTTTTAATTCTACTATTATCTGGCAATTTGGTCCATTAAATTTTCCAGATTTTTTTAAACACTTTTCTGTTACTTTATAACAATTTTTTCCTGGTGTTTGACTTACATTTTCTCAGACATATTTCCTGCTGCTGAGATTATTCTCATGCTGTAGCTACAGGGTGCCTGTCAGTCTTAATCACTACTAATGCTCATTTATTCATAGCTGCTGCCACTAAAAAGCATCATTTCTGTCTTCCTGCCAACAGCAGTTCACCACAGGTCTGAAATTACCTTTAAAAAAAAACAAAAAAAAAAACAAAAACAACTCACTTTTTTTAAATATTACTTGTGTCACTTAAAACGTGAAGAAATCTGATGTAACTTGAAAAAGTTAAAAACACCATGGAACCTCAACCATCAAGTCAAATAGAGCCTTAGACACACTGTGTGTGTTTGGATACATACACATGGGCTCTGAATGTGTAGATCGGTTCCACATCGAAAGAGGCACTTCTGGAAAAAACAAACAACAACAACAGTGAAATAAACAAGCAGATTGTTACTTCATCATCAAACAGACTCTTCTTCAACTCTGTTACAGGCAGCAGTGACTGTTTTTCACTGTACGACAGTAAGTCCTGAGGGGTATTATTTAAAGGGATTATTTGTAAGACACTGACACATCAGAAGCTTGTGGTGTGAGTTTGATCAGAATAGTGCCATGGAAACGCAGTGATGAGGAGAAAATGAGATGCTAATACTGAAAGGATCTGCCAGGTTTGTAAGGAGAGGATTTTCCTCTGAAGCAGAGTGAATAAAAGCTTTTCTATGTGATGAGGAAATACTGTCCATGCTGAGCGTTCTTTTCTCAACCGACTGAACTTTTTCTTCTTTCTTTTTTTAAAATTTAGGATACCCTTTAGAAAATGATTTTTGCTTTGATCACAGCTTTGCAATGTTGCCAGTATTTCAACCAGCTCTGAGGTCTCCACTGCAAATGGTTTCCAGAAGCAACCGTTGCAACAAGTTAATCACTGGAAATTCTTTCTTCAATACAAGACCATCACTTAGGTTGTGTTAATGTAATGCTGGTATAGAGCAAACAGCCTTATTTAACTATTGCAGTAATCCCAGTCATGGCAAGAACTGTTCAGCTAAGAGAAACAAGCATAATCATGCTGTAACTAGAGAAGGTCCCATTGGGATCACAGCAGCAAAGACTAAGGTGTTCGGGTGCTGGCTATTTAAGTAAAGGCAATGTCTTATTTTACATAAACAAAGTCATCCAGGTCATTGTAGTCTAAGGAGCTTGAAAAGAAAAGAGTCTGGACTTCTTTAGGTTTCTTTGAAAACGTTTCACCTCTCATCCGAGAAGCTTCTTCAGTTCAGAACTGAAGAAGCTTTTCTTTCCAAGCTCCTCAGACTATATATTTTGGTGTAATTTATGCCAGAGTCTTTTGATTATTCTGGTAGTTCTGCTTGGAGGTTTATGTGTACATCTGGTGTTACTCTACTTTTTGGCAGGGACAGTCTTGGTGAGGTTCCACAGTTTAAGGGTGTGATCCTCGGACACGGTGACCAGGCAGGGCTCAACGGGGTGAAAGTCCAGTGCTCGGACACCATCGAAGTGGCTCCTTAGCGTGTACTTGGGGTTCCATGTCTTCCTGAACGAAGACTCCTTACTGGACGGCAGCTGAGGAAAAGAAGATGTCAATGTTAGGGCAATTTCTAAAGAATGTTTGAGTTTTAAACTGCAGCTTAGTTTTTTTTTTTCTTACATCATAGCCATAGTCTGTTTCATCGTTGGTGACTGTGAGGTCGGCAAGGTCACCCAGTCCCAGCACGCTCTCCAACACATCATCTGACCCCCCAAGTAAGAAGGACTTCCCCCCGCCAGTAGGAAATGGTAGAGGCTCCGCTGAAGAGTGAGAGGCTTTAATAAACACACTGTACCTCTCTATTACAAGATTATATTCATTAGCTGTTGTCATAATGATTTTACAGCCACACAATTCATTAATTGGAAAAATAATCATCAATAATTTACAATTTGCATTTGTTTATTTAAGGTGAATATCATTCAACAGACAGAGCAAAGGACACAGCCTTCATATATTTACAATCAGTGGGATTCATGTACATCTCTTACCCCACTCTGTCCCGTCTCCGGAGCTCCGAGCCTCACCCGCCCCTTCTCCATCCTCAGCCGTCACCAAGAAGTCAAACTCCTTTAGAGCCTCCTCTGTGTCGGCATCATCCTCTGACGCTAAGCCCTCGTTTCCCACCTGAAATAGCAGGAGAGGAAAGAGAGAAAAAAAACAAAAAACAAAACACAAGTTAAGAATTAAGGAAGAGGTGTTGAAGGACGGCAGAGTAAAGGAAGGAGGTACAGGGGAAAAGAACAACAGTGGTGATTTAAAAGGGGCTGCCTGCTCTCTGTTTACCTTGGTCTTATGTTTCTTGGCTCTGTGATGTTTGTCAGTGGTGATGTCATCCATCAGGTCCCCCTCCTCATCATCGTCTTCATCGCTGTCTTCTGTGTTTTCCAGAAAGTTAAAAGTCTCCAGAACATCACCTGGACTCCTGGATATAAACACCAATGTTGTTACACTTAAGTTGTCTGCTGGGTTGTGTTTGTGCTTGCACTGTCAGTGTGGTGGGAGATGTCACACTGGGGAGACTTGGCTCCTTTTCATGTGAAAGCGATATTAGGTTAGGTTTGGGTTCGGGCCCACTATCTTAGGCAAAGGCTAGGTCATGGTTATAATAACTTAAGGCAAATGTTAGATTCAGATGTAGCTAGAATAATATAAACACTGACCCACTGACCAGCATGAGAGGAAGGGGATGTGGTGCTGCTCATGTTGAGATGGTAAACACAACAGTGGACAGTGAGAATCCATGTTTTACAGTGGGGCATGAAACAAAATCAAGCCTTGAGAGCAAAGAAATGAAGCTTGATGCTGAATTAACTTATTATAGATAGGCAAGTAAGCAGTTTGTTACAAAGGAACTACCAATTTGTGTTTGTTTTGCTGTTTTATGTTTTTTGTTACTGGAGCGGTTTTCACAAAAGCTGAAATCAGTAAAGTACTGGCTAGTACTGCATGTGAACAGCTGTGCGTGTGTCTGTACCTTTTGTCCTTGCGGCGCTCGGTCCCATTGATCAGGTGCTGCAGGTTCTTGTTCTCCACAGATCCATTCTGCTCTGAGCCCGACAGGCCAAGCAGAGAGCGAACCCTCTGAGTACGAACGTCCAGGATGGTGTCTGTGTATCCGACTTCCTGTAGGTACCTGACCGCCAAACAAACACGTGCACACTGTAAACTACACATCATTTGGTCAAATACTGATTTTTGTTAACAAATTAATTCAAAAAATTATTTCAGCATTTTGCTTCCACTGCAAATACAAGTGCTCAAATGTTCTTACTGTCTGAGCAGCTGTCTTCCTTGTTTCCAGGTGAGCTGACTGTTGGCATGAACAGCAGAGACCTCTGAATCTTTGGTGTCTAAGGACAAAAACAGAAACAGTGATTTATACAGCACTGCCTGCTGGACACAAAACAGAGATGGCTTTCATCAGTTGTATTTAAAGCTGTGAGTTAGTTCAAGTCTAAGAAGAAAGGTCAGGAGTCCATCAATCAATCCATCTTCTTGTGCTTATCCAATTCCAATTAACAATTAACATTTTAAAGAACTGCGTATGATGAGGGATTTACATCACAGTGTTTAATGCTCATGTGTTTCCAGTTTATTACAAAACCCCACTAACTGCATGTCTTTAAACTGTGGGAAGAAGCCCGAGTACCCAGCGAGAACCCATGCAGATACAGCATGAAAACTCCAAACACAAAGACCCTGGCCAGGTGACTGATTTGAACGCAGGAGTTTCTTGCTGTGAGGCGACAGTGCTAATCGTTGCACCACCATGCTGCCCAGGGGCTAAGAACCTACATCTTTTATATGCAGTCTACAAAAGGCCACACTGAATATAAAGCATGTGTACAATGAGAGATTAGTGGAGGGGAGTATGACATCATACCTGATTCAAAACTTGGCATCTTCATTTCTCCTTGGTTTAGCTCTGTTCCATATTTTAACTTGTGGTATTTTGCTCTGAAAATGGAAAAAAGAGAAACTAATCATCAACCAATCAATTGACATGGTTAAAAATTAAAATTAACATAACATATTTTTAATGCATATTTTCTGTCACCCCCAAAACAGTGAAAAAAGCTCAAAGTGTGTGGTCTAAGAGAAGGGAAACAGATTTCCACCATAGCAAAAGTGAAAATGTAAATGGCTTAAACAGATGAAACTAAAAGAAGGCTTTGGCAGATTCTTTATCAGTGAAACAGAAAGAATCTGAAGTATACAAATAATCTATTACATCACTAGTGCACAAAAGCAACACAAGAATCACAGAACGAAGCAGTAATTTAACAGCAGTCTGAAGCAGAACTATAGAAAGCTAATTAACTTTGTATTCAAACAAATTAAACATATCCCTTTAATACACTAGTCCAGGTTATTTGGTATATTAACTTCTGTGCTCTATATTTCAGAGTACCTGTGCTGCTTGGAAAATAAGCAAGTGGCAGACACTGAGACGACACACCCAAAGACAAACTTCTAATCCATCACAACATAACCCTGACAAGCTATCCAAGCATGCCAATGACTGTGAATGAATTAGCCTTCTGCAAACTGAAGTGAAAGACTCAGCACAGTGAAATAAAAGTATTTGCTCCTTTCTTGACTTCTTTGTTGGTTTTTTTTTTGCATGTTTGTCACAAGTTTCAGATTGTTGAACAAATTTTGATATTAGACAGCCCTCGTACAAAAAACAAAACACCGTTTTAGATGATGATTTTACTGAAAAAGTTATCCAAACCTACCGGGCCCTATGTGGAAAAATGAATACCGTATTTTCCGCACTATAAGGCGCACTTAACATCCTTTAATTTTCTCAAAAATCGGCAGTGCGTCTTATAATCTGGTGCGCCTTATCTATGAATTCTGGCTGTGTTTACTGACTGTAGCAATGGGAATTGCATTTACCTGTGTGTTCCACCCGGAGTCTCTGCTTCTCACCTTCCGGTGTTACACTCTCAAGACTCCGGGCGGAACACACAGGTAAATGCAATTCCCATTGCTACACTGACCTCGAGCGGATTTTATGTGGTACACGGCGCTCAAAAATCTGTCAAAAAATGTTTTAGTAGGACTTTGCTAAGCTACGAAGCTGCACCGCTTGATGAATTGTCTGAGCGTTATGGCTACCGTAGTCAGGAGCCTTGCGGCTCATAGTAATCTGGGTCCAAAACTCCGTCCATGTCAGGTCCCAAACAAACACTGTGTAAATTCTTTCATCTTTAATAAAATGATCAGTGTTGCTGCTTTACCAGGTGTATCAATTAAGTTAAACATCCAGGCATCCATGAAAACAGAATTTATTAAATTAAACGGAGTTAGAAGTTAGCAGGAAGTTAGTAGATAGTTAGCTCGTTGGTTTTGCTAGTTACCTTAACATGGTATATCATGTTCTGACTGAGAGATTTCTGGAAAAAAATAAAACGTACAGCTCTGCTATCACTTCCAACATGAATGTAGAGAGAAAGCTACACAATAGTGATGTTTGTAGGATTACTGAAGTTGGGCTAGATGGTATATAATGCTGTGCTAGTGATCGCTAGCGACACCGCTATGTTAGCATACCAAAGCATAAAACTGAACCTGGAGAATGAACGCTAACCTTTTTCCACTTTTTTTGACAAATGCAATCGTCTGGAAAAGTGCTGTAAACGGACCAAACTTCAGTAGGAGAGAACAACTGAGATAGTCCAGCCACAATATGAGGTTAGTCATTAATGTAAGATAAGATAACCTTTATTAGTCTCACACGTGGGAAATTTGTTACAGCAGAAAGTGGACAGTGCAAAGTTACATAGCAAAAATTAGAAAAACACTGGAATAACATATACTGTTGTTCCAGCGTTTATAGAGCAGCTACCAGAGAATTCAACATTAATGAATTAATGGTATGGAAGTGGAGGAAGCAAGCGGAATGAGTTGAGTAAAGTTAGACTTTTCTGACTGATTTGTTTAGTTAAATGCGCTTTATAATGCGGTGCGCCTTATGTATGAACACAGACCCGTTTGTCGACAGTGCGCCTTATGGTCCCATAAATACGGTAGTCCTCTAACAACGGGTTGGGCGCCAGTTTAGCTCAGTCAGATGAGCAGGCGACCATATGCCGCATGGCTGAAAGTGGCCGGCCCAGGTTCAAGTCCGACCTGTTCCCCTTTGCCACATGTCTTTCCCTCTCTCTTTCCCTCCACTTTCCTGTCGATGTTTGCTGTTTCTATCCAATAAAGCCAGTTAAAAGGCAAAAAATTATATATTTAAAAAAGAAAAAACCCTAATAATTGGTTGTGCAACCCTTAGCAGCAAAAACTGGCAATGGATCCTTCCCACTGTGGAGGAATTTTGGTCCACTATTTTTTAGCAGAGTTGTTTAAATTCAGTCACATTGGAGGGTTTTCTAGCATGAATGACTTATTTAGCAAATCAGATTTAAATCCGGAGTAGTCCGCTCAAAAACTTTGATTTTATTTATGGGTTTGTTTGTTTTCTTGTTTTTATAAAGTCATTCAGAGGTGGGCTTGCGTGTGTGTTTTTGGATCATCGCATAAGCCAAGTGGGATGAATTGATGGCTGGAAACCAGGATTTTCTGGTACAGAGCACTTTTCATGATTCTGAAGCAGTAAAGCAGCCTCAGACAATCACACTACCATGTTTGACTGTTGATGATTTATGACATGCTGCGTGAGTTTTACAGCAGATGTAACAGGACACAAACCTTCAAAAAAGTTCAAATTTTGTTTCATCAGTCCACAGAGTATTTTCCCAAAAGTCTTGAGAATCATCAAGATGCTTTTCGCACATGTGAGACGAGCCTTTGTGTTCTTTTTGGCCAGCAGTGGTTTTCTCCTTGGAACTCTTCTATGGGTGCAATTTTTACCCAGTCTCTTTTTTATTACTGAAACCTGGACACTGATTTTAACTGTGGCAAGTAAGACCTGGAGTTGTTCTGGGTTCTTTAGCAGCTTCCTGCAGGAGTGTTGTTGCCCTCTTGGAGCCTGGATGTGGCTAGTGAAATCAAACGCAGATTTCCAAAAAATGCGGTTAATCTCTGTTACTTTATGATTTAACAAGGGAGGCAAATACTTTTTCAAACAGGTCAACTTTGTGACAAAACTGTATATTGTACATACTTGGATTATCTTTGTCTGGTATAACAATTTGTTTGATCTTCTGAAACATTTAAGTTTGACAAACGAGGAAAAAAAACTCACTAAGAAATAAAAAAGGCAGCAAATATTTTTTCATGGCACTGAAAATAAGGAAATTAAAGATCTAACGGGATTTTTTTTTAAAGATCAGCAGTGATCTAAAGTTATAGTTGGTAGCCTTCAGTGTGAAGTCCAGTTTAACCCCTACGGATCACCAACAATTCAACTGAATTTTATTTACACAGCACCAGTTAACAACAACACAATTCACCTCAAGACATGTTATATTGTAAGGTAAAGAGACCCTCTAATATATTATGAAGATTCTGTGTCTTACCTTTCCTGCTTTAATGCATATTCTAACATTTTTATTCTTCTAACCAGGTCATGCTTCAGGTTTTCCTGGCCCTTCCTCTCCCCCTGCAAGAAGGCTATCCTCGCCTGGAGAAACATACAAACAAAGCATTAATGAGGAGTTCAGTTTACAGTATAATTATTCATTTAAAATGTTTAAAAACCTTTAATTACAGGATGAAACATGTCAGTACGTAATAAAAATCTCTTCTTTAATGGAATTTCAGTGATGATTCATAATCTGACCATAAACCCGCACTGTACTGCAAATTTACCCACATATTAGAATATTTCTTTTGTTTTGCGTGGAAACTCAAAGACAAGAAAGAAAGATGATGATCAATTGGAATTACTAGACTCTGGACTCTTTTTGACCAGTGAAGTCCTCTCACCTGTCAGAAAGCAATGCTTCCTGTCTCACTAACCACACCTGTCTGTCAGTCAGTCCAGCAGCTGCTCTTGAAACCCAACACTAATAGGTCCCAAGAGCCATTTATACACAGTGTTCTCTGCCAGCGTGCCCATATTGACATGGCCTGGTAACAGGAAAACCAAAGGTCCTCCCCCAGATTGAAAGAGACAGCCAGAGTGGGAAGGAGAGAGTGGTCAGGGGTAAACTGGGATGTGAGAAAGAAGATTACATAACAAACCACACTATTTCAGCCTCGCTATGATTGGCCAGCTCTATGACTGACAGCCACAGCTCCACGGCAACCCCCGAGATCACTCTGACATACCAGAATATGTGCGTGAGAGTGTGTTAGATGGTATAAGCTGTGAATGCATGCACGCAGCGTTACAAGAACGGCACAGTGTGCTTCTTCTGTTCCTGGTGAACTCTGAAATAGGAGAAGTGTGTCGCTGCCTTCTGCTTAATTTATGCTAGTACATTTATTTCCATTTACATATGTATTTGCCTGTAGGGAACTACCAAAAGGGGTTTTTCAGTCCCGGCAAACTTGTTCCCATGCAGTCCTCTGAAAATCCCAAACTATAATGTTGGAAAAAGCGACAGCAGAGTTCACCCTGACTGGATGAAATGAGGAAAAAGAAACCCTAAAGATCATAAAACACGGTATGAAAAGTGCAGACACTGGTTATGGTGGACACTTTTCATTGTTTTTAACGCTCAGTTTCACTTCAGCTTTTGGCATGTTAAAGAGCATAAGACAGACTGCTTGTATCATCCATTTTCACTCTTCAGGACTACTTGTCAACTAGTGATGGGATTTCTGGCTCTTTTCAGAGAACCGGCTCTTTCGGCTGCCAACCGGCTCTTCAGGTTGTTTTGTTGCTTTAATTAATTTATTATTAACAACAATATAAAATTATGCACAAAAGGAATTACTAATGTAAAAACAAAAAAAACAAACAAAAAAAACCACGTTTAAAAAAAAAAAAAAAATACGGTGGCCTAGGGCTGTTCGATATAACGATATATATCGGATGACGATATAAAAACGTCTATCGTTTCATTTTACGCTATCGTTTGTTTCGTGGTGTCGCAAAATAAACTGTTTACAGCAATATTTTTTCACCGTTTTGATGGTCACTGTAGTGGCTATATTCATTTCTTAAAGTTCTCTCTTTCTCTTATATTCAATATAACCACACTACGGACGGACAAGCGCCTGTCTTTATGCGTTGTCGTTAGCAACAACGACGGTAACACCATCGCGTGTCCACTTGTTTATGTTCCACATAAACCTTTCACAATAAAGCTCAAGATCCTGTTGAGACTTTTCAAAATAAACTGAATCACGTGAAAGAGCAGATTATTTACAGATGAGAAGTAAAAAAGAGCCGCCAGGTGCTAAAAAATAAACCTTAGACTCAAACGTTAGAACAGGCTTTTCCCCGCAGCACGCTGTGTAATAAATACAAAGAAAACGGCGGCCGTTACAACTTATGTCTAAAAATGTATCGTTTCATGTATCTGTTAAAACACTCAACTCCAGGTACATGACGCGCAGCTGGAAACACTTCCCGCAAGTCGAGCTGCCTGAGATTCACAGAATTTACAGAAAATGTTACATTTTTGTGATTTATATCGTTATCGGGACGATAAAATTCTTATATCGGGATATGAGATTTTGGTCATATCGCACAGCCCTGCGATGGCCCCTACAGACAAAGCACGTACAAACTCCAAAAGCCACGTACAAATTCCAAAACACATTTCTAGCATTAACTGAACTTCCAAAACAGAGCTACCTAGTTCACTTAAATTACACAATTGAAAGCATATGTGTATTGTTTTTGTATTTATACACAAGCACTCATATATATTCAAATAATTTTTAAAAAAAAGTTAATTTACGTGGTCGTTGGTACTTCCTGGCTTGTGTAGCCACTAGGTAACAAAAGCTCAACACTGCTCCTAGCATCCTGGAGCACTTCTGTTGTGTTTTGGACGTGCTTCGGGGTTTGCACGTGTTTTGGAGTTCGTACGTGCTTTGTCTCTAGGGCCCAACGCAAATATACTTTTATTTATTCACTCCACATTTTATGTGGAGTGAATAAATAAATCATATAATACAAAAAACAACTATTTACATTTCAACTTTTAGCTATTTAAATTCTCAGCTTTTTCCTTTTAAACAAATTTAAAGTGAAACAACACAAAACACTGCAAACCCCAACCCTATAAAATATCAATTAAAATATGAAAACAAAAAGAAGATGCACATTCTCTATTCTATATAACAGGTATAAATATATTGTGACACAACCCTAATACATATTCAATAGGAAATTAAGAACTTGCAGTTAAATTCAGGGTTTCCCTTAACTTTCAGAGGTTGCATGAGTGATATGATAGATGTATGTCCATCTCTCAGCAAAGCTACTTCATGGCTACAAGTAGGGGTTTGTAGCCATAGCTACATTAGCCATACTTCTTATCCTGAACTTAACAATCATGTTGGTTCTCTTTATTGTCTGTCTGTCAACACCTGTTTGTATCTGATGTGGATCTCTGCTGTGCTATGATGTGGAACATTATGCTAGTAGTGAGTCTACACAGAGACAGGCTTTGATTTAGTTTTTTTCAAAACAGTTTACATTATCTTGATAAGCATGTTGTCACTGAATAATGGAACAACGATGCAAAGATTGCTTTCTACACGTTTAAGCCCGTTGAACAGGTTTTTCTTTAAAAAGGCTTATTTTGTTTTTAGACACAAAGGCTCTGACTGCACTTGAAAAAAACAAGTTTAACCATCTTTCACTTCACCTTGGTTCACTTTTTGCTGTGCTACCGCTTCTTTGCTGTCTGTCATTTTGTTTATGGGTCAGAGAGACAAAATTTCAAGCCAAAACACCGCCAAAAGAAAACTCTGCAGGAGTGTTTTGTCTAATTTAAGTGCCTCGAGTCCTGCACTTGATTTATAATTGGGGAGATACAACAACACTGGGCTCGCATTTGAGCTCCACAGACCACATGTTTGGACAGTGAGTGTCAGCACTTGGCATGTGTAAATATAATTGCTCTTATTTTCTTTTTTAAGGCAGACTGTCACAGTGTGTTCACTGCACAGCTTCACATATACACTATATGTTAATTAGGTGGTTTTTCAAAGGAAGGTGGAAATTGTTATCACCATGGCCTCATCCGGGCAGAATGCAAAGAAAACAGCCATCAATTAGTTGCCATATATCTGAGTTTATTTCAGTGTAATTGGTGATAATTTAAAGGAAGACACATGTGGACTGCTAAACTCTGAAAGAGTAAACAAGGTTCGACTGTAAGTCACTAACTTAAGAATAAAGTTTTAAATTTAGAAGAACAAATCAAACTCACCTCAGCTGCCACCGAATGTGGGAGTGAAAAGAGGGAGCTTAAAGTGAGTTCAGTCCTTATATTATGTGTGCCACGTGAGTTCAATTAAGGGACAAACTCCAGAGTCAATCAGTGGTGAGAAAGCAAAAGAGGTAAGTCTGGTGAGGCGAGGGAGAGTGAGAAAAATGGTAAATAGAATAAGAATCTTTACAACACTATACAAGATTGAACCACTCTTTCTTAATCTTTGATTTCAGGTGTTTTTAATCCATTGCCACAGGTGTATAAAAGCCCCTAGTCATGCAGTCTGCTTTTAAAAATATTCAGGAAAGAATGTAATTCTAAAGAGCTTATCAAATTTGCATGCCATCACTACAACAAATCAGTTTGTGAAACATCTAGTAGGGAAGAAATTTCACAATCATCTGTAAGTGGCAACATACAAGCTGCAAACATTTAGAAACTACAGCAACTCAGCCAAGAAGGTGTGACAGCACAGGCACACAGAGCATAAAATTAATCAGAGCTCTGATGACTCACTAACTGCAGAGTTCTAAACTTCCTCTGTCATTAACATCAGCACAAAATCTGTGTGCCCAGAGCTTTATAGCATGGCTTTCCATAGCAGAGCAGCTCCTGTATATAAATATGCATTGTGTAGGTGCCCCTTTTGTCCGTATGGTGTAGCAATGACTGCTGGAAGGTTAAGGTTAAGATAAAAGCGAATCCAGGTTTATGAAATTGAGATGTAATGTTTAAATGTGAAAACACACACACACACACACACACACACCCCCCCAGTCTGGGTTAGAATCATGTCTACGTAAGCACAATGTATCAATAGACAAATTATTACTGCTATGTTTGCTGCTGCAACCGTAAGCTGATTAGGCAGAAATTTTTAACCACTTTCATAAGCCAAACTGTTCTATTGGATATCTAAAACATTTTTAAAAATTAAAAATCAGAACAACAATGCTGGAAGGAAAGTATATATAAAAACTGACCAGTCTACTAATTTCATATTGTACCATTTTTGTGCAATTACCCTTGCCATATTTGTAAAAGGTACTGGTTTAACTTCTTATACTCATAATTAATGCTATATACACTTAACCAAATAGCAAATTCAATATTTTATCAAATCCAGCAATTGTTCCTTGCTGGAACAGAACTGGATAAGACTTTGATTCTGATTTTTTTTTTCTTTTGTTGAAACGTCCACAGTCATAGTTGTAGGTAGGATTACCCTCACACTGCTTGTATTTTTACAGAGAGACTTCAGACTAATTAGAAAATATCCTGCAGTTTGTCTTTGTTGTTGATCACATTAATCTGAGAAAGGCTGCTCCTCAAGGCCAGTTCACTGGATGTGTACAGGTCACAAAACCCCTTCCAACCAGTGCACCTGGTGTGCATGAATCAAACGCTCCTTAGAGACCAAGGTGAAGTCAGAGTACTGGGGTGATGATGACAAAGGTGTGTGCGTGTGTGTGAAATGAGCTCATTGACCCAGATTTGCCACACTGACAGATAAGACTGGTCTGAACATGGGGGTTGGGGGCATCGGTGCAATTCTTCTGAACAACTGTATGACTGAGAGACACAGATTTGTACTTGTTTCCTTTGTGAGAACACTTACTGACAACCTGTCTTTAAGACTTTTAAGCAGAACCCAAAAAGATCTCAACCTTTTAAAGTTGTGGAGAATGACCAAAACATCCACAGGATCCAGAAATATCCTCACTGAATGTTTTGAGAAACAAGAACAGGTCAAAGACCAGAGGAACTCTTCAATCCTGCCTCTTCTAACATAAATGATAACTTAACTAAAAATTATATTACAGTTTAAAAAAAAAAAAAGTCACAGATCGTTCAATCATGTTTATGACTGACAGGTATTTGGATCTCAGTCTGTGTGTGTGTGTGTGTGCGCATGTGTCAGTTATTTCGGGCTTGTCTACTTTTAGTGTCCAGCTGGGATCAGGCTGTCAGAGCAGGTCCCAGTAGGCCAGGCTGCTACAGCCCTGTCCTCTATATCAAAACATGGAGTTACCATTGCCCTGCCCCAACTACTGCTACTCTCTCTCTCCAGGTAAAGAAGACGACCTTTGACCTGATCGTGATCAAAACTCATGGGTTTAGTAACGTCTTGTGAGCAAAGATCAGATTGAGTTCTACAAAGTCGCAGAACCACAGAACAAAGGCAGCAAACAGCTCACATATTAGGGCTGCCACAAACGATTATTTTGATAGTCGACTGGTCACCGATTATTTTTGCGAATAGTCGACTAATCAGATCATGCATCCATTGGACGTAAAACGTACAGCTTATTGCACCAGCAGCATCTGCTCTTATATAACTATCATTAGCTTACAGCTTGAAGTGTTTAAGGTATGTGCTAACTAAAAATAAAGACAAGATGAGAGTTTATTAAATTTTAATGACATTTGCAGATTGTTTCGGTGAAGTTTAATAAACTCCTTGCTATCTAAAATATAACAGGACACCGGAGTATATTCTCGAGCATCTCACACTTCTGATAATCTGTTGTCTGCTTGACGTTTATTAGGCTGTGTAAAAACTATAACTTTAATCTCAGCCAAACCGATTTACTCAGGAATAAATAAAATACTAAAAAAAAAAAAAAAAAAGCCAAACAATACCATTTTTAAGTTATCTAGGTGACTTATATTACATGTTTAACCTGAGTAGCGAAAGACAGCGGTGGGCTTGAAAACGATTTGCCGGGAGTCCGGTGTTCTCACCGGCTCTAGTGAGCCTTGAACCCCGGCTTGCTATCGAGCTGGTGAGACGTCTGTTACCCACATAAAACATCGGAGCGCTTTTGAAAATATGTGGTGTCTTGATAAACTGAGCAGATGTTTGAAGTTTACACGGCTACATTCTCGCCTGAAAATATGTTAAATGTTTATTTTGTGACCTAGAAAGAATAATATGAGTAATATTAAAACTAACTAGCTGCTGCCATTGTTGACAACTGAGCAGGGCCGCGCTACGAATTCTGGGACACAGCTTCTTCTCCATGGCAGCTGGCATCCTTGTACATGCAGTGCTGCCATCTTCTGTTTCAGTCCGTTATTACACTACTTATTCCTGCGTCTTTTGGGATCTTACAAAGCTTCAAACGACGCGTCGACTATTAAATTAGTCTTCGACGATTTTAATAGTCGACTAATCGTGGCAGCCCTATCACATATGTCAGTTTGTTTTACACAACAGCGTTCTTTGTAGGCTTATTTGAATTATTAGGAACAGGTTATCTATATAAAGACAAACTCCAAACTTGCTTTGCCACATATCTTCACATTTGGAGGTTCTGGTATGCAGATCCCTGTGGGGCTTGAGCAGAACAGAATGCAAAAAGGGAAGTGCAAAAGGGAAGCTGCGGAAGGACAAAATTATGCTGCATCTGCAGGTAGATCGCAATCTATCAATTCTGTCCAGTTTATGCAGGAAAACAGGACATAAATTGGACTATGGGTTGTCATGATACTAAAATTTCAAGCTCCATACTGACATCCAGGAAAAAATCTCATACTCAATACTACTTTTAAAAGTAAACAAACAAACAAACAAAGACGGTATTTTATGCTGTTGTTTCTGTCTAGGTGCTGGTTAACTTTTTCACTTTCAATCTGGGTTTTAACACTTAACATAACACTTTGTTTCATCACACCCAAACATTACAATATTATCCCAATACATTGCTAATAATTTGCGATTTTTAGCTTTTTTTTCACCCCCAAATACACACCAAGTTACAAAAATCAAGAGGCGCTTGACTGGCTGACATGCCACGAGACTGTGTCATCAGTCATCACTGTGTGAAGAAGAAAGAAGAAAAAAAATAAATAAAAATCACACAACACTTGCGACACAAGCGACGCAGCGAGCACAAAAACGGCCTTAGCTATTCGTGAGGGCAGCACTGTGGCTGTGTGTCATCTGGAGGAGGCGAAGACAGCACTGTCAGTATCAATATTGCTGCAAATGAGCATATAAGATCATGAGCAATTTTTAGTGTCAATAGTATTTGAGTATCTTTTTCTTTTTGACGACCCTAGATCACATCACTGAACCTGAGAAGACGTCAGAGACACACTTGCTGAATCCATGTCACCAAAACGCAAGTGATTACCACAAAGAAACAACACCAACAGGTTTTTGTTCTCACACTAACAATGTACACTATGAAGTACATTATGAATTTGAATAAATAACACAGAGAAAACAGGAAGTCCTTCCATTTTAACAGTCACAGCCACTAAACTGAAACATTTGTTTGTTGCCAACAAATCTGAAGCAGAGTGAAGATTTCGGCAAATTAGACCAATAATGGATTAAAAAGCCTGTGTGTGGATTGAGACAGGATTTTAGAACACAGTTAGACACTTATGTTACTGTATAGCTTGAATTGAGACTTGTCTAACATCAAACTGGATCAGAGTTCTGACATCCACAAGTGAAACTCTGTCTGCCAGGGAGCATTTTATCTTGATGCACTGATCCAGTATTTGGATCGCGAATGGGTCAAATCCTGACTCAAAAACCTGGATCACATATTGGTGACCTGGGCTGGCCCATTTAACTTAGTTGTCTATATGTAGGCATTTCACACCTGTGATGCTGACATTTACGGCTGCAACGATTCATCGAATAATTCGATTTAAAAGAAACTCTTGGCATAAATTCTTTGCTTTGATGTTTCGTTTTAATGCACATCTCAGTAGGCGCCGATGTGTTAAATGATGTAAATGTGAGGGTTTCATCCACATTTGCTGCTAAAACAGACCTGAAATACAAACGTATTCAGGAGCAGTGTGTGAGTAAGAAGTCTGACGTCATTAAGCCCACAGAGCCCTAGATTTAAACAAAACCACCAATAACAACAGCAGCAGGAGAGAGATGGTGAAATCAGGTAGCATGGAAGAAAATGTGTTTCTAACATCCAAAAACAGCAGCGCTGTTCCTGAAATCACCATTAAAATTTTTACTGGGAAAAAGCTAGTGAGTCTTTTATCAAACCACCTGATGAGAAAACTCTGACGTGAAGAAAAACAAACTTTGTAGCTGCTCCATCGAAACTTCGTTGTTTCACACAGAGAAACATCTGCAATAAGCCCCCAGAAGTTGCATTGATATGCAGATGAACAGTTAACATACAATGTGCTCTGTGAGCTATGTAAACTAACTGGATATCTTGTTTTGACAATCACCAAGCTCAAATGAAAGGACAGAAAACAAAGCACAGAAAAATGTCAAATAAACCAGGACCACAAATTTTAAATATTCTGTCTTTTTTACTTGTCTGTTCAAAAGGGTTGTGCATCCTGTAGTTCATCCTAGGGGTGCAACGATATTCGTATCGATATTGAACCGTTCGATACAGTGCTTTCGGTTCGGTACGCATATGTATCGAACAATACAACATTTGTAATTTATTTTATCAACTTTCCTTCCGACGATGCTGTCTGTGTTGAGCGCTCAGTGAATCTGCGTTCGACTACTCCGCCTAGGCTGCACTGTCGAGCGCAGATCCACTGAGCGCTCAACACAGACAGCATAGTCAGAAGGAAGAGCGCAGGGCAAGCTAGCAAGACACATGGACCTCCCCCACCCTCATTCAGATCTGGCGTTTGGAATTATTTTGGTTTTCATGTCACGTATGACCCTGAAGGTAAGCGAGTCATGGACTAAAGTAAAACAGTATGTTGGATGTGCCATGCAATGCTCAATTACATGGGTGGGAGCTAGTGTGTTAGCGCAGTTAGCTCGTTAACGTGTTGGCTGTCTAGCCCCACACACGGGGCGATCGGCGGTAGCTCGTTAACGGAGATTTGCCGTGTTGTGGCGTTAAGGTCATTTCAACGAGATTAACCTGAAAGCACTAGTGGGAACACAACGAATATGACTGCACATTTACGCCGACATCATCCTAGTGCAAAGACCAAAACAACAAGCATGCTACTAACTTTAGCCGAGTCATTTAGACAGCTGTTAGCACATGATTCTCCTTATGCTGCTGAGAATATAGCCCAGAAGAAGCGGATAGTATAGCTTTTATTTTGGAAAGAGACATTTCTCTGTAATAAACTCTCTTTTCCAAAGATGAGTGATTCCTCAATCAGATACAGGGCTTGCAATATCGCTAGCCCGACGTCCTGGAGCTAGCGATTTTTTTCAGTCGGGCTACCAAAATCTATCTCTTCCCTGCCCGTCGGGCTTTTGTAGGAAGGAAAAATATATGTCAATGCTTTTGCATTCTTTCAGAAATGTAGCTGGGTAATTATGTCATTGGCATCTGTGAGCCACTGTCAATATGTGACATATTGAAATTGCGTTTGAATTTGCGCTTGTTTTTTTGCTTTCACTTTGCAATCGTGCGAACTGTGTATAGAGAGCGACAGCACTGATCTGTGAGTGATGATAATTTGCGCACCAATTCCTCTGACATCGTCTTATTAATCGTTAGCTTACTATGCAAACATGACAAGTGAAATCTCCCACAGCAAGCTTAAACATGTGAGAGGTTGATTGCGCAGAGAATCGCTGAGCTTATGTGAGTGCGTGTGTAAAAGCAGCAGGATATATATTTTAGTTCTGCTGAGCCAAATAAGACAGGTCAGGGTGAAGAAGTGACAGCCAAAGAAAAGCTTACCACAAAACGGAGAAGTTATGACAAATCAGACTATAAGGCAAAAAGAAAGTGCAGCTTTATGGTTTCATGGACAAAATAATTTCTGTGGCTGCAATATGACGAACTATATAACCAGGGCTGCACATAAGTGGTCCGCAGGTGCGCATTCGCTGTCAAAATAAAAAACACGCACAAGGGTTAGGGTTAAATTTAAAAACTGTACTTTTGAGTTAAAATATAAATTTATAATTTTAATAAATGAAAAATTAAAAAGGCATGAACATTTTTTTTGTATCGAAAAAAATATCGAACCGTGACACCAAAGTATCGAACCGAACCGTGAATTTTGTGTATCGTTGCACCCCTAGTTCATCCCTACACGGGCTTGGATGAGAGAATAAGAAAATTAAAAAACAACAACAAAAAATGTGGCTAAAATCTAATCTTCTTACAAGTAACTTCAAAACAACCACATCTAATCATACAAATTCATACGAACAGGGAGAAACTATGAATGAAATCTCAGCCATTTGGGCTGAGCTCTGATTTTGCTGTGGGAGGCATTCCGTTGGTATGTTTTGGGACCATGCAAGCCTCACTCCAAATCAAGACAAGACATCTTTGAGGATCAAAAATGTCTGAAGATGTTCTGGTGATGTTCACATGTGAGGCTAACACCTTACTGAGACACTTTACCGCTTGTTCCTTTACATTTGTCTCCTGTCTACACCATTTCATTCTTTTCACTGTGAGTTCATAGACTGTGGGTTATACTAACTCACATTCATTCATTGACAGTTTGTATTAATAAACCAGCGTCCAATAATTCCTCACTGGCCCCTTCTCCTGCACGCCAAGTTCACACCTCCACTTATTTGTTCCGCTCAAGCTTTATCAGCAGCTGGTATCCACTCTTATCAGGAGCTCTGACAGTCACGCTTAAGGCATCCAGCATCAGTGACGCTGCAATACAAGTTTGACTCTTTGCCAATGGGACGAGGAGAGCGCTCGGGTACTGATAAACATACCAACTCAACAAATAACAAGAACAGAACAAAGTCCAATTCCGAGCTTGCCTGCAAGAAACAATGACGGTCAGTGGTGATAAATTTGATTGATGGTGGCTTTTAATTAACTGGTCCCAAAGTACAAGGCAATCGGTCAAACCCAGAGGTATTTCACAGATATAGACACAAAAGCGTCCACCATTACATAAACTAAGGTAGCTTTTTTAAAATAACACAGGCTTGGTGACACAGCTGCAACTGGATGGGCGTGATTTGTAGCAGCCTGACTGTGAGAGATCTGCTTTCTGCTGTACTTAGTAATAACTATTTATAACTTTAAAACAAACAAAAAAACCCCATCTATTCAATGAATGGTTTTTACTTTTAAGTATCACATATTATTTGAACTGTTCTACATTTTTAAGGTTAAACATTACTGGGGATGAGGAAAGAATTGATACAGGACAGTAATGTGATATTCTGCATTGCAAGGTTATATTGATATAGGGACAAAATCAGTATTTTATTAAATAAAAGTAAAATATTTTGGGAATACTATGAAGAAGAGGTCACAGTTTTACTTGGACTAACAGCAGTCACTCTCAGTAAGTTTGCAAATGGCTGCTGTTTAGTTTATAAATGTAGACAGATTGCCAACATGTTGCCATGAGTCTGAACGAGTCCTTACCAGTGAACACAGTTCGACTCAACTCAACTGGCTGCCAGCTAGTTGTATTCTGGTTACATTCCAAAAGAACAGGAAGGTTATCGAGCGCAAATGTAATATTTAAATATGAATTTGTCTGTGTAGACAGCAACAGGTGTGATTTTCAATGATTTATCACAGTTTACTGCTGTATTATCAGAAACAGTAGATGTAATTGCCAACCTGTCCCCATTCAATTCCAGACTGACAGCAGACTGAATCCATCTTATAGCAACAATTATACCAGGTGTTGCTATTGACGTTCTCATTTTGCAGCAAATAAATAAATAAATAAATAAATAAATAAATAAATAAATAACTCAAGTGAGACAACTTTATTTTACTGGATAAAAACAAATACTAACAAAGTTCAACTTTGAGGAAATTATTTGCAGTCAAAAAAGGTCACAAATCATAATATATGTTATGGCAATACTCAGTATATCCCAAACAAAATGTTCAAAATTGCAATATCATCATATCATCACTGAGGTATTGTGATAATATTGTATCGTGGGGTGTCTGGTGATTCCGACCTGTATTAGAGCTTTATATAGAACAATGTATGTAAAAAATCTACTTTCGACTGCTTTCCTGTCACAAAGGCTTGATACAAAGAGTTGCCACAGCAGGTAGCTCCACGTTTGATGTCAGATGTTCTTCCTGACCCAACCCAAAAGAGGATTTATGTTGCCGGCTAAAATCAAACCTGTGCCCTTTCTCTTACCATTACACCATTGGAGACACATACAGAGCAGTATTAAATTACATACATTTTCTATGTATTTAATAATTGTGTGAATTAAAACATTTTCTTAAAGCAGGAACTATACAAGTAGCAGGAAACTTATAAAAGCAAATACTATTGTTCAAATAAATACATAGAATGGTTCTGCCATAACCCTATTTGATGGCCTCATGGTGAATACACTCTAAACAGTGGTCATAAATAGCTTAAAGAAACTATTAGTTAGTCCAAGTCTATGTAACACTAAACTGATCTTACATGGATACCTTTCAAAACAGATAAAAGATTTGATAATAACTCATTTATATGTCAATGAATTAGCCTTGTTTATTACAAAACAAAGACACTATTCTTTTTACAAGGAAACCAAAGGCACTCTACACTGGTGTGGATTTAAATAAATCTACATGGTTTAAAAATGTCTTTGTTTTGTTACTTAATGCCACTGATTATCATATTAGTACATGCCACATTCAATAGGTGATTACATTTTATCATCTTAAGTGCATGGGCAGCCCATTTACTGAGGTGAAAGTACTTCTACCACCTGAGACTGTGAAAAACTAGAAATGCTCTCATTTTATCATGCCTGCTAAAAGCTTTGACCTGTTATCTGATTGTCTTACCCTCCTAACTTACAATTGTAACGCTGATAGTTAAGGCCTGCCTTTTATCTTATGATTTTAAAATTCAAGTGTTTTTATTCTTAAATTTAAATTTAATTTATAAATTTGATTTTTATTTTTTTTAGCAAATATGACAGTAAGATATGACTAATATACGGGCTTGAACATTTTGTTTTTTTATTTTGTATCTCATGTTTATAATATTTTGATGTCGCAAATTTTTTATCTTTCAATACTAACTTAGTAAGTTAACTACTGAGTTTATTTCATCATTCATACTGAAAAGAATAACTTTTAAATGGTTACGTAGTTTTCCTCCAATTTCATTTCTTTTCCTTATGTGCTGTGAATCACAGTCGCTCGGGCCCAGCTGTTGACTCAAAAGCAACATTAGCGACTAACACTGCTAACAGCTAGCGTGACAAACCAAAATGACTGAGATTAGATAGCTGACAGTCGGTTGGATTCACTTCTCTATTACCAGCTAGCGCCTGAACTCAGTAGCCACAGTGGGAACGTTTTAGCTTCATATGAACAAATCAGCTAACAGAGGAGAACGACAACAACAGCTTCGGCTACCTGCTAAATTTGTCTGACACCGACTGAAGCTAAGCGCTACCACTAGTCGAGCTAACGGTAACCCAGAGCTGACCCTTTAGCTTAGCCACTTAGCCAGTCGGGTTACAAATATCGAGTTTAGCTGCTTTTGCCTCCCGTTTAAACCAAGGCCATGCCTAACTAATCGATGAAATAATAAATTAAATATTGCAACACTGCCACTACCTCTCTAAAACCAATTGTCTACACACTGTCCATGTTGTTGTTGTTGGGGGTTAGCATGGTTGGAATTCAGTGCTAAGTTGGGAGGGCTAACCTGAAGCTCGGCCCTCTCCACTTCCCAGTGCGCCCTCTCCATCTCGAACCGGGCCCACTCATGCTGGATGTAGTGCAGGATGCCGGGGATTGTGTACTGCTGCTGCGGCCGAGGTAGCTCATCGGGCTGGTGTGGTACCATGACTGCTCCGCCACCACCGCCTCCAATTGGCGGATTAGCACTACTGTTATTCCCCTGCTGCTGCGGTGGCGGAGGCTGTCGTGGGGCACTCGTTCCGACCCCTCCTCCGCCGGGGTGTTCGTCCATAATTTTTTTTTTTTTTAAGTAGAAGGAAAGTCTCCACAGGCAGCAACGATCCGCGGAGGGATCCCCGCCCCCTAAAGCCCGTGTCTCAGCTCCGTCCCTGTCTCGCTGGCTCCGCCGTGTTGTGTAAAACTGGCTTTCCTCGGAGCGATGTGGTGCGCGCGGCTGATTGGGGACTTGGTGTTTTGTATAGAGCTAACCGGCCGCCATTGCTGTTCTCTCCCCCGACCTCTCTCGGATCCGATGGTCAAGGTGGGAGAACCCAGCCGCAATGCCTGACGGGACACATCCATCCTCCTTTTCCCTTCCTGCTATCCAAATATATTATGGAACCTTCACTGCTAAAAGAAAGGGTAGTAAAATATAACTCTTTAACGGAGCATATATTAAGATGTATAGGGAAATACAGCAGTTTTACCTTTAGCTAGCAGATACATTGTGGTTATTGTCTATTGCTCATTTTAAGTACCACAACCACAACTTCTAAACAGCTGAATCTAAAACCCCGTCCAGGATCGTAACGAGCATTTTTAAACCGTGAGTACAGTACAATAAATTATGTACAAATTATGTATTATGCATCTTTCAAAGAAGAAAAATGCAAACGTTAATGGGATTTTCTTTTGGATTGTTTGCGTGGAATAATTACTCCCTCAAATGTCTTAAAGCTTATATTACGAGCATGTTTTGAAAGTATAAGTAGAAAGTACTTGCGTTCAAATGTAGGGAATAACTGTTACCCTGGAATGCACCTGTCTACGCATGCGTACCAAATGCTATGGCTGTATATTGTTGAATGTCCTCTTTCGCTGGTATTTATTTACCCTTACAGTACTTTACAGTAATCTTACTTTAATCCTGTAAACCGACAGCATTGTGTTTAAAATAACATTAGATTGGGGCAAAAACTCGTTAACAGAAGTTCCCGTTTTAGCCCGTTTGATGGAGTTAATGTAGCAACTGGCACAAGCTAACAGCTGGCGGTAAGTAAAACAAACGTTCAGGTATGGAGTGAGGTATTAGATTGCAATATCTCATACCACGGGGCAATGGTCTGTACTGATAATATCGACTTTACGATTCCTCTGCAGCCAGCAACCGATCGGATAATGATCAAGTTCGTGCTAATGGTGAACCGACAGGGTCAGACCAGGCTGTCCAGGTATTATCACTCTGTGGAGCTGAGCAGAAGAGCAGCTCTTGAGGCCGATGTAGTACGCTACTGCCTGAGCCGCAAGAAAGATCAGGTGTCTGTCTGCGAGTTCCCAGTCTTGTTTAGATCAAATAAATAACATAACAATATCATGTTTATAACCCCTCTCTGTTTGCAGTGTTCCTTTGTGGAGTACAAAGACTTTAAATTGGTTTACCGCCAGTATGCTGCTCTGTATATCGTGGTGGGCATCACAGACAGTGAGGTGAGTGTGATCGGAGGTATTTTACACCTCTTTCGTCCTTTCAATGGTCAACAGGACGTGTTTCTCCTCTTTACTCTCACAGAATGAGCTGTCCATCTACGAGCTGGTTCATAACTTTGTGGAGGTCTTGGATAAATATTTCAGCCGGGTGGTGAGTTCAGTTTGATCGAGGTTCTTACAGAGATAAATACTGGTAGCCGCCAGTGCTACACCTCAGCATCCTAGTAGATGCATCTGTGGTAGAAATGTGAAAATCCTAAAAAGCCTCAGAACTTGAGGTCAAAGTCACAATGACTAGCTATTTTGTAGATGCACCTTTTGAATTGGTAAATTTTACCTCACTTCATTCTCGAGCTATACTGCTGAGGGGTGAAAACCATTGGATCCATTATCAGTGCAGGTCTAAGGCAGGTCTCAAAACTGGCGTCAAGCCAGCCTCCAGTTTGTTTTCTGTTCCCTGTGTATTCAAAGTATTACGGGAAGAGATGTAGAAACCTGACTTCAAAATATAAGCCAACTTCGAGTGAATTAACAGATATGTTAAGAACATAATAACATATAATTTAGTCTTGTTTACACACTCTAATGTTAGATCCACATGACACAACCCTGTATCCTAGTAGTGCCCTGTCAATATCAAGGCCATCTTATTTTGGATTCCAAAGTAAAAGCCCTGTGAATTTTCATTTTTGAACTACTCTTTCAATAGAGTAGACTAGAATAAAATAAAGCTTTATTATCCCACGGATGAGAAATTTCGGCGTTACAGAGCTCTTGCAGCAAGGGAAAATAAAATGTAAAAGGAAGACACAATGTGGTCCTATAAACATAAGCAACCGAAGTTCGTATATACAGGTATATACAGATAACAGTGTACAGAATGTGTATAGAAAAATTGGAAAATTGTACAGAGATATGTATAAAATGTACAGTAAACAAGCTGGTGAGTAAGATGACCAAAAGAATGTTAAGTTGCATTATAGAGTCTGACAGCTGCTGGTAAGAATGACCTGCGGTAGCGCTCCTTCCTACACCGTGGGCGTAAGTCTACTGCTGAACGAGCTGCTCAGTGCTCGTACAGTCTCATGCAGGGGGTGGGAGGTGTTGTCCATGATGGATGTTAGCTTAGACAACATCCTCTCCTCCCCAACCTGCTCGATGGACTTCAGTGGACAGTCCAGGACAGAGCTGGCACTCCTGACCAGTTTGAGTTTCTCCCTGTCCCTCTCTGCCATTCCGCCACTCCAGCAGACCACAGCATAGAAAATAGCAGACGCCACCACAGTGTCGTAAAATGTCCTTAGGAGTGTCCTGTTCACCCCGAAGGATCTCAGCCGCTGTAGCAGGTGGAGACGACTTAGACCCTTCTTGTAAAGTGCATCTGTGTTTGTGGACCAATCCAGTTTGTTATTGAGGTGAACACCCAGGTATTTGTACTACTCCACCATTTCAATGTCCAAACCCTGGATGTTCACTGGTGTAATAGTGGGTGGCTTCTTGCTGAAGTCAATCACCAGCTCCTTCCTCTTGCTGGCATTGATGCGAAGATGGTTCTGTTCGCACCAGCTGACGAAGTCAGTGATCAGTTCAATTATTTCAGAATGCTCTTAAAAGCAAAACTCATATTTCCAAAGACTAGTTGCACTTTATATCAACAGTATCCAACCCCACAGTGATACCATGTCAATTTCAAGTCAGTCTGAGTTTTGCCTTCCAAAATAAAAGCCATTTCAAATTGCCCATATATGACTTAACTTTCAATGATTTCAAAATGCTCTAAATAGGAAAATTCCTGTTTTCACAGGATAATTTTTCACCTTAAATCGACAGTGTCCAACCCCACAGTAAAACCATGCCAATTTCAAGTTGCTCTGATTTTGCCTTTTAAATTAATGGGCCCTTTGAATTTCCCCATATATGATATACTCTTTCAATTTCTTCAGAATGCTCTTAAAATGAAAATTGCTGTTTCCACAGGATAATTTCATTCTAGATCAACAGTGTACACTCTCACGGGGATACCAAGTCAATTTCAAGTCACCTTGATTTTGCCTTTCAAAGTAATGGCCCGTTGAAATTGCCCATATATGACCCACTCTTTCACTGACTTCAGAACACTCTTAAAAGCAAAGTTGCTGTTTCCACAAGTTAATGTCACTCTATATTGACAGTTGTCATGTTCACAATTTTTGGAAGGAATCTCAGGAGAAAGGTTTGTCTTTTAAAAAAGGATTTACTTTGCTTTTGGCAGTTGAAATTACAAGTTTACACAGCGCTGTGGACATCTATGTGAACCAGCAGCATGTTTCACAAAAAGGATGACCCTCAAGTGTGCTGTACAACATTATATAGTAAGACAAAAACATAGATTAAAGGAGCTATCTTCCTCCCGCACGGACGTGGCAGTCTTGGTGTCATCCTCGTATTTCCGTGACCTCATCTGGTATCTGCTCCCTCGTCTGTAAGAGACAGAAAAGCAAAACACCTCTCTGCCTAGCCTTGATAATCTAATGGTATTATCCATTGTTCTTCTAGTGATTCAAAATTGGTTTAGAATATCATGTTCGGCACTCTCTGACCCAGACTTATTCTAATCATAATCTATGTGTGTAAGCATGTTTGCAGTTATCCCTCTGCACCTCTAAGTCATTTCCAACAATATATCAGTCCGGACAGTCACGTCGAACGAAGCTTTTGAAATTCAAAAGACTTAGTGCCAACTTATTATTGGGCACATTTGCAATGTGTGTATGAAAATGATTATAACCGCTTATTTTAGTAATAGAAATCAAACATTTTCAATCCCAACATTCCCTCCTTTCACACGTTTTAATGTGTGAACAAAAAACATGTTTCGTTCAGCCTGCTGTCCCACAGGTTCCCTCCAGAGTGATACTCAGCCTTTCAGCTTTTCCCTCTTAACTGGGATGGTGTCCTGTGGTCGAGTCAGCGCTAAATCAGCTGTCGTCCCCATTCAGTTGGTCAGATACTGGGTCTTCCAGACCGTCAGCCGGCCTCCTCATGGGAACGCATTAAACGAACACAGGCATCTTATCTTCTAAACACGATTCAGTTTCTTTTGATCATTAAAGCTTAAACACAAAATTGCAATATACATTTTGCCTTTCCTACCTCAAATCAAATAAAATTCAAATTTTATCTCTAAACACCTGGGGGCAATTTATGTCTTGGTTCAGCCATGAAGCCAGCTCACCTGATTCATCACAGAGCCCAACCGACACTGGCAACTGATAGGGTTGCACTGCATGTTCTTCCCTTAGTGTTGCTGTTTTCAATCTGTTAATTGGAGTCCTCAAACATGGGATAGACAACATCCACAACAAGTCAATACAGCTGTGAATGTGGCCAGTTATCAGTCAATTACCAATCAATGACAAAATGATAGCTTTTAGCCACTCATCCAGAGGATCTTCAATCCCAGAAAATTCCTTCTCCTCATTTGATAATGTCTATCCTACTCTGTCAAAAGTTCAATTTTCAATTCAATTCAATTTTATTTATATATCGCCAAATCACAACAAAAGTCGCCTCAAGGCGCTTCATAGATACAGAGAAAAACCCAAAAATCTTATGACCCCCCCTATGAGCAAGCACTTTGGCGACAGTGGGAAGGAAAAACTCCCTTTTAACAGAAAGAAACCTCCGGCAGAACCAGGCTCAGGGAGGGGCGGGGCGGGGCCATCTGCTGCGACCGGTTGGGGTGAGAGAAGGAAGACAGGATAAAAGACATGCTGTGGAAGAGAGACAGAGGTTAATAACAGATATGATTCAATGCAGAGAGGTCTGTTAACACATAGTGAGTGAGAAAGGTGACTGGAAAGGAAAAACTCAATGCATCATGGGAATCCCCGGCAACCTATGTCTATTGCAGCATAACTAAGGGAGGATTCAGGGTCACCTGGTCCAGCCCTAACTATATGCTTTAGCAAAAAGGAAAGTTTTAAGCCTAATCTTGAAAGTAGAGATAGTGTCTGTCTCCTGAATCCAAACTGGAAGCTGGTTCCACAGAAGAGGGGCCTGAAAACTGAAGGCTCTGCCTCCCATTCTACTTTTAAATACTCTAGGAACAACAAGTAGGCCTCCAGAGCGAGAGCGAAGTGCTCTAATAGGGTGATATGGTACTACAAGGTCATTGCGACCCGTCCAGGGTGCAGGGTATGGTAGCTGGAATAGCAACATACCCAAGGATAAGCAGAAGAGAATGACTGATATGATGAAACTGGGATTTTGTTACACTTAATTATTGCAAACACAACTAAAACTATAACTGAAACTAATCAAAACTAAACTGAAACTAAGGATTTTCAAAAAAATAAAAACTAAACTAAACTAGCAAACAATTGGTAAAAACTACTTAAAACTGATATAAAATTGAAAATCTGAAGTCAAAACTAAATAAAAATAAAAACTAATGAAAATTGCAAAACTATTAAAACCCTGACACCCACACACGATACCATTGTGAGGGTGTATAAATATGGGCGCCAATTGTGGTCATAAATATTTTGTACTTGTAAATTAGGATTCGTATGTGTAAAAATAATTTGTGTGTGCGTAAAAAAGATTTGTGTGTGGACTAATAGGTGTGAAACTCGGCACTCAAGTTACAAGTACGAATTTTGACCCGGTTTTTCTTCCTTTCATCTGATTGGCCAATGTCATGTTAATCACAAATTTAACTATCCAATCAGAGAACAGGTGGGTTTGGCTATTGGAGGGGTGATTTATGGAGCATCCCTGGGATAATAAAACTTTATTCTATTCTACTCTATTTGAAAGAGCAGTTCAAAAATGAAAATTCACAGGGCTTTTACTTTGAAATCCAAAATAAGATGGCCTTGATATTGACAGGGTGCTACTAGGGTACAAGGTTGTGTCATGTGGATCTAACATTAGAGTGTGTAAACAAGACTAAATTATATGTTATTATGTTCTTAACATATCTGTTAATTTACTCGAAGTTGGCTTTTATTTTGAAGTCAGGTTTCCACATCTCTGAATACACAGGGAACAGAAAACAAACACGAGGCTAGCTTGACTGCAAGTCTCGAATTGGAGGCTGGCTTGACACAAGAGTCTTACAAGCATTAAAAGTAATGATTACAGTTTCAAACATATATTGTACACTTTTTGAGATGTCTGTAACAACAAATGAAGACACTGTTGAAATGCATGAAGCTGCAGCTGTTTGAATGTTTCAGTCTAATGTGCATTTCTCCCTACAGAGTGAACTGGATGTATCCTGTAACACAACCACAGCTGCACACACTGCATGTATAAGAGTCATGCTAAAAGCACAGTGTATATTTTACCAAAGCTCAGTAATTTTTAATTGCTTGTTAACTAATTTCAAATAATAATAATAAATAATATTATTATTTAAAAGCTACTTCATATACATTGTATAGTCAGCTGAAGGACAGTGACCATTGACAAGGACAGAGAATGGCAAAAATAAAATAACCTGGAGACACACAATAGATTTAGAGCTGAGGTCAAATATTCATGTAAAAATTACCCATCACTAGTTGTTCAGTAGGAGTCTTTGTCTTTATTTCCTTGTTTCCTTGACCCTTCGCCTTTATCAGATAATGTTCAATCTGGATCGAGTTCATATCATCCTGGATGAGATGATCCAGAACGGACACATTGTGGAAACAAACAAGAGCCGCATCCTCGCACCCCTCACCACTATTGACAAGATGGTGGACAGCTAACAAAAAGAAAGGAAGTCACGGACTGTTCTTCAGGCTGAGGACTGGCCTGCAGCTTACAGTCTGAATTTAGAATCTGCTTAAAGGTACTGATGTTAAAATAATAAAAAGAACTCAGTGCCCACATGTACTCTGGTCAGTATATTAATACACATCTGTACAGTGTATCCAGATGTTCGATCTGCACAGCTGAGAGAAGGAAGCCTCCCTCTGAAGTTGGCCAGTTTGAATTTATTCAGGAAGAAAACCGGTTGTGTGAATTTAGCGGGGAATGAATTACATTTTATTTTTTTATTTTTAATTTGCCTTTCGGGGTATTGGCAGACCACAGGAATTGTTTGTAACAAACCAAAACGTAAAGACATTTGGTGGTATTATGTCTAATATGTAATAAAACAATAAAAAAAAAACCAAAATAAAAATTCTATAACTCTAGTTCATTTTTTTAAAATATATCCTTAATACTGAAACATCTGTATGATAAGTTTGCAAAAAATTTTAGAAAAAGGCTACAAGATAAATATCTAAATCAATTACATCTCTACGCGGTGATTCTCAGCAACTTGACTGCTGTAGATGATAAATCTGCTTCAGCCTCATGTTGGTTGAAGTGCGGTTGTAATACTGAAACACTTAAACGTGCAAACGAAATGGGAAAAAAAAAAAATCAAAGATTCATATTCTTCCACAGACCACAAGACTCATTCTTTACTTCATACTTTGCAAACATTTTAATGATTATTTTTTTTGGAGCATACACATTTGAAAATATCTGTTTACCTCAAATTGCAACTTGAGTTAAATAAATGTTTATAATATACAAAGAAAATACAGGGATAGCAGAGCTTTCTTTTTTTTATTTTAATCTTTCTCTTTAGATGTGCCTTGCACACAGCCAGTGTTTTTGTCTCTATAGCTTCATTGTAAAACAAACACCAAAGGCTCTCTGACCTTTGACCTTTACAACTGGTCAGTAACAACCAGAGAACTGTCGCGCACACACAAAAACAAAAAGCAATAAATGGGGGGAGGTGGGGATCCATGAACATTTCAGGGAGGAGGAAGTGAAAACAGAAGCTACGAGTCAAACCAGGCACCAAACTGAGAGCAGACAGGAGGAGGAGATCAGCGCACGCACACACACACACACACACACGCACACACACACACACACACACACGTAAGCCTGCAGCATCAAAGCTGGGAACAGACCAGCAGCAGCAGCTCAGGATGGTGAGGAAGAGGATGCTGCTGCTGATGATGAAGGAGGCGGTCAGAAAGATGTGACAGCGTTTCTTTCATTTTGTTTCTGCAACATAAATCCTCCTCCTCCTGTAGCAGGAGGTCCGGCCGTCAGTCAGTCAGCTGGTTTGGATTGGCTGGCTGATCCGTCAGTCACAAGGCGAGACGGACAGATGACTTGAGAAGCATGCTCAGTGTGGCAGCGGTGGTCAGTTGAGGTGGAAGCCTTTCTCCATGGTAGCGGCTAACAGGCGCTCCCTCATGATGTCCTCAGATGAGTACTCGGGCAGCTTCAGGTAGTGAACACAAGTGTTGACAGATGGGTAGCTGGAGTCTGTGGCATCCACCTACGGAGGCAACAGTCAGTCAGCTTACTGACTAAAACTACACACATTAACAAACTCAGTCATTCAGAGAGCCAGTTTACCTTCCTGACGATGGTGAGTCGGGGGTGAAGGTTGGCAAGACCACCAGGTGGCAGGGTGGAGCAGCCAGTGGTAAACTGCAGGAAGGCTTTACGCTCATCAGATGACATTCCACATAAGACTCGCACAAACCGCAAGAAGCCAGGGCTGAAGGAAGAGGAGAGGTTAAATACACGATGCCGTGGCTCAGTGTCTCCATTAGCATTCTCAATCACCCAGGAAAGTAAATCTCCAAAAGTTGATTCTGTTCATCTGGACATAGCGTTACCATGACGCTCCGTCCAGATGAACAGAATCAACTTTTGGTGTTTCCATTAGTGTTGATGTAACATGTCATACCTGTCTCTGGTGTAACCAAGCTTTGGTTCTGTGTAGTTGATGATGTCGTCAGCAGTCCAGGAAGGGGACTGGTTGCCACAGAGGATCATCTGCACCTCCTTATGGCTAAAAGAGCTTAGTTTCTCCATTGGAAACACTCGATTAAAACCCTCTGAGGAGGAGAGGAAACATTTATGATATTAGATACCCAAGTATTCACTCGATTTTAGAAATAATCACAAATTTACTAAACTGCCAGGGAAAGGGAACCAAAAAAGTTTCTTGTCGCAATGGAATCAATTCTATTGTGACAATGAGTCGAGAGAACATAAGGGTCTAAAATGAGAGTCAATCTTTAGGGAAAAAAAAAAAAGTAAGGAGCTCAGGTTAGAAACAGGTGTGAGAATAGACTGGCAGCTGTGTATTTTTCAAAATTTCATGTTGTTGCCAATAGCATCTCCTCCTGTCGGCCTCGGTAAAGCTCAAACTTTACCAAGACCAAGTCCAATTAGGTCAAGGGCGTTCCCAGCATTAAAACAACTGCCTGTGAACACAGAGCACTACTTTCTTGCTTTATGTTGTCCACCTCTTTCCTCGTTTAAACAGGAAACCATTTTATTTTGTGTTTTTTGTTTTTTTTTCTGAAAAACTAGCAAAGAGGGCAAAACAGATTTCTCCACAGACAGGACACTGTAGAGAAGTAATGTGCCAGTTTTGCACATTTACCTCTGAAGGCCTCCATCTGTTTCTGGATGCCAGTGTGCATACAGAAGTCAAACATCAACTCCACGTACTCTTCTGCATTCTCCATGGACACCATCTATACACATAGTAAACACTCAGTGAACTCTTGTAAAATGTGCAAATTTACGTGAAGATATTTCCATCCACATAAGAAGCTTGCTCTGAGGCATTTTTACCTCATCGTCTCCATTTGGTTTGAGATCCACTGCAGAGAAACCATGAACCTTGGAGGATGGACAGAACTGAAAGTTTAACCTGCAGAGAAAAGTTCAAGTGGCTGTCAAACATCTGGTCCGTGTCATATGGGAAAACAAGTCAAAAATCGTAAACTTTCTGCTTTTGCTGTGCAAACTCTTTCACTGCAAATACTGAGCTCAAGTATTCGACAGTCCTGACAGCATGTGTGCTTGTCAGCTGGAACTAGAACACAAGTTATTTACTGAGCTGCTCCTCTGCTCAGATGTTTTTGACCACAACAAAGATTGCCTAGTTAAATCTCGGTACCCAAATACTTCATAAGACTTTATTCTAACCCATGTGGTCTCACATGAAACAAGATTTTTCACATCTCAGTTTCTGGTGAAAACATTATTGTAAGAAAATAGTGCTGTTAAGTGAATGTCATTTTGTTTCAGTCCAGTTGTTTATTTTAAGCAAACAAATGCTAAACCTTTCCTGGTACCACTCATCTTCATCTTTTCCCAAATAACTATGTACCACTTTCTTTGCCATTTCATTTGTCTTTTTTGATTTTTAAATGAATTGCTAATGCTATTATTAGCTCTTGGTAAAGGGTAGCTCCAGTTTGACTTCAGCGTGCTGTGTATGCTGTGATTAGAGCAAGGAGAACCCCCTGAGGCTGATGAACAAAGCCAACACACAACAAAACTGCAGTTTCTTTAGGTACCACTTGAGGCTGGCCCCAAAAGGAAGTGAATCCCTTAGACTTGCAATGTTAAAATGAAACATTTAGAGCATTAAAAACTATATCTACAGTCTGGTATCCCCAAAAGGACTATAGGCGTAACAGTAAAAAGCAGCTATTATCACGGTCCTCTTGGTCTTGGTCTTTACTAACCTCTAGCCCTTCTAAGCAAACACTAAAGATGCAGATCGCGTTACCACAAGAGTAACACCTTCAGCACCTTTGTATGCGTCTTTTCTTACCCGAGGTCCTCGACACTGAGGGGAGGTCCAGAGCCCAGCGGGTTCTTCAGCATCAGGTCCTGCAGCCTAGTGTTCTTCTCATCCTCAGACAAACTCTTACTGGCCAGAATCTGCCTCCTCTTCACTGCCAGATCCTTCACTTCCTTCAGGAAACTCGCCCTGGAGGAGGCAGGAAGAGGAGCGAGAGGAAAAGGGCATCATGAGTCTGCTGTAGTGTAGTTATTCTATTGTTGACCTGCTTTCTCTCTGACTTTATCATTTCCTACTCATTTAGTGCGTCTCTCTCCCCATTTGTGTTTCTGCTGCAGACCAGAACAGATCCTAGAATTTTAAAATACATATTCTTTTTATGCTCTGCTTCCTTAACTTTGCATGTTAATTCTGTCTGAATGAGGTTTCAGTCATGCTTCACTTTAACAAAATTGAACCAAATGTTGTTAAACCACATCAGCTTGTGCAGATGATAACACAAGCCTTTTAGTGTTGGCAGACACTTTCCAAGTTTCTGTTGTTAGTGCTTTAAAATTAAGGCTGCTCAGATTTCAAGAAGTTTCAAAATGACCAAAACTCACATCTTATATTTCATGGTTTTCTTAGAACTTAACTTCAGCAGTACTACATGTCACGGGATGTGTTCAGGTTCAGCAGTGAGCTAGAGGGTGACCTGCTTGGGTAAAACATGAGCTTTCAGGCTGACTGTGAGAACACTAAACATTAAAAACTGTCTCGAGACCTGTGTGGGTTGATAAGCTGGAAGTCGTCCCAGGTCAGGATACCGTGGTACCAAGCTGGAGGTTTTGGTTTTGGTGGGTCCATGATGAACTCAGATTTGGAATCCTCATCAAAGCTGCCCACTGAGTAAGTCTCCTGGCTTTCCTCAGTCGATGCTTCAGACTGTACCTCAGACAGTAGCAGGAAGGGCTGCAGGTGGGGCCGCTCAGGGTCGTTACCCTGCGGTGAGCTTCGAGACTGGTATAGCAGCTTGCTCATGTTAGACTTGATGTCCCCCATGCAGAGCAGCTTAAAGAAGGGCTGTGATATTGGTAGGTCGACCAGCCGGTTGTCCTGAATGCACTTGGCCAAGAAGATGCCCAGGAAGTAGAAGAGTTTGGTGATTCGCTCCAGTTCCTCGCTATCCTGAGGGAACGGAGCTGGAAATAGACCACAGGAACGCTGCACATAGTAACCGGGAGGCTTCAGTCCACCACCCAGGTCCACCTGAGACAAACATAAGAGGGACATCTGTTAATTCTCATCTGTTACTTTAAAATGAGCTAAGGCACTGAAGATTCCTGCTGTGGCAAAGAGGAATCAAGGCTCTTTTGGGGGGTTTTCTCCTTAATTTTAAAACTTACTTTTTGTGGTACTTCTTACTAGAGATGGACCGATCCGATATTACGTATCGGTCCGATACTGACCTAAATTACTGGATCGGATATCGGAGAGAAATAAAAAAAATGTAATCTGATCCATTAAATATCAAAAAAGCACCTCACAAAACTTGTGACATGGCATAACTCGGCTCATAACCGTAGCACCTTGGAGCAGTATGCATCACGTGATAGAGCGGCTGTGGCGTGGGAGACCTGTCGGCGGTCTGGTTGAGTATTTGGAGCCTCGCTACCAAACCGGCATTTCATCTCCGAGGAAGTGATCCCAGAGAGAAGTAAAGCAAGTGTGTAAGTTCATCTCTGAATGTTTGTAAAGCATTCCAGTGTTAAGCTTAACAACCGATATGTAGAGCGACTGCCTCTTCTCTCCCCCTCCCTCTCCTGCTGCTACTTCAAACGTGAAACTGATTAATGATCAGCTAATCGGCTTTTCTGTCACGAGTCTGTTTCTCTTGTTTGTTTATCGCCCACTTCGCGCCACAAAGAGGAAACCAGCAGCTGAACAACAGCAGCACGTTTAAGCTTGATAAGCTGTTGTTAGAATTTATTCAATATTACTTTCTACACCAGGATCCTTTTCTACGTTTAAAATGTCGAGCTCTTAATAAATAATTATCTGAATCTGACACCCAAAGTTTTAATCTGATGTAAAAAGTATAGAAGTCCATTACTGTATATATTAACTATTAAGTCTAATATACCCTAGTAAGCTGTAGTACTTTTTCCTTTGGGAAGGTACCATCTGTGCAGTCTGCAGTTCTGTTGAAGAAAGATGTTGAATCTATTTAATTATTCTTGAAAAATAATTGATTTCTGTGTATTTTTTTTCACACTGTATCAAATTAACGTTGATTACGTCGATTAGGCATCATGAGGTGGAGGGTGGTTCCCTATTTTTTTTTTTTTTTTTTTTTGCTGAGAGTTTGCAACCCTATTAGTTAGGTTGCTTACTCTTTAAAATACCAGAATAGGGAGGATGGAGCAGGTTTAAGTTTATTAGATTGATCAGTATTGCTGAACTATGAAATATTTTGGGTGCAGTGTATTTTTTGCATACAGGTATAACAGAATAGCTTTAGTGTTGCTGCATTTTGTATAAGCTCAAACTGAAGTTAAAAAAAACAACAACAAGATATTATAAAAACAGTTTTATTGATTAGAAACTAGAGATGGCATGATACCACTTTTTTATGTCCGATACCGATATCATAAATTTGGATATCTGCCGATACCGATATGAATCCGATATAGTGTTTTTTAATCAACAAAACTGTTTTTTAAATATCTTGCTGCATTTTGTATAAGTTCATACTCAAGTTTAAAACAACAACTACACTAAAGCTATTCTGTTATACCTGTATGCAAAAAAAAAAAATTTCATAGTTCAGCAATACTGATCAATCTAATAAACTTAAACCTACACCATCCTCCCTATTCTGGTATTTTAAAGAGTACTTAGCGTAAATATTAAGCAACCTAACTAATAGGGTTCCAACTCCCAGCAACAACAAAAATAAATAAATAAAAAATAGGGAACCACCCCTCACGCTCCACCTCATGATGCTTAATCAACGTAATCAACCTTAATTTGATGCAGTGTGGAAAAAAAAAGCACAGAAATCAATTATTTTTCAAGAAATATTAAATAGATTCAACATCTTTCTTCAACAAAATTGCAGACTGCACAGATGGTACCTTCCCAAAGGAAAAAGTACTATAGCTTACTAGGGTATATATATTAGACTTAATAGTCACTATATACAGTAATTGACTTCTATTCATTTTACATCAAATTAAAACTTTGGGTGTCAGATAATTATTTATTAAAAGCTCGACATTTTAAATGAGAATAAGAAAGAAAAGTATGTCTTTGTGCCCCCTTTTCCCTGTTAATGCCCTATCGGCCCCCCTGGCTAAACTTTGCTAGATCCGCCCCTGCACAGTTACCAGCCGTCAGCTACGTAGAAAAAGATCCTCGAGTAGAAAGTAATATTAAATACATTCTAACAACAGCTGATCAAGCTTAAACGTGCTGCTGTTGTTCAGCCGCTGGTTTCCTCTTTCTGGTGCAAAGTGGGCCAAAAACAAACCAGAGAGACGGACTCGCGACAGAAAAGCCGATCAGCTGATCATTAAGCAGTTTCATGATTGAAGTAGCAGCCAGAAGAGGCAGTCGCTCCATATATCGTTTGGTAAGCTTAACGCAGGAATGCTTTACAAACATTCAGAGATGGACTTACACACTTGCTTTACTTCTCTCGGGGATAACTTTGTCGGAGATGAAATGCCGGGTTGCTAGCGAAGCTCCAAATGCTATCCAGACCACCGACAGGTCCCGCATGCCACAGCCGCTCTATCACGTGATGCATACTGCTCCGACGTGCTAACGTTCTGAGGTGAGTTACGGCGTGTTGCAAGTTTTGTGAGGTGCTTTCGTGATATTTAATGGATCGGATTACATTTTTTATTTTTCTCCGATATCCGATCCAGTAATTTAGGTCAGTATCGGACCGATACCGATACGTAATATCGGATCGGTCCATCTCTATTAGAAACACGCTATATCGGATTCATATCGGTATCGGCCGATATCCAAATTTATGATATCGGTATTGGACATAAAAAAGTGGTATCGTGCCATCTCTACTTCTTACATAAAAAAAGCATCATCACTGTCACTGTTTGATAAATTTATCCCTATTTTTAAACTTACATTATTTTCCCTTGCTTAATGACCACTGGCTTTTAATGCCACCTTCAAATTTGATCACAGCTACTAAGACAGACTAGCACTGACATTACAACATTTAAATATATAACACTAATGCTACTGTTACTACTACTACTAATAATAATAATAATAACAACAGCAACAATAACAACCCTTTTCTATTATTATTTTGCCATACTAACCTCATTGTTTGATCCTCATTTTAATGTCTCCTAATATGACAGAATGGGATTCTTCACCAACTTTACTTTTAAACCTGTCACTTTGTGAACGTGGTAATACTGACCTGTCGTGACTCATCGTCAGGGAAGTCATCATCACACAGCCAGATTCCCAGTGACGTTTTCTGAAACTCTGCAGCCACCAGAGCATAAAACTCCAGAGTTGGACCGAGACCCGTTCCCTCCTCACCCTGAAACTCCACCTGGAAACACACACAGACACACTTAGCCTGGCATGCCACGGACCGATAATTGTAATGCATGTTGCAAATCTAGCAGTAGACACAGAAGGTTTTCTTTTGTGATTTGTTAAAAAACAAACCACCTCTCACCTCTAGCACAGACTTTTGGTCAGCATGGATGTGCATGACGGACTCAGCCCATTCCATCATAGTCTCTCCTCTGGGAACTTTCACTCGTTCATGTTTCAGTCGACCCACCCTGAAGTCACCAGGATCGTCCCGCCGCACTGTGGTGGACGGCCGAGAACGCTCCATGGTTGCCTCTCGACGGTTCTGGAGCCACACAATTGCCCTGCAGACAGAGTGGGGTCAGAGGCCAGAGTGTTGGAAGTACACCAACAGGACGTGGTCTTCAAGGTTAAACTTTAAAAAGGCCAAATTCAAATGTCGATAACGGGACTTTCTACCGTCTTTGAAGACCAAAATGCTAAATCTGTCAGTCATAAAATGATGTTTTCAAAGAGTCACATTTAAATCGATAACAAAAGAAATTGTTGTCGATTTTATTTTATTATTTTACTTTACAATTTTTATGTTATAAGCACAAAGGAGCACATTTTTAAGTTGTGTTGTGAGGGTCTCTCCCTTGTAATATCAAGTGTCTTGAGGGAACTACTGCTATGGACTGGAGCTATATAAATAAAACTGAGCTGAGATGCCTCAAGTTATGTGTGGTATGTTTGTTTACTCCTGTATCACACTCACCTGGAGGCTCCAAAAGCAGTGCAGGTAAAATAGAGCTGTCGGGTCTCAAAAGGGATGAGGAAAGGACACTTGGAGGTGAGTTGTTCACACCAGTCGGGCAGCGCTCCACTTGCAAGGGCTAGAGGCTCCTGGGAAACCAAAACATTCAATTAAAACCTGACATCGTTAACTAATGAACTATAGCACTCACTGGAGCTTGTATTGCATTTAGGGTTTTTTCCACCATAATTGTCTGAGGTTTCAGCAGGTTACACATTTTAATCACTATACTGAAACCTGGTGTTGCACGTTGTGCACTACAACACATTATGTTAACAGAAAAGGGAGTTGTGATTTTTGACAATATTGAAAGGCCAACTTTTTAGAGACTTTCAAGAAGTCTTTTTTAAGGAAGTCTTGAAATTTTCAGATTGATGAAATGACAAAAATGGAACAAACTGACCTCAATCTGTTGCAGGATCTTTGTAGTGATTTTTTTGCTGGTGAAATCTTCAGGAGATGCATTGAACTGAAGCTCATCTATATCTGCAAACACAATTTCAAGATTTTGAAATGAGAGCCCCATTCCCCCCTCAAACCTCCAAGTTAAGTCCCCATTTTTAACAAATACAACCATGCAAACATTTCAACATAAGCAACTATTTTAACCTTTTCCTTGAAGCTAGTTTATCATACCATGGTATTGCCCCTTTCTAAAGATATTTTATAAAGGGGAGACGGCAGACTGCAAACCTACACATACTCCCGTCCAGTACCCTGGAAACCTGAAAGCACATAACTTGAATACCACTGGTTGACTAGCCGACCAGAATAGGGAAGGGAGCAACAGTAGAGTTTACCATGAAGAAAAAAACCACACATCTTGAAACTTAAAAAAAAAAAAATACATAAAATAATGTGGGTGGAAAAATACATTATGGAAAGTACAGAGAGTGGTTGCACACACTTTTCATGTTTTTAAACAATTGGTTTTCATTTCAAGTAGGGACTAATAAGTGTATACTTCTGCCTACTCCTTTTCAAACAAAAGAATGGAATGATATTTTGTAACGATTGTGAACTAAGTAAGTAAGTAAAATTTATTTATATAGCACATTTCACAGATAAAATAAAAAATAAAAAATAAAATCACAAAGTGCTTTACAATAAGATCAGACATACAAGTTAAAATTAATTAAAAGCCCGTTTGTATAAAAATGTCTTCAGCTGCTTTTTAAAGGAGTCAGTAGAGTCTAGACAGCGTAAAGACAACGGCAGAGAGTTCCACAGCCTAGGTGCCAGTGCCTGAAAAGCTCGATCCCTACGTGTTTTAAACCTAGTATGTGGGATCACCAGTAGCCTCTGACTTGAAGACCTAAGTGCTCGGGATGAAGCATGAGGTTTCAACAGGTCAGAGATATACTGGGGAGCTTCACCGTGCAGAGCTCTAAAAGTTACAACTAAAATTTTAAAATGAACCCTAAAATTTACAGGCAACCAATGAAGACAAGCCAAAACTGGAGTAATGTGTGACCTCTTGTTTGTACCAGTTAAAAGTCTTGCCGCTGCATTCTGTACAGACTGAAGGCGATCCAGAGCTGATTTGTTGAGACACGTAAAAAGACCGTTACAAAAATCCAAACGAGAAGAGATAAAAGCATGAATAATCATCTCAAGTTCTGCCTTTGACACCAGTAGCTTGAGTTTAGAAATGTTTCTTAGATGATAAAAACAGTTCCGGACAAGTGTTTAGAGTGTTTCTCAAGAGACATTGAACTGTCAAATATAACACGTAAGTTTCTGAGACTCGACTGAAATGAAAGGTCTAAAAAACTGATATGCTGCCTAATTTCTGAGAGCATGTGATCAGGTGCAATAATCAAAGTTTCTGTTTTATCTGCATTTAACTGAAGGAAATTGTCATTTAACCATTGTTTGATTTCTGACAGACAATTATTTAAACAAGACAATTTAAACTACTCAGAAGCTTTGAAAGAACAGTACAACTGAATGTCATCAGCATAGAGATGATAAGAAATATTACTGTAACGTCTGATAATGTGGCCTAGAGGGAGTATATACAGCAAAAAGAGAATAGGACCTAAAACAGATCCTTGAGGTACCCCAGAAGGCAGAACTGATGTTTCCGACAGCACATGATTTATACAGACAGTAAAGGATCTCTGAGATAGATACGACATAAACCATTTTAAAACAACACCAGTAATCCCAAACAAGTCCTTCAGCCTATTTATCATGATGCTGTGATCAACAGTATCAAAAGCAGAGCTGAGATCCAACATAACCAGAACAGAGAAGTATTAATTATTTCCAGAATACAGGGGCCAATAGAATCAAACACACTAATGAAAAATGATGGAGGAAGTACATCAAGGTGGCTTGAAGTCAGTTTCATTCGACCAAGCAGAGCACTGATGTCCTGTAAGGTAACAGGAGTAAAAGAGGACCAGGTATCAGAGGTAAGCAACGTGTCAGTGTGATACTGAGAGGATGATGGAGAAATATTAGACCTGACAGCAGCAACCTTATTAACAAAATAGTTTAAAAAGTCATTACAATCAGATTTAGTATAGACTGGTACATGAGGAATATCAGGAGAGACAATACTCTGGGATTTTTCTTTTTTGAAGCTATTAGATTAGCAAAATATTCCGTTCTGGCATTTTTTATCATGTCGTTAAGTGAGAAAATTGATTCCTTGAGATGTACCCTATGGACCTCAAGCTTGGAAGCCTTCCATAAACGTTCTAATTTGCGACAATATCTCCTAAAATTTCGAATACTTTCATTTATCCAAGGACAGAAATTTGAAGAAGAATGAACAACATTTAGTTTCAGAGGTGCCACCGTATCTAAAATAGATTTACATTGATTGTTAAAAGACAAAATAAGTGAATCCATATCATTTTGAGCCATGCGAGGGACAAACATGGCAGAAAACCTTCTAGCAGCATCCTGGTTTATAATCCGCCTTTGGATCATCAATTTAGGAGGTGAAGGATCCACGTAAAATGACAAATTAAAGAATATACAACTATGGTCACTCACATGGACATCTTCCACACATACATCATGTATATTTAAACCCAGGGAGAAAACAAGATCAAGAGTGTGGCCCTTCGTATGTGTGGGGCCAGAAACATGCTGCTTAAAGTTAAAAGACTCAGTGATAGTGATGAGCTCAGCAGCAGTGTTACAGGAAGCGTCATCAATATGAAGGTTTAAGTCTCCCAATATTACAACCTTCTCCAGTTTAATGATCGATGTCAGAAGGTCGTTAAATTCAGTTAGAAAGACCCCAGCAGGTCCAGGAGGTCGATAGATTAAAATACAGTAAAAGGTTTTCAGAGAACCGACCTTCATCATCTGTGACTCAAATGAAGAAAAGAAGTCCGAGGTCACCAGTTTGCATATGAGTTTGTCCTGGTAAACAGCAGCAAGTCCTCCACCACGTCCTAAAAGACGCGGAGTTCCAATGACAGAACAGCCAGACGGGCAGATTTCATTCAAGTGGACGTAATCCTTATTTTGCTGCCAAGTCTCAGTCAGACACATAAAATCTAGAGACTCTTTAATAAAAAGATCATTTAGAATAAATGATTTGTTCGTTATAGAGCGAACGTTAAGCAGGGCGAACCGAATTGATGACAGTTTATCTGCGGAATCTACAGCTGACTGCAGCGGTACTTGAATTAAACACCTGTGCAAACCTGTGGACCTGCCGGGCAGGGCGGCGACTCCAGAGTTGGGAAAAACCTTGATCGATGAGCAGACGTAGCTGTCACCAGCAAAACGGAAAATGGATGACGGACACAGAGTGAGCAAACTGCTTTCGAGCCATGGGGCTCGGGTCCCAGGCGGCGGCGTAACATCCCCAACAAAGGACAGGAGAGGAACTGGTCGCAGGCACCGAGAGTCACCCCACAGCCAAGCAGCTAGCCTCCGGTACCTTCTCCGTTTCACCTGGACGCCGGCCCTCGTTCCCCTTTTTCGTCTCTTGAGGGTGTAAATGCCGCGGGTTGTGCACAGTAGCACGCAGTCAGGTGCGGAACACTCCAGAGGAGGAGGAAAGGTTTTTCTGTAGCTGTCCCAGCTGTCACAGTAGATCTCCATTGAGTCTTTGATGTTTAACAGTGTATCCCGATCATAAATTAAAGCAGCAGGAGAAACGTCAGAATACAAAAGAGCAAAAAGTGTCTCTTGACACACCAGGCGTGTTTGAAATAAAAATGAACTGAACTCTTTGTATGTTAAGCAACTCTTCTCCATGGCTGGTTGATCGACCAACAAGAGCACGAGTAAGAGTGGCCCACACAGTACCATATGCTTTATATCCTTTATATCCTCGATCTGGCAACAGACATGATGTTTGTAGCTCTCTACAGCCAGTGCATTGCCAATGGAGAATCATGCACAGTAGCCTCTGCTGACCACTGTTAATTAGCAGGAGGATTTATAGCTGATATTGACAAACATTGGCTCTGTTGACGTATTTATTGGCAATCAGCATTTTCTGATGTTTACGCACTGTGCTAAAGAAAAGGTCAAAGAGCTAAAAGACAGTTACACTTTTTTTTTTAAATGAAGATTTTTGTTTTTCTTTGGGATAAAGTTGTCACATACTGTCACATATTCTCATTGTGTCATGCACTCGTCATTTAAATAACATTTTTCTAATTCTACTCACCACTTAAAACACTTGTCATATTTTAACCATACATTGATACAATACCTGATAGTGGATATCACACTAAGTTTGCACTTAGGGGCTGACAGATTATAGTGGCTGATGTCAGATCACGCTGTGTTGTATTACTTGCTTTCTGCCATGCATGTGGAACAGACATAGTACAATACCCATAGTACGAGGATTTTACACCGTCACGTTTCCGTATTCCGTAGAAGCGTATTCACACCTGATGACCTGTGATAAGATATGTACAGCCTTGTCTGCACCCATACACCTCTGTCATCACAGTATTCCATCAGTTCTTACGTTCGTCACTTCTCTAAGAAGTCCTCTGCCAAGTCAGGCTAGATCACTGCTGCTAGTTAGCTCTTTTGTCTGTTGAATTAAAGCTAAGCTTAATTGTCCACGTTGTTCTTAGACAATCCTTAGGCAAAATTCTCATTTGCCTAAGGATTGTCCAACGCACCGTTCTCATTTACCCAATTTCATTCCAAATGCAGGTACTACATATAATCATTAATGTGGTTAAAGTGGAAATGTTGAATAAACTGTTTTGTTTTCATGTATTTTATAGTCCCAAAAGTCCCCAAAAATGCTACAGATTTAAGGAAAATGCGCGTGTACATTAGACCCAGTAGCATAAAAGCAGTGTGTTCCAGTGTGCAACTGAGTGTTTTCGTACCCTCCTGCAACGTGCGCGTGTTAGCAGCCGAGTCTCCTCCGATGATGTAGAGGATCCGCAGTAGCTGCAGGACATCCTCCACTCCACAGGCATTCTGGCTGCATCCTGCCTTCGCCTGCGCAACCTCCCTGGCACCGCCCAGAATCTCACTGCTCTGATTGGCTGAAACTGAACTGGGGCTCAGGCCACCAGAACGGCCCCCGACCCCAATGCTGTGTTCACAAAACTCCTGTGAAGAGGAACAGATCCGAGGTCAATGAAGAGACATCAGACATCCGTCAGACATAAATAGAAAACTTGGACAGACTCACCATCTTTCCACTCTCCTTCTCTTTATCAGAGTCTTTCAGCTCTCTGTACATTATCCTGCATTAAAAACAGAAGTCAACAATTGTCCAAGACCTGTCAAATGCAGTAAAGTTTGCATCAGATGTCTCCTCTCTTACGTGTACGTGGGCTCCCAGATGCGCCTCAGTTTATCCGTCTTGACAGCTCCGTTGCAGGAGAGCTGCAGCAGCCGCTGGACATAGAAGAAGATGGTGGACCTGTAGTTGGTAAGAGGAAGCTCCACCTCCCGGGTTGTACCCAGCCCAGCCACCTGAACACACAGACAGGACAGATACAACAACTCTTTTCCAAAAATATACACGCAATAAAGGAAAAGGATAAATGATATAAAACTGAATATGTTCCTAAAATTATTTTGGTACCAATTAACTTTCATTTTAAATGCAACATGAGGGTATTTTTTGTTTGTTTGTTAAATCAACTACCATGGCAATTTTTGCACAGCACTGCAAAAATCTGAGGATACAAACGTGCTTAAACATTGTGACCATCCTGTGATCGCACAGACAGACTGATAGACTGGGCAAAAGAAAGAGTATTCTGTGGATGAATCACCAATGACAGCTGGGAAAGGAACTGACTGTATCCTACAAAATATACTCAAAGTCTTCTGCTGATTAAACTGAAATAATTATTTTAAGGGAAAAAAAAAACATTTCATTTGAGCACCAAGTAATTTATCTTACCTTAAGGGTGAGAGCGAGGTGAGGAGAGGGAGCACACTCCACCTCCTCCTGAACCTCGGATCGAGGAGTCCCTGGACCAAGGGAGACAGAGAAACCCCTTTTTAAAAACATGGATGGAACATTACACTGCAGACCTTTCATAAAAGAGTTTATTTTTCTTTGAAAGAATGATGATTTCCGATCTAACTAAGATCTCAAATAAACAACTGAACTCTGAAAAAGATTTCTACACCAGTAGTCAAAATTTCTGTGCAAGTTCTATAGCCTCAAGGATTCTTTCAGTCCTCATTTCCTGACTTGTATTTTTGGTTAAATATCTTCTATTTATACTACTCCATTAATATCCATAAATACTCTCTCTACCCGTTTCAGCCTTTAACATCAACAAGGTGTTAAACAGAATATGCTACATTGAGAAAACAAATCAGTTGGGTCCATCATAACATAGAACTTTTATTCAACAAAATGAAAAATGAACTTAAAACTAATTTCCTGTACTGCAATTATTAGTTCAGTGGTTGGTCAGATAAACAACAGGAGGCACCTGCCATTTAACTGATCACCAGTCCGTGTCATTAAAACGCCACAGAAGAATAGGATATGTGACATTAGAAGTAATATTTTTCTAATATTAATTACTGTTTAAATAAAATCATATTAGCATTGCTGCAGGACTATCACCGATCAGTTATGTTGCCGTGATGTCAAAGCTTTGACAACTAACAAAATAACAAATAAATGCCAACAACAGCATTTACAGAAACTGTCATGAGCAAACACTTCCTCCTTTGCATTTTTTTTTTACCTGGAGGAGGGATCTCCAGGTCTGTGGTCTGCTGGACATTGGTTCTTCCTGGTCGGGGGTCAAAGGCAGGAACCAGAGCAGAGAATTGCCTCTTTAGGACAAAGTCGTCATCCCATGTCCTCCTGCGTCCTCCTTTGGTCTCATACTCCTCCTCTTCCTGCAGAACAGCAGTGACATAGTCACCCCTCTGAAGGGCTTTTGTACAAAACATCCACAGCTACAGCGAGAGATCATCTTTGAATCATCGGGGGGAAAAAACCCAAATCTTTAAAATAAGCCCAGATCTATTTACGTACCAGGACCTCCTCATACTCTTGATCCTCCTGATTGTCATCTTCGTTCTCGTCATCATCGTCATCAGGCTCTGGGAGGTCCTCCTCATCATCCAGCTCAGCCAACAGTGTGTTGGCACGGCAGCTGTCCAGAAAGTCTAAAGGGAGAGAAAATGAGCGGATGGACATGAAGTCGGTTAAACAACTGAGAATAAGGGAAAGAGGGGAAGATGGCGCTTGGCACACATGTTGATAAATTCTAGAAACATGAGCTTAGGTTTGGTTAATTCTGGTCCGGTTTATCCAAATCCAACCAGTTACTATACATATTATACAAAGACATGCAAAGACAGTCTTAAATGATCAATGTTTATGTGTTTTAATGATCTCTGCACGTTTTCTATTATAAAGATGTAACTGGTGTTATGACTTGTTCTAAAGAGCATGTACACACACAAGCAGGGAGGTAGTAACGTAGCGGTCCCCAACCTTTTTTGCGCCACGGACCGGTTTATGCCCGACAATATTTTCAGGGACCGGCCTTTAAGGTGTCGCGGATAAATACAACAAAATAAAACTAGTACCGGTACCGAAAAAAAGAAGATTTATTCATAACACACGTGAAAAGACCCAGGAAAACTGAGTTAACGATAAAAACGATAACAAACTAATGCTGAAAACCGAAAACCCTGAAAACCATACATTTCACACCTGAGCCTCAACTCTTGCGGCCCGGTACCAAACGACTCACGGACCGGTACCAGTCCGAGGCCCGGGGGTTGGGGACCGCTGTAGTAACGTGATCGTGAACCTGGGAACAAGTGTTAGTGTCACCGTTTGCCTTTAATAACTTTGCTTAAATATATGATTATGTTTAAAAGCAAAACTACTTGGTTTAAAGATTTGCGTCAAGATATGCATTGTAAGGGCTCACAGGACGAGAGCGAAACAAGCTGTCTCCAAGATGCCAGTTGTTAAGATTTTCAAGGGGATTTTCACCATCAAGCTGAAAATGATTTCTATGTTTTTCTTTTCTGTTATATTTACAAATAAAATTAAGGCTAAGCTCTATGCTCCTATCTGCTAACTTTTACACAGTTCAGGTAACCAGTGTGCTGACTTATATGAGAGACAATAGGCAGCACAAGTTAGCTGAAGCAGGCTCAGTGAGTGAGTGAGAGTGTGGTCACCAACCATAGAGAGAGAACTCGGCCTCCTGGCCCGTGTCGCTCTCGCTGGATGTAGACGTCAGGCTGGTTGTAAGGGTGTTGCTTAGTAACTGGCCCACCGACAAACCCGTGGTGGCTGTGGCTACATTATTGCTGCTGGTTACTATGGAGGTGGACATGGTAACGGTGGAGGTGGTGCCAGTGGTGGTGAGGTTAGGAAAGCTCTGAGCACCCATGAGAGGAGAAGCTGCAAACAAACACACACACAAAAACAAACAAATGGTGGTTAGTTTGTCAGAAACCAAAGAAACAAAGCAGCAGGTGAAGCTCGTTATGCTCCAGTCATCTAACTGGAAACAGCTGATTGGCTGGAGGCAGCTCATGCGGTTTACCCAGTGATCCAGAGGAACGATCCTCCACATGTGGTCTGAGTAACTTTGGACTTAAAAATACTACGAGATAATATTTGAAGCTGAGAACAAGCATCTTCACACAGCCATTCAAACAGCAAACTCAGCTTACTGAATCGTGCCCTCTGAGTAAATAGTGCATCCGTTCCTAATTTTAAAAGCAATTCTAAACACACATCCTGTGGTCTCCGCCTCACTGACCCAGTTTGGGAACTTTATTTGTTACTAAGTGTCATTATTAGTTTGTGTAAAACTCTAATCCACTCCATTATTCATCTAGTACAGGGGTCAGCAAACCTGGGCACACGTGCCACAGCTGGCACGCCAAGGGTTAACTGATGGCACAACCATAGGGTGTTTTTTTGTTTTTATGGGCTGATGTTTTGGGTTTTTTTTGTTTTTTGTTTTTTTTTTTTTTTGGGGGGGGGGGGGGGGGGGGGGTGTAACGGTATAAACAGTGAAAGGTGCTGGATTGGCCAGATGCTGGCCGATGTGTAAGAATAACTCAACTCAATAACATATGTATCTCTGTATTAACAAACATGCCATATTGACCCAGTTTATTTATTTTTTTAATTTATTTTTTTAAGGTTTCTCTCATGCACTACGGTGGGTTACCCAGTGCCAGTCCAGCAATGGACAATGGATTAAGTAAATGCTACAGTTGCATGTTTTACTATAAATTTGCTGATTTGTGATAATGACATACTAACACATTAACACATATGCCACACTCATGGAAAGTGCACTTAACTAGAAGGAAAAAATAAAAAAAAATGTTTTTATAAAAGAAAAAAAAAAAAAAAAAAGGGAGAGAGAGAAAAGGATTTTTAAACTCCTGGTCTAGTGTAAGGGGCTTGGAAATAAAACCGTCTGGAGAAGAAGTTTCTCAGATGAGAGGTGAAACGTCTTCAAGCAACTTAAAGAAGTCCAGACGTAGTCTAAGGAGCTTGGAAAGAATAGCGTCTGGACTTCTTTAAGTTGCTTGAAGACGTTTCACCTCTCATCTGAGAAACTTCTTCTCCAGACACTTTTCTTTCCAAGCTCCTTAGACTACGATGACCTGGATGACTGAGAACCTTCACAGGCAATTCCTGGTCTACTTTGTGCAACGTTTTAGTGGAAGAAGTACTGCCACTGATTATTCTCAAAGCAGTAGGCTGTGGTTGGGCTGACTGCTGTGGTGGTTTCTATTATCGTCGACTCTAGGTAACACACCAACTGTGGACCTGAATTTTAAAACAATGAAATGATTAACATTTTAAACATGAGAATGAAATATGGAAAATTATTTTACCAAGATTACTAAAAATTGAAGAAGGTCCAGACAAAAAAAAAAAAAAATGTTTTGAAGTATTACCCATGAGTTTGTTTTTTGCATTTTATACCGATCAGTGCATTTCAGAATCGGTGCCTGTGACGACTCATATATTGCTTTTGTGGCAAATATTTAATAAGTTATATGCACCATGTATCACCATTCAGCTGAACAATGTTGCCATACGCCCCAGCTCCAACTCAAAAGATAATTAGATTGTAATACTCAAGTTATTTACTTGCTGGCAGTACCCGTGATGTTCCGTGATAGTGGACTGAGGTGTAATACCAGTCTTTTAATGGTATGTTGTAAGAATATTGTAGTATTAGTGCAGTAATCCTGCTGTACTCACTGGCAGTACTCATGACGTTTCTGCCCAGCGTGTTGGTGTTGTTGTCGCTGCTGCTGCGGCTCAGGTTCATGTTATTTGTGGCATTGGTGCGCGACATGTTGGGTGCGCGGCGGACGAAGGACTCCATCAAGCTGGCCTCGCGAGATGACAAATTAGGGACGCTGGCACTGGAGCTCATGGGAGCGCCGGCAGCCAAGAGGGAGCTGACCGATAGCCGGGCATTAGCCACCGAGCACATAGGCCTCTGGGAAGGCGTGTCCTTGCTAGATGACTCCGACACCGAGCTGACATCAGGGGAGCTCACGCTCACTAGCCCCATGGAGATCGCTGTTGCCGGGTCAGTGGTGGCCATTGCTGTGGATGAGTCTTTGTTTCTGGTTTCATCTGCTGTGGTGGATGCATCACCAGTAAGTGTGCCTGAGCTGGATGCTGAACCAGATCCGCCCTCTGCTGCAGAGGACAGAACGACAATTGGCTCTTGCTGATGTCCATCAGAGCCAACCCCGCCTCCCATTACTCCTCCTATCCCGGTTCCTTGGTCAAGCACTAGCCCATCAGTTCTTCTCTCCAGTCGCAGACCTCCTGCACCTGGAAAACCAGCGGAGGAACTTAGGCTGATGTCAGAGGAGGAGGCGACACTGCAGACAGAGCTGCTGCTCCCCTTTCTGCTGGAGGAGCTGGCACCCCCAAGCGATGAGGCCCCGCCCTTATCAGGACAGTTATTTTTAACCAGACTGCTCCATGACTGCTGAAGCGAGGATGACGATGTGGAGGAGGAAGATGATGAGGTGGTGGTGGTGGTACCGCCGCCGCTCGCCGCCTGCGTCACAGAGGGTCCCACCGTGGTGGAGGCGGGGCCTGAAACAGTGGATGAGACAGGTTTGGGTGACGGCGCTGTGGCAGGCGACTCAGGGTCGTACCCTGGAGCAAGCTTGAGGTCAAACTTCCCTTCAGCGCCCATACGGTAAGAGTTAGAGCCGCCAGCATCCCAGGTTACATCAATCCAGCCTGGATGGACAGAGAGATGGGAGGGAGACGGACGGATAGATGTCAGAGACCCGAGAGAGAGACAGAGAAAGAGAGACAGTAAGAGAAGTAGACAGCAGAGAAGCAGCTTACAGTCAGAGCAGCTCCACACTGGGCCAGATCAAATACTTTACATGAAATATTGCTTTAGAGTCACAATGAAACAAAGCACTAACTAGCCTGAGAGAAAATATAGAATAGTATAGTGAGAGAAAATTACTATACTTGAGTGTTTTGTTTTGGGGGGTTTGTGGGTGTGGGTGTTAAAACATCTTTTGCCTGATAAAAAGAGTTGGGAATGTGGTAGTCAGTTAACATCTTAGATCCAACAATGTGTCCAAATAACCAATTTTTAAAGAGGAAGGGATATTATTTTAACTAACCAATAACTATAGATAAACAGATTTTCATTAATATATCATTCTTTTTAAATCAACACTGACAAGTACATGTGCCATCATATGGTTTTCAGTTTTGTTTGTTTTGTTTTTTTGTTGTTGTTGCAGTTTTAGGAGTTGAGAGCCAAGCATCTGCTGAGCTACACTCCACAACAGTTAAATTTCCTCCAAGCTCTGTCAGTTTGCTTCCTTGGTCCTGTGGGGTCATCATTTACATGTCACAACTAGGAATAATGGGCAGGAAACTGAATCAAACCACGTACTGGCTCTTTAGAGCACTAGCTCTAGCATTGGCTCTGGGTTTGGTCAAGAGTTTTTTAAAGACAGATTGAACAGTTTTAACTACATTCCTCAAAAATAAATAAATAAAACTTAAAAAAATAAATAATTAACATTAACTAAATAATAAATAATAAGTGAATATTTGCTGTACTGTTTTTTACTTTATGCTGATAAATATACTAAATATTTAAGTGATGTTTCTTCAGTAGAGTTCACGCAATATAAACCTATTGAACCCATTTGTTCCTTCCTTTGTGTATTGTACAAACAAAATGTACAGAACATAAAATAACATTGCAAAAATATCATGTAATTCCCGATAAGGGTGCCATTTCATTTGATTTTAAAGAACAGCACACTCATTGATGTTGTCTGTTTAAATTTCTAATGTGGGGTTCTGGGTGCAGGTGGAGCAACAAGAGAGAAGAATATGGACATGATCATAGAAAATGACAAAGCAAAAGTAGAAAATACTTCTGGCAAATGCAAAGCATCAAAGATGAAAGGAATTAAACTCAAATAATGACAGTCATCTTGGCTTGTAATGATTTTTTTTTTTAGAAAAAGAAATGGGGAAAAAATGGAGCTGCTGGTGGTGTATCCATTCGTTCAGCTCACTGAGATTGCATCAGATCTGGGTAAAAAATAAAGGTGAGAAGCACAAATGGGATAGGAAGAGAAAGGAAGAGGAGGAAAAGAACAGGAGAAGAAGAGAAGGAGGAGGAGGAGGAGAGGATGTTTGCCCTTATCTGACTCTCCAGGTTAAATTGTAGAATTGCAATTTCTGGTTTTGAAGCCAAAAGGGAAGACTCCAGAAATCCTGAAACAAAATTATCTCTAAAATTTTTATGTCATTTTTCACTAATTTCACACCTTACAGAAAGAAAAGGGCCCATTTCTTTCAGTATGACTAGACATTCCACAATCTATCCACTCCAACACTAACCATTCCTCCCCATCTGGCCCTTTCAAAAACCACTCAGCTGGATATAATGTTGTTGCTTAAAGTTACAAAAAAACATTACAAACTAATTAAGTTATAACTCACTTGCCAGCTTCATCATGTCAGTTTTTGTTAGGGAAACTGACTAATGATGTGTACATGCGCAAGTTTCACCTACTTTAGCCAATTAGATAAGTTACCACAATCAGGGAGCTGTCCAATTATCCTAGATTCAACAATTCACACTCAACCCTTCATTCTAACAGCCTATCACAGACAGATTTAAACTGAAAGGTATTTATCTACAGAACACTTCCTAAATGCAGATTCCACTTGGCTGTTTACCTTTTACTGTAACCACAGTCCCCTGTGGAGATCAATTAAACCAGTGACATGTGCCTTGTGAACATGAAGCTAAATACAAGAAGAAAAAAAAGACACCGCTGACACATCATCCTTCTGACATCTCAAGGTGAAGAAGGGAGCAGGGAGAAAAGTGTAAACACAGTTGTTCAGTAACCTGCTGTGTTAAAACATATTTTACACAGTACAAAGACCTGGGTGGGGAGGCTGAAGCCAGGGTTTAGATTTTAGTTCCTGAAGACAGAAACAACAGGGCTGAGGCCTGTACTACAAAGCAGGATTTCATCTTACCCAGGTAAGAAGGGTCTAAGGTTTTGTGCCACATTTTCACTGATGCCTTTACAGCATGTCGTAAGTATGTTTAAGTGTTTTACCCATTTCGAAAATGTGTAAAATCTTGTTGTACTTTATTCTAATTCTAAGTCATCTTACACTGGTGGAGTTGCAGCCATAGAGCACAGAACACAAATCAAGAATACCTGTCTAATCACTAACCCTGTAAAGCCTGATGCCTGAAATAATTGCCAGAATATCCTAATTATTTGAAACTGGAGTGTTTATTGAACATTCTGATTTTTTTTTTAAGTGTTATTAGTTAAGTGCATATTTGAGTTTTAATATGTATCATTTTGCTACATCTGGCATTTTTTGTGCAATTTATAGCTCACGGTAGCACTGCGTGTCTTAACTGTATTCATCAGGTGTCACTCGACACATGAAACCTCCCTTTTAGACTGGTCAGACATTATCGCCACCCCTTTCATGCGAACACACAGGAGAAATAACAGGTTGAGCCCGCTTCATAGTACAGGCCCTGGACTCCTGCAAAACATTTTGGAAAATGCACTACAGCAGTTAAACCAGCCGGGATCCACCAGCTGTTGGGTAAACGGTGCATTGTTGTTTTTTTTTCTTTTCTGTTCATCACTTTCTCTTTCATCTGGTATTGTGTGTTTGCTTACCATTGTGAGCCTCTCCAGTAATGGTGCCCTCTCCAGGTGGGTTTCCATCCTGGTCGCGCCACTTCCAGTCGATGCCCCGAACAACCCGTGCCCCTGGTACGATGTACTTCATCACCTGAGAACGAAACAGGCGGCGCTGGCGGCGAAGGTTTGCTTCTGCCTCCTTCACAGCTTTACCTGCAGGACAAAGAGGCAGCCAAATTAAAATCTCACATTTAACCAATTTGACAGTTACTTAGACAAAAAGCCAAAACAGCAAAAGAAAACAAATCAAACCCTGATAGAGGAGGAGCAGTAATGCAAGGCTTTAAGATAAGGTTCATAAAATGTTAAGCTACTGACATAATTTTCAAAAATGACACCAACAACTAAAATCCTCTGGTTGTCAATCACTAGAAGCAAACTGCAACTGAAGCAAAGTTCTCACCCAACTGGTCCTCACAGACTGCAGTGACATTGCCGTACAGCTCAAGTCCAGATAGTGACAGATAGTGTGTCTGGCCGCTGGCGTTCTTTCCCATCTGTTTAATTCTGATGTGCCTCCAGCCCTGCTTCTCTTCTTTAGATGGGTCCAGAGGCCACGTGGCTGTCGACCTGTGAAAACAGTTAGATAAAATTTCAACCATCTATGGACTTTGGTTATTCAGCAGTTTAAATGAATTTAGAGAAAAGTCTTACCCGGGTTCATTTAGGCTGCTGTCATCTACGTGGGTGTAAAGAGTCGTCCAGTTCTGACCATCTTTGGACACCTGAAAGACCCAGTTCCTCAACGCAGAGCGGCCATAACCCCTGCAGGAGGATTAATATTTTAAAAATTAGACATGCTAATTTCATATCTGCCATTTGTCAGGATCTGTGTATGTTAGTTATAGGATGCATAATGTCTTAAAGTCTACTTGTTTCTTCCCCCCTGCAGTTTCAGTGTTTTATTGCATGGAATGGATTAGATTTATCATCCAATATCTCTCAGGAGGTAGGCCCATTCTATTCAATAATGTCTCATTGTGTCATTCTGTTTAGGGCTGCCACTATTAAAATCGTCGACGACCAATTTAATAGTCGACGTGTCGTTTGAAGCTTTGTAAGATCCCAAAAGACGCAGGAATAAGTAGTAGCATTTAAGAGTGTAATAACGGACTGAAACAGAAGATGGCAGCACTGCGTGTACAAGGATGCCAGCTGCCGTTAAACCCCCAAGAGGTGTAGAATTGTTACCACACAACTTGGTCAGGTGGTATATTGGTTTTATTTCCTGATGTCTTCAGTAGTTTCTACACTACAACGTGAGGTAATAACTGGCAGACAACGTTTTATTTTTCTATACGACATAATCATGAAAAACGATGATGATGGCGATATTGATGCCAGTATGTTAGAAAAAATTAAGGGACAGGAGCATGTTTCTCACAAGGTTTCATCAACTCCTCTGTTAAGATTACTAATTGGTATGCTTAGTTTCTTGCTTGAAGACTTTTTATTGATTTTATCACAGCAAATACTTAGTGGGTTAGCAGACAGACTCTTGCTACAAAGCCATAATTAGAATTGCATGTAAATGGCTTTTTGGCAATAACTTGCTGAAATTAGCAGGGCCTTTTTTTCTAAAAATGGCTTTATCTGTACTCCAAAACAAATATATACTATACACGGGGTGATTTTGGCATGGATAACTTGCACATATATGGCACCATCATGAATAACCTTTGAACTATGTGTAGATCTTCTGTGTACTTCACAGAGGACCCTGCATAGATTTTTTTTTTTAACATTTTTTTTAGATTGCTCAAATTCAAGTCATTATTCTGGACCTAGTTTATAGATTTTAATGTTGCACTGATACTAGCGAATGCCTGAAAGAGTAATGCTGAAACTGCCATCAAGGCATAAGAAAAGATAAAAGAAAATGTAATCTCTTAGAGTACACAACTGTAATTACATTCAGATCTACTTGTGCATTAATGCCGTGGCAGTGACAAAAACTACAATTTACCCAGCCATTTGTTGGGGGTTTTTTTTAGCCTGGATTACGTTTTTAGCCGCCTTGTGTAGCTCAAGATTTGGCTCAGTTTTTACACTTGTAATCTGGTGCCAGACACAAGTAAACACCTAACTGAATATCTTGCATCTAAACTGATTAGCTTAGGATAATTTACGCCAGTTAGAGGCAATCAGACGTTGCCAACACCCAACATTCCTAGATAAACCAAAGTTAGATCTGGAGAGTAAATAGCACCTTCATGATATTTCAGATTCTATATTACCATCTAGATATATGTGTTACATCATATGATGCGCCCATCTTATTACCTGGCATGCCTCAGAGTGTATGCTGAGGGAATGACCCACAGGCCGAGGTCGATAGCAAACCAGGCATTCTTGTCATCATTCGTGTGGCAATTCAGAGCAGAGCTATCCCGACTGAGAATGTCTTCCAGTCTCCCGTAGGGGAGATTCCGGCCCTCTGAAGAGGTCACCACCACTAGGCCATAAGCTGCGGGGTTCACCCACTCATAGGCAGTCCTGAAGAAAAAAAAATATTGGTTTACTGGGAAAGAAAACAAAAACAAAACAAAACTCCACTAAAGCTCCCCTAGCTCTAAATGTAAACATCTAAAACGTTGCATTACTTTTTAAAAGAACCGAAGGACTGAACAGAAAAGTGTGAAATATAGCATTTTACATTGATTGCAAGTATACAGAAAAATGATCACAAACCCTAGAAACTTGATTCTGTTTATCTGGACGTAGAGTTTTCATTGGGAGAAACATTTCATTACTCATCCAAGTGACTTCCTTCAGTCTGACCTGATGGCCCACTGTTAGTCAGTGGTGCTAATATCAGTCATTATGCAAATGTACCGTCTATAGGGCTTTGGAGCGCCCCCTCCCACCATGACAGTAGGCCAAACAGAGCACACGGAAGCGTCAGCTATGGTTCGTACGTACTGTGTTGTTGGTTGCAACGTTAGATCACACGATAGGGAAGGCAAGAAGCTGGAAATGGGCTCTCTTTTCATCGTTTCCCCTCCTGGAGGCAACGGGAGGGATCTCATGTATCCGATATTACTAAACGAAGACGTCAGGCTTGGATTGCAGCGGTGAGACTCGGACCGGCACGCAAGGCGAGTGCAACGAAAGCGAAAAAGAGCACCCATCGGAGGTAACCCCCACCCCAAAAACACAAAATTGTGCTCATTGTACGCTAATCTGCACATAAACTTCAGATGAATCACGCACCTGGAATACTGGTGTACATTTACCTTATGTGTATGCACTAATTTTATTTTACATGCTTTCATTATGCAGCTGCAGAGTATGAAGGTGTGCCCAGTGCAGAAGTAATAGATGAAGATCTGACAGAAGACCAACAACAAAATCACCATGTCACGGAGGCTGTGGACGGGAGTTACTTATATTATGTGAGGGTGAAGACACGACACTGCTTGATAGGAATGTTAAGGTGTGCTGTGTTTTGGTGAATATGTGCCCCAGTGTGGTCGTCAAACCAGGGCCAAATGAAACTTGCTGTTGTTGAATATTCATAAAACTGCTGTGTTGCAAGTACAGTTCATTGTAAATAATTGTACTTTCTGTCAAGTGGTTTCAATAAAACAGAAATGAAAAGTACGTTTATTTTTTTATTCAAGACCTGTTCACATGTACTTAGCAAGTACATGTGCAGGTACACGTGAAATGCAAACTATTTACATGGCAACGCACAGCTGGCATCAATCGTGAATCGTTCATCTAGAGCAATTTGGGGGGCAGCTCCGGAGGAGAAGTCAATGTTGTGTGCAACCTCTAGCTGTATCTTGGTCATATGGTCAATATACTCACAACGTGGAGGCTTAAAAACGGCCAACGCTGACTCCATGGACAAGGTACACGAAAATATCGGAATAGGACAACGGCGGTAGGCTGTCTGGGTTTCCACTCCACTGCCTTATTTCATACGGGTCAACATTACAGATGCACGCTATTTTTTCCAAGTACCGTCTCTTGGCGTCTGGGCGCAATCGATCGCGATACATCCCTTTGTCTTTTGTGCTGATTTTAAGCATGGTTCTGCTTCCAACACAGTGTGTATGTTTTGATTTGTGGCTGCGGCGTGACATCAACTCCAAAGCCCTATAAGTGTGGGGGTACCTGCAGTCAGCTGAGACTGAAGAAGTCACTTAGGCTACGTCCACACTTATGCGTTTTTGTTTGAAAACCCATCGTTTTCTCTCCGTTTTGGCCTCCCGTCCACACTGAGACGGCGTTTTCCCCAAGGAAAAACACAGCGTTTTGAAAACGCTCTCGAAGATGCATACATTTCAAAACGGAGCTGTCCCGTCGCAGTGTGGACACTCCAAAACGCAGACTTTCTAAAACAATGGCGCATTTTTGTCATGTGATGCAGTCATGTGACCAATTAAACAGCAGTTGTTTTGTTTGCTCTAAATTTTGGCAGCCCTATTAAAGATTTAATATCAGTCTGTACATGCTCCAGATAGCTTTTCTTTAAATTATTTAATTCTCACTCGCTTTGGCAACTTTGTACTTTTGTGTTACTCGCAGCAACAACTCCACCTCATTGTTAGTCCATTTAAAAAACTCGGTGCTTTTCCTCGACCTTTTGCCGCGACGTTTCAACGAGCCGGAAAGTAAATAAACGGCAGACAGAAATGAGGTAGGTCAAATCTTCTTGCGCTTCACGCATGCGCAGTACTGGAAAGTAAGCGTTTTCGGCCGTTTCAATGTGGACGCACAACTCTCTGAAAACGCTAGTGTGGACGTGGAGCGTTTTCAGACGAAAATGCCGTTTTCAAATTTATCCGGACTAGTGTGCATGTAGACGAAACGTTTCTCATACTGAAAAAGCTAGGTCTAGATGAACAGAATCAACTTTCTAGGATTTCTTTATTTGGATGATTGAGCAAGCTATCAAGACAGTAACATAAACCATTTTAAAATCTGCTAATTTCTTTCTAAAATGTGTATGCTGAATAAAATGTAAGAGGAACACTAGTTTGACATGATATAACCACAAATTTGATAACATTAAATTTATACCTGCAGTGCAAGATGCAAATCATTTATGCAAATCAGCGATTACTAAGACTCATGTTAAATTTATAGCTAGCTGAAGTTGCTCTTACTTGGCGTTTGTTCCGACCCAATAGATGATACCATTTTCATCAAAATCGTGTTGGTGCCTGAAAGTGAAGGTCTGCCCTTCCCTCAGCTTCCGCACAAAGACAAAGGATGAGCGCTCGAAGTCGTACCACTGCTTTGCCACCTAGAGGAAGAAGAGGCCAAAGAGGAAGAGAGGAAGGGAAGTCAAAAATCATCTGGAATCAGGTTGATACACAACAAAAAAGTAAGATCAAAACACATTGGTTCCCAAAGGGGTTGGGGGTTCTTTTTCATGCTTTGGTTCTTTTTCATAAGAAAGAAAAAAATATGAAAAAGATTTTTTTTTCATAAAAAATCTTTTTTTCTTATGAAAAAAAGATTTAACGAAAGTCAGACTTGGGCATGCTGTCTGTGAACGGCCATAAATAAACTTGACTTAGAGTACCAAAAATGTGATTTTTTTTCCCCCGCACTGTCCAAGTATTTCCTAGCTGTATTTTGGTTGAATGCATTTTTAGTGTCTCCTCACCATCTTCAGCAGGTACTGCTCCAGAGACTCCACAGTTGCAAGTGGTTCCATCTTCAACATACGACCTGTCCGGTCGATCAGGGCCGTCTCTCCCGGCGCTCGCTCCAGCCGGAACCGCAATCTCCGTGTAAGAATCTAAAGCACAGAAACATATTTTATCACAGGCTGTGATTATGGCAAGCAACATTACTGAGAGCTTCTCCAAATAACACACCAGGACCTCGAACACACGTTAACTCA